>NW_024062532.1:1220000-1768490 GCF_006381635.1 Hibiscus syriacus | reverse complement strand
GAATGAAACCAAAGGAAACTTCCTACACTTTATCATTTGAGTACAGTCTATAGCATTTTATAGCGTTCTCGCTTCCTCGCCCCGTAATATTCCCAGTCTTAACATTCTCCAAATAACCCAAAGAATTTTTCCACGGTCTTCTGATATATATATATATATATATATACTGTATCTTCATTTCTCTAGTCTCTTCTATAGCTTAACCTGAGGGACACAGAAGCCAAAGAGATGATGAGTTGCTGGAACAATGGAATAGTGGAGACGGCTCTCAACAGCCTGGGAAAAGGCTTCGATTTAACATCGGATTTCCGACTCAAGTATTGTAAAGGCAAAGAGAGGCTGATTTTACTCAACGAAAGAGAGAAGAAAGAGATCGCCGTACCTGGTCTCGGAGCTTTTGATAACGTCTCCGTCGATATCAAATGCGATAAAGGCGATCGCACTCGTTATCAGTCCGATATCATTGATTTCAATCAGGTGTGTGTTTTCGGTGAGAACTTTCACCGTGTTTCGTTGTCTGTTTTGATTTATTGGGATTGTGTGATTGTAGATGGCGGAGTTCTTCAACCGGAAATGTGGCGTGGGAGGGAAGATTCCGTCGGGGGAATTCAATTCAATGTTCGGATTCCAAAGCGGGTCGTGGGGGAAAGATGCCGCCAAAACCAAAGGCTTAGGACTGGATGGGTATTTCATAACATTGTTCAATCTTCATATCGATCGATATCCTCTTCTTCTCTCTCACCAAGTTCTCAATGATGTTCCTTCTGCTTGGGATCCTCCTGCCCTAGCCAGGTAAACAATTCCCATGTTCTTACTCTTCTCCTTCTCTTCTTATTTTATTTTATTTTTTCCTGCATAATATTTGTTTCCCTTAAATTTATACCAACTTATAATTAACAATGAAAATAAAAAATTATTGGTTTTTAATATATTCACATTGATTTTTTTTAGAAAAATCATTTAGAATATAGAGTAAATTACTTTTTATTCCCCGTCTATTCTAGTGTTTTTGTTTTGGTTACTCAACCTTTTGAAAAAAAAATATATATTAATATAATATTTTATAATTTTAATATTTATTATTAAAAAATTAGCAATGATATTTTAATATCATTCAATGTAAAATTAGTAGAAAAAAATAATTCTATAGCCCATAAAAATAATTCGATTTGAATTTAAATTTTTTACGAGTTCAACCAAGTTTATGAAATTACAGTTCAAAGCTAATTTATGTCAAATGAAAAATAATAATTTTTTGAATCGAATCACGGTTCGAAACAAAAGCAACAGGACAAAAAAAAGGTTAAGCATGACAATCAATCTATTAAGGTTATTTAAACGCTTTTTAGATAGAATTCATGACTTTCGCGAGATTACGTTATAGATAGGGTTTCAATATTTTATTTATTAATTTAAAAAGAAAAGTTGAAGATGTCGTTTCATTGTTTAAATATTTTAGGGATTCTTTTCAAATTATATTTTCCATATTTATTCCACATATGAACTTGTTTAGAGAATTTCATGAAAATTATAGTAACATAAACAGTTAATAATATTTGAATAAAAAAATTTTCTATAGTTTGTATATCAAATAATAATCTCAATAATAAAAATAATTATATAATGCTTTCATAATAATTTATTTTAAAAAAATAACTCCAATATTTTCAAGTAACCCCATTTTATTTAGTCTATTTTTTCTGCTCATATAAAAATGTGGTTCTTTTAATTGGCTTCTTAAAATTAAATAATGCATGTGGTTGTGTACAGTTGCTTGCATTCTAAATCATGATAATGGTCCGTGAAACAACATAATTAATAATAATAATAATAATAATAATAATAATAAATTTTCGTTGAAAATTGTACTTTGGGTAGCATCAGGTTGACAATTTCAATAGCACATAGGATTAGGAAGATAGTTTATCAATTGGGCAGAATGTCAATGATTTTAATTAATTAATTAATTAAAAATTCAAATATGAAGTTTTCAAAATTAGTTGTTAAGTGATCGTAAATTAAAAATTAAATTAATTAATTAATTTTATTTTCATAAATTCAACTCTCTCTCTAAAATTCTCTCCTACTCCGCCTGAAAAGCATATAATGATACAGAGACTGAACAATTGCAAATAGCCCGTAGAAATAGAAGTTCGTTTATTGATTTGACAGATTGTCAACATTTTAATTAATTAATTACAAATTTAAATATGAAATTGTCAAAATTTGTTGTTAAGTGGTCGTAAATTAAAAATTAAATTAATATTTTTATAATTATTTTATAAAGTTAACTCTCTTTTCTAAAATTTTCTCCTATTCTGCATGAATAAAACACTTAATGATATAAAGAGAGAGTTAGGATCAAACACTGAAAATTGTTTTATATTGAAAATAGTTATTAAGTATTTAAATTTAAAAATTAAGAGAATAAAAAATTTATTCAATTAATATTTAAAATTTAAAAACCTAAAAATGTTTTTATATCAATTTTTGAAAGTCACAACTTCTCTTACTTTCTTAACGACTCGGTCTAAATAATGACGTGTCGGTTGTCTTTGCCTTATATATATACACACATTGAAGTTTATAGTCGCACTAATTTCGCTGTTGACATGGAGCTTGAATAGGGATGGGTATAAGACTCAAATCTCATAGTTTAACTCGACTTGATTTGATTGAGTTAGATTTTTTTAAATAAAAAATTTGGGTTCGGGTTAGGTCTAGGTCGAATTCGGGTTTAGGTTAATAAATAGCGATTTGATCTAATCCGAAAAAATATAATTTTACATTATATATTTAGAAATAATTACAATAATATCCCTCTATATTTATTTTCAATTAAATCACTGTTTTTATTGAATAAAATAATATTTTTCATTTTGGGTCGGATCAGATTCAAATTTTATCTCAAAAACTCGGGTCGAGTTCGGGATATATATTTTTTGGATCAGGTTGGGTTGGCCGAAACCCGACTCATGTCCATTCCTAAGCCTGAACTGTGAAGGAATTACAGTGGCACTAATTTTTTTAGGTAAATGACAACGTTTAGTATTTAAACTATTAGTTTGAATTTATTTTAATATTTTAATTTTCAATTTTTTCATAATTATACCTAAAGTTTAGTTTGTTTCATTTTAGTATCTTGTTCAAAATTTAAAGTTAATTTTTTTTTTAAAAAAAGTAAAAGTTTAAGTATTAAAACATACCAAAATTAATAGTTTAGGTACTAAAACAAAAATTAAATGTTATTTATGGTTTTGAAAATTTTAAAAGTTTAAGTAGTAAAATATACTAAAACTGATAGTTTAGATATTAAATTTATAATTTACTCTTTTTTATTAGTCTAAGATAAAATATAAAATAGTATATGTTTAAAATTTTCGTTAATTATTAATAATATATACACTTCTTTTAGACATAACCATTCAGACTTGAAACTATTATAAGAAAATAAAACTTTTTACTATTAAAGTTATTTGATGATTTTATAATGACACTAATTTAATATATATATTAAAATTTAGATATAGAGTAGAAAGCGGTTGACAAAAACTTTATCTGCGTGCATGATTGATGTGAATGCAACAGCAGATTCATCGAGAAATACGGGACTCACGTCATAGTGGGGCTAAGCATTGGTGGCCAAGATGTAGTTTTGGTTAGGCAACACAAATCTTCCCATCTGCAACCTTCACAGCTCAAGAAACATCTGGATGATCTAGGTGACCAGTTATTTACCGGCACTTGCTCCTTTAAACCCAATGCCAAAGACCAAAAGCTCAAGGTTCTTCTGATATTTTTTTTTTTTAATTTTAAGTATTATTATTTTTTATATCTCTAGAGATTCATACCATTTTATTTATTTATGGTGTACAGGTACCACAGGCTTTCAATATCTTTGATCAACTACCCCTTGCTTTCAATAGCTACCCCTCCATCAATGCCAAAGATGTAGGTTATACCATACTTAAACTTAGGGATGGCAATGGGTCGGGTCGGGTTTTTGGGCCACCCGACCCGACCCGAGAAGAAAGGGTTTTTCACCCGTGACCCGACCCGACCCGACGAAATTAAGGTTTCACCCGACCCGACCCTATATGACTTAGAAATCCGACCCGACCCGACCGAAATAATATAAAAAAAATTTTATTCAATGAAACAGTGACTTATTGAAAAAAAATTATATATGGAGGGACATATTGTAATTATTCCTAATATATAGGATAAATTATATATTTTTGGGTCGGGTCGGGTCGGATTTTTTTCACCCTAAACCCGACCCGATCCGACCCGAACAGTACATTAAAAAAAACCCGACCCGACCCGAACCCGAAATTTTTTAAAAAAAAATCCGACCCGATCGGATCGGGTCGGGTCGGAACCCGTCGGATTCGGGTTGAGTTGCCATCCCTACTTAAACTTCTGTTTTCCTTTTATATGATAATTTAACGGAATATGTTTGATAATTGAATTGCCATAACGTTTAGATTCGATTTATGAATATATCTATTTATGTATTTAAATATGGCATAATGTTAAAAAAGTTTCCTAATATTTGACTAAATAGTTAATGTGGCTCTTATTATTATTATTATTTTTTGGAGTATGTTGGCTCCCAACATTTCATTTTATGGTAAAAAGACCCCTTTTATAGATGAAAATCGTTAATTAACAAATGATTGTCACTCCAAAATAAGGGTTTTTTTTACCTTAAAATGAATGTTGAGGGCTAAAATACTTCAAAAAAATAAGGGTCAAAGTGATTGTTTAATCAAATGTTAGAAGTTTTTTACCCTAAAATGAAACGTTAAGGATAAAATTCTATAAAAAAAATAAGAGTTAAAATGGATATTTTGATAAATGATAGGGGTTAAGTTTGACATCATACCTTTAAATATCTGATTAGATCGATTTGGGTGGATCTAATTTTTTCACACATATGTATAGATGTAAATACTAGGTGGTTTATAATTATAAAGCTAGAATATACTAAAATATAAGCAAAGTGTATTTGCAGGGAATAACTGTTATATGTTCAAAAAGGGGAGGTGACACAGAAGCTAACAGCCATTGTGAGTGGCTTCCAACAGTTACCGGAAGGGCCGATGCCATCCACTTTAACTTCATTCCCATTACTTCTCTGCTTAAAGCTGTACCAGGCAAGGGTTTCTTGTCGCATGCCATCAACTTATACCTTCGATGTAAGTCCAATATACTTCAAATAGTTTAAGATGATTATAAAATAATATTTGTTCAAAATCTTTCTTAACTATTATTAACGTGCAAGCACCCACAGACACAATTATTTGAACTCAGAATCTTTAGGAAGAACAATGTTCTCTTTAACCATTAAGACCACTTATTTAACCATTGAGATCATTTAAGGAGTTCAATATACTTTAAATACTCGAAAGAAAGAAGGAAAAAGATTTGAAAATAAGATTTCCAATTTCATGCAGACAAGCCACCTATAGGTGATCTACAGTACTTTCTTGACTTCCAATCACACAAGATTTGGGCTCCCATTCACAACGACCTTCCATTGGGTCCTTCCCCTAAAAGGGCTTCTTCTTCCCAAGCCTTCATTTCAACTTAATGGGTCCTAGCTTTATGTCAACACTTCTCAGGTACATTCTAGTCCCATTTATTGACATTTTCATTTTCATGTTTCATATAATGCGAAACTAAATTATATCGAACGGTGAAATCGATTGAATCAAAAATTGATAATCTTATAACTGAATGGGTGTTATTATCAGGTCATAGTAGGGATGAGGCCAGTCACTGGGATGCGCTTGTATCTTGAGGGCATGAAATGCAATAGGTATCTCTAAACTAACGCTTTTTATTGTCATTGTGCCTTTGTTTCTTGAGCAGTAAAATTCTGATTATTTTGTTACTGGTCAGGCTGGCAATTCACCTTCAATATCTATCCAATCTACCAAAAACATTTGAAAACAAGATGGACGACGTCCGATACTGGAATGCATCGGAAGATAGAGCCGATACTGTTCGATTCTTCGAAGCCATTCATCGGAAAAACTTCTCCCATGTTTGCACCGCCCCCGTCAAATACAACCCCAAATGGGCCGCCGCCGCCGCCGTCAAAGACGTCGTTTTCATCGTCACCGGCGCTCAGTTGCACGTAAAGAAACACGATTCCAAGAGTGTCCTACACCTTCGGCTGGTGTTTTCAAAGGTGTCGGATTCTTTTATAGTGCAGTCTAGTTGGGCGCAAGCCGAATCAGGGCTCTCGCAGAAGTCTGGTTTACTTTCAGCGATAAGCCAATCCTTAACGGGAAACGCCTTGAAAGAAAAGGAGGAGGTCGCGGTTGTGGTGGATTCCGCCGTGTACCCAACCGGGCCGCCGGTACCGGTCCAAACACCGAAGCTGTTGAAGCGCGTAGAGACGTCGCAGTTATGTAGAGGGCCTCAAGATAGTCCAGGGTATTGGCTGGTAACGGGTGCAAGGTTACAGATGGAGAAAGGGAAGATAAGTTTGCATGTAAAGTTTTCTTTGATAAATATATGTTCAGCTAAAACATAATAATTTGGCGATTAAATTTCTTATAGAAAATTATATTTCAATTTTTTTAATGATTTTAGCTTTGGGAAAGCACCTGGTTTTGGTTTTTGCCTCGTGAAAATGTATGGAAAATTATATATTTCAAATATTTTATCTAACGGTAACACATGTCATCACCTAATTGATATATAAATTTATCTAATTAAAATATTGAAATTAATTAAAAATAATTTTTAAATCAAGTGATGACACATGTCACTTGAAAGTGTGTCACAATAATACATTGGCAAGTGACACCTCCGGGTTTAAAGGTTAATTTTTTAAATTAAAATAAAAATAGGACTAAATTGATAAAATGAGTAAGTATTGAGATCCAAATATAAATTATACCAATTATATTAATTGACACGTCATCAACATCGTTACAAATTAACTGAGAGTGACTTGAATGAAAGATTTAAATATTTGAGTGATCTGTTTGATTAAAACAAAACATTGGTTATTAAATTGATTTTTTACTATAGTTTAATGGTCACTCGTGTAATTTAACCTAATAAATAAATGGCTTATTCAAATGAATCTTCCCTAACAAGAAAGAAAAAGAAGGGAAACGGAAACGCTCGTTTCCTGGTTTTTATAAGAAAAATATTACCCCATTTGCGCCGAATTCTAAACGAGTGACCGGAGCTGTCGATTTTACTTTTGGATGTTGTCGATGGAGAGCCTAAGGTACGTAAAAAACCCTTAATCGGTTTTTTTTAAATCATGATTTCGTTCAGTTTCGTTATATATAATCCTTCTTATATTCTAGCTATGGTTTGATTCCTGATCAACGTTTTGAATTTATTCAGTTTCCCTCCCCCAAGTGTAGGAAGAACATTTGAAACAAGAAAATGAAGGAATTGAATCCTCGTACTAATTTGAATTTTGGGTCTGTTTTAATTGGTGTCTAATTCTATTAATTTTCATTGACTTACTTTTTCATGATTTCAGTTGTTAAAAGAATCAGTCTGTCAGACTCAGGAAACTGTTCCTAAATTTTGTTCCATTTATTGTGTTTTTTTTTTGTTGGTTTTAAGTTTCTCCCTTCTTTGCAGCAAATGAGCTTATTAGGGATTTGGGGGTTTTAGAAACGATTTATAGCAAGTAATAAGGAAGAAGAGTAAATGGTTGGAGTTGCTGGTGTTGAGGGAGTTCGCCGGCGATTGCCGCCTTGGATGCAACCTATAGCGAGTGCACCTGGCAGCGACCGAGATAATCGTGATGAAATCCAAGAGGTTGAAGATGAACTTGTCTCTAGCAAACAGTCTAAGAAAGCTGCCCTTCCTGTGGAAAATTGTGAAACAAAGAGGAGGAAAAGGGGAGTTAGTCAACAAGATGCACCATCTGATAATGGAGCTGCTTCTGCTGCAAAAATGAGTATTTGTCTTCAGGAAAAACAAGTTCGGGAACCTTCTCATCGGCGAAAAAGGAAAGCAACAAGCGGGAGGCCTAGAAGGGGCAGGGACAGTAAAAATCCATCTCCATTTGACGATGACGAGGAACTGACTCCGGAAGATCTGGTGAGCATTGCTGAAGAGGTAATCAGCTTGTTGGAAACTTTCAGGATTTCTTCTTGTCTTTAAACTTTAACCTGTAATAAAGATCTCAGTTTCATATTATTTACGTACAGTATGTCGAAGCTGATAAGAATGCAGGGCTGCTAGAGTTATCAACTATGGAATGTGATTTTGCAAGTCAATTATCGACTGCAGTCTCTCCCAAAGCCGAGTCGGGAAGTTGCCTTATTACTATTGATGGTAACCAGAAATCATCAGCTGATGAAACTTTTGATTCAACTCGAAGTCCTAAAATGGCAAACATTTTATCAATGCCAACAGAACAGGAGATCCTACTCAGGACATGCTCGATCTGTTTTTAGGTCCTTTATTAAAGAAGAATGTGGAGGAGAAGATGAGTGAATTCATAACGAGGGATCCGACATTTTCCGATGAATTGGGAAAGGGAAGTCGGAATGACTTTGAAGAAGAAACAATCCCGTTGACAAAGAAGAGGTGCACTCTCAGGGACAAGGTAGCCATGCTACTCGATTAATAAGAACTAAGGGTCTGTTAATAATCATCATATGGGTGAATTGAACATGAAATTCAAGGCAAATTCCGATCTTCTTGTTCTGTAACTTATAAAACTTGGTATTCTGAGTCTTTTTCTTCTTCTTTCATTTAGCTGATGTACTTGAGTGATTGTGTATAATTTTTCCTTTTAGAACAAACCTTTTTCAGGTACCAAATGTGTCAGATATGGCCATTCATGTTGCTAAATCTTGTTTCAGTTGTAAAGATTCGAAAGAGATGTTAACTTTCTTATCATTTTCAAAAACATAATTTTTATTGGTAGTTGTTGGATTAAAAAGTTATGTAATTGATTTTTTTTACAGATAATTGGATTAAATGTCAATCATTGGTGCAGTGTGCGAAACCTTGGGAGGCCAACCTTGTAGCCGATTTTTCTTACATCATCTTGAACTTGGTCTCTATATTCCCCGAAAGCAAATCTGCTGTAGATGGAAGGTTGTTCGACGCTCCCGATGGAAGAATCATACGAGGGGCACAGGAAATAGGCCATGGTATATCTCTCCATCGTGGCATTGCTCACCACCCTATGCTCCACGCCTTTATAAACACCGTTGCTCCATGCCTGTACATTTTTTAGCTGTGAATTAGATAACTATACACACACACATATATATGGCTTAAATTTAAATAAATAAATAAATGGCTCAAATTTTATTAATCAAATTTGTAACTTATGAATAAATATTTCTTTAACTCATGGTAAAATAATCCTTCTTATTCCAAGCCTCAAAACTCTAAACACTAACCGATAGACCCTAAATCTCAAACTTCAAACACAAACACAAACTCTAACTCTAAACCTTAACCCTAAAAAAAAATATTATTTTACCACGAGTTAAAGAAATATTTATTTATGGGTTATAAATAGAGATAGGCATGGTTCGAGTTAGAAATCTGACTTAACCCGTACCATGCTCACCCCTAAATATAAACCCTTCGCCTGAAATCCGACCTAATCCGAGTTTATGGGTGACTTAACTCAACCCAAACTCGACTCGATTTTTTGAGATAAAACTCGATCCGATCCGACCCGAAATAAATATATTTATAAAAAATTTTTATTCAATAAAATTAAGGATCTAATTGAAAAAATAGATAGAGGGTTATTATTGTAATTATTCTTAAATATATAAGGTAAATTTACATTATTTTTTGTGTCGGTCGGTATTTTTCATCCTAAACCCGAACCCAATCTGAACATATTTTCTTTAAAAATCTTAGCAGATTCAAACCCATTTTTAAAAAAAAATTGACCTGATCAAATCAATCGGGTCAAAATCTGTCGGATTTAGATCTCATGGTCGTCCCTAGTTATAAATTTTGAGATTACTTGTTGTCACTGTTACATCTCAAAGGAACTAAAATTGATGTTTATATCTTTTCTCATTTAATATACATTGATTTGTTGAGATTGAAAATGGTTAAGATTGTATATATACACTGGGTGTTAGATGAATATTGACATTTGACACTTGTTTTTAACAAAAAAAACTTTAGATAATAAAAGTTAATTTTGTGTATAATTTACACATTTATTTTTGTATTAAACCTAATTAATATAATATTTTTTTATTTTAAAGAAAAAAGGTCGACCTAATTTTTATTGTTAAAAAAAAGTTGAAAATGTACTATTTCAATAGTATACCTTTTTGTTATTGCAATATAAACCAGGCGTTCCATGCAACTTGAGGATGCCTGCTTTTTTCCAAAGTAAAATAAGACTATTCACAAATATTAAAAGGTTTAAATTTTCTAAAGCTATTTATTATTTTAAAATTTATAGTTTAGCTTTATAATTATTATTTATTTATTTTTTATTTACAAAATTTAGTATTTTTTCAATTTTTATTCAATCTAATAGTTAATTGTTATTTTGACCATTATAAATAATATAATCTTTTTTGCTTATAATTTTTTTTATCAATTCTATCTTTAAAAGTTTATAAATCTAAGCTATTGAAAAATTTTATTGTTCAGTTAAGTTTTATTTATCTTTAAATATTAAAGGTTAGAATACTTAAATTATGTAAATTAAAATATTATTTATTTATTTTTTTCACCACAATCAGATAAAAAATACAATAAAATTAAATAAAAGTTAAAAGATCAAATTTCTAAATAAAAATAAAATAAAATATTAATTTTGAAACTCGACTTTTTTTAAATCAAATTAAAATAGAAATATAATAAAAAAAGAAAGGTGGAGAGTCCACAATAATTGGCATTAAATGCTTACAGGGATTCGCACTGTGCGCAATTCCAGTTTCAGCAAATATGAATTACATTACATATAAAAATTAAGGGTAAATTACGTGGTTAGTACCTAAATATCAGTTTTGATCCGTTTTAATACCTAAACTTTTATTTTTTTTAAAATTATATCTAAAGTTTAGTTTTTGTTTCATTTTAGTCTGTAAAAAATTTAGTTATTGTTTTATTTTAGTATTATGTTCGAAATTTAATGTTAAGTTTTGTAAAAAAAGAAGAAATTTTAGGTATTAAAAAAACTAAAATTGATAATTTAGGTACTAAACGAGTTAAGATTTTAATAGTGGGTACTAAAATGAAATAAAAATTAAATGTTAGGTATGCTTTTAAAAAATTAGAAATGTAGATACTGAAACAGATTAAAACTGATAGTTTAAGTATTAAATTTATAGTTTATCCAAAAATTAAGTTCACTTTATCAAAAAAAAAATCCCCGAACTTCTTTTTGTTTTGCTTTGAATTCCCTTTCATTGCTTTGCTTTGCAAAGTTTTGCTTTCCATTGGGTGGAGCCATGGAGGTGTAAGCTAATCCTTTGTTCTCTCCAGAAGAAAATGGCGATGTTAAGCAAAACCAAAGAACCCCACACCCAGAAAAAACAAAGAAAGTAGCAGAAAACAGCATTAATTGGCTAATTGCAGTAGCCTGGCATACTGTGAACGAAAAAAAAGAAAGCAAAACCAATTAGGACTTGCCGGCTTCGTAAGAAAGTTGCTCTCGAAAAGGTAATCTTCCGTCTTCACTTTTGTTTTTGTTTGCTGCTGTCGTTTCTAGACCACTGCTTATTGATGTGATTTTTTTGTTTTTGTTTTTAGGATTCGGTTTTGGTTGAATTTTCGAGATTGATATGCTATTTTCGTTTCTCTTTTTGGATTTTTTTCTTCCGAGCTAAAAATGAACCATGATGAGATTATGAGGTGTAGTGGAATTTTGAGTGAAATCGTGTGAGGAAAAGAAAGAGGAAAAATTAAAACAGAAGCGGACAGTGGGTTTAATCATGAAGATAGTTTAGGTCCTATAGTGAATCGTCAGGCTGTATCTTTCCAGCCAGCTTCTATTGACAGTAGCTCGGAGATTATTCCGATGAGTGGATACTTTGCACCGCCGGCCATGTTATTGCCCGGGAATTCCAGTGTGATTACAAGTTCCCCTTCATTAGTCCAACCTGGATCTTCCCTACTTGTTGATCCAGTTTCAGGGCAGAAACAAGATGCAGGGTTTGCTGCCGAATGGTCTGTTGACGAACAATATATACTGGAAGACAGCCTTGAAAGGTATGTCCTAATTAGCTCTTTTTATATTTTATTCGAATCCTTTTGTAGACGTATGCAAGCGTCATAAAATTGTGCTACTAATATAAGTAAATTAGTCCATATTTTCATGGTTAATATTAAGTAGTAGATACCCTAATGATTTTACTAGGATTGCTGTGTGTTTTTGCTTATGCTTTTTATGGTAGAACCTGTTTTTAAGGAGCTACTTATCAGGTATGTCTTCTTTTGGAAATGAGATTTAGTGCTGATTTTTGTTTTAATGTACATGTATATAGGTCTAAAGACGAACCAAATATTATCAAGTACATAAAGATTGCTGCTACCTTGCCTGATAAAACTGTACGTGATGTTGCATTGAGGTTTAGGTGGATGCAAGTAAGCTCCTTTACTTAATGATGCATTTCTTTCATTGTTTGTTCTATTTTTAATCTTATTTCATGTGGTCTAATATGAAAAAGTGGCATGCAAAAGTATTAGTGTTGGTATGCTGGGGCAATGTTCAATTATTTGTTTCGGCATTGACTGCAGCTAGTAGAATCTAACCAATCTGTCAAGAGATAAAGCTATAGTTGTACATTTTATTTTTGTAAATTCATCTGCCTTAAGAGATGAAGCTATTTTTGGAAATTGGCAGAGAAAGCGAAGGAAACCTGAAGAATTTAATGCAGGAAAGAATGTGAACAACAGGAAGGTACGCTGATAAATTATGTAAATTTGTACAATACTTAAGATTGATTTCTTTCTTCTTTTTCTCCCTAAATGGTTTTAAAAATGTTAGTTAAGTTTCTTGAGAAGAAGCTCATAGAACTGTAGGCTCCATGGGATTCCTTAGTTACTTTGTATAAAATGCTTTTTTATCATCAGTATCAACTATAACAATCTCTTGTTCAAAGACTGTTCTGTATGTACTGTGCTCACTGGGCCCTAAGAATATTGTCTTAAGCTCAGTGATGCACTCCTAGTTTGTGAAGCTACATTCTGAGAAACCCATATCTATTCAATCTTGCTCAGTATTTCATTGAGAACTTCTCTCACACCTCTGACTGTGAAGCTTTATCTGTTTTTGTTGGAAAGAACTACAGTTTCTCTCAATTCCTTTCTTTCCTTCAAGTCAAATTACAAACAAAACTGCTAATTATGACCAAAAATCAACTCAAGTAAATTCTCTGTGCCTCAAATAGCTAAGATGAATGCCATAACTGGAATTCCTGTTTTGGTTCCATGATAATACCTTTAGGATGTAACATGATTGAAAACCTATATTCTAAACCCCATACTTCTTCAGGGTAAGCAAGTGGAATCATCCTCAACGGTGAATATGCCTTCAGCACTGCCACAGAACATGGCTGCATATCCTCTCATGATGCACCATCCGGATCAGAATGGAAGAATGTCCGCTGAAGGTTTGTATTTTATATTACCATCTAGAAGCATTGATATCTTTCTTTTGGTGGTAAATGCTTTTGATTATACAAACTTTAGGGGTAATCTTCCAAGATGTTGTTTACAATGGATTTAGGTTGAAGAAATTATGCTTTTGAGGTTTTGAGTTTTAATATTAAGTGGCTTACAGTTACTGATGAATTAGATGGACATTAGCTATCAAATTGGTGCTTAATTCTGAGATTGATTTGTAATCTTCTGAAGAAGCTTGCAAAATTTGGAATTGTTACAAGCATATGGTGCTGATAAGTTTTACCTGGGAAAAAGTTTCAATTCTTGTCTCCATGAACATGGGACTAGGTGTCAATGAGGTTGATTATTTGGTATTTAAAGCTAGCCAAGTTGAGGAAATGGAAAACTTGACGAGCAATATAATTTGATGAAAGCAATCTAGATAGAAAAGATTTTGGCTGGAAGTATATAATCAAATTGTAGCACAGTATGTGAAGTGTCAACATTTGTATTCATTATTTATTTTCCATATGGGATATTAACTATATTATTATAAAATGAGTATGGTAAGCAGAGCAGTCACCAGTGTATTTAGAACTTGTTTGAAGAGTGACTTCAAACACAATATATTTCACAAGACAAGGTAAAACAATTTTTCTGGAGGACAAGCTTGAATTTAACAGCATAGCTAAGTGTTTGTTGTGAATTTTCAGGAATAACTGGTATGACTGTGAAACTTTTGAAGCAAAATTCCCAAGCTTTTAGTCAAATCACATCAAACCTTTCTGCATATAAGGTGAGCATATCATGCCCTAGTTTACAGCAATCTGTCTTTGGAAAGTATGAAAGCATACAGTAAATTATAAGTGTTAGATGAGTTGAATACCCTGTCTTCTTGTTTGTCATATATTTCAATGGTGTCTGCTGGTTATGTCAGTTTTTTGTGGCAAGTTCAAGAGGTTAAATAAGGTGACAACTATTCGTTTAAATAATAAATGTACAGAATTTACATATAAAAATGTCATTATTCTTGTTCAAGAGGTTAGATAAATTGACAACTATTCCATTAAATGATGAATGGAAGAATTTACACAGATAAGAATGTCAGTTCTTTGAAGAGGTTAAGTAAGGTGACAACTATTCCATTAAATGATGAATGAGTTTACAGATAATAAAAAAGTCATGGTTCTTGTTCAAGAATCAGGATAGATCCCTTTTAAAGCTGTCTTACATATTAGACAGTTCAATTTATTCTTGTTCTTTTTATGTGCTTGTGCAAATCTTGTATGTTATCACATCATATCATATATGGGCTCTTTTTGACAGTCTTCTGAGGCTGGCTTATTAATTACAGTTTGTATGAACAGTTGCAGGATAATATTAATCTCTTTTATAACACGAGGAACAGTATTACCACCATTCTAAATGAGTACGTGGATCTTTATAATTATTAATTGGTGATTGATGCCCTGTGGCAATCATTTTTGTTTTGTTTTGGGTTCATTGTTGCCTAAGCTTCAGGTTTTTAATTTCTACAATGACTTTTTTGCAGTATGAGATGTATGCCGGGTTTAATGAGCCGGATGCCACCATTGCCTATATCTGTTAATGAAGATTTAGCAAATTGCATCTTGCCTGCTGCAACTCAGGTAGGTTACATTTAATTTTTTATAGTTTGCTTGTGCGGGAGTGGATGGCCAAAATGATGGGGTTGTATAAAACCAACTGCAAGCTAAAACAGTACACTTTATGGGATCTGCAATTAGCTTAATCTAATTAAGTTTTCATTCAAAGCCTATTTATGCTGGTTGAGAGTGTAACCTTTCTAGGTTGACCTGTACTTCTATATACAATTGTACTGCATATAGAACATCCTGTACCTTCCAAAATGATGAACATATAAACTCCCCTGCTCCCATTCTAGTGAGGATTTTCCATCTTCTTCGCTTTTCTCCCTTTGTTCTTTCTGTTGCAGGTATCTTCTCTCTTCACAAGAATTCACTTTCAATTGCCTATTCACCGAACTTCTTGGCATGATTATGAGTGTGTTACCCTAGTGTCAAGCAGTGTATCCCTTCATATAAAATATCAATTTTGTTTAGTGTTTTATTGTGTCTTGCTTTCAATTGTGCATTATCCTGTTTTCTGGCATTCAAACTTCATTTCTGAGCATGACTACCATTGTGACCTTGTGCTATTTCACGGGTATCGGGTTAATCCTTTTCCTGTTTTTATATTATGTTACTGCAACTTCTGCAAACCTCATTTTCGTATACGTACTCTGTTCTATAAATTCTTCATACAGAACTGTTTATAGCTGGTCAAATCAAATCCACATATAGTATTGCATGTTATCTCAATTGCTACATCTGCAACTGCAGTATCGTCTAATTTTTGGCTAGCATGTCAGTTGGCAAAGCATCCTTCCTGTCATTCCTAATCATTCCAGTAGCGTCTTCATGGTTTTGTCTCTTTGTTGATGATTTACAAACTGGCATCTAGTCATCTTAGTTTGTAATTTGATCCGATAAAGTGGATGTTTGACTGTATTATAGAATTTCATTGTTCATCTTACATTTGAACAAAGGTGTGTAGGTAGGGGGTGGGGTTAAATTTTAAATCTTGAGTTCAACCCTCCATTTGGTTCCTCATAATCAATGATTATTAAATGATATACTCAATCACTAAGAAATTAAAAATCTGTATTTTATGATACATGGCTACACTTGTGTTACCTTGTTTTCTTTTTCTCCTATATCCAGTCGATGATTTTTAGCACATCAAGCAGGATTAGTCTCAAGCCGGAGTCAAGATGATGTGAGCGATAGTTGAGATTGAGGTTGGATATATCTGATCCATGTAAATTACAATTTTCTACTGATAGATCCATAAGAAGCTGGTAGGTGTACACAAACGCTCATCACACATTTGGGTGCCACAATGGAAAATTTGCGGACTCCATTTTTGGAACCCAAAATTTTCTCCTGCAAGATTTGAAATCCAATCACCAGATTGAATGAACTCAGATACCTGTACTCTCTTAAAAGATTCAGCTGCATTGAAGCTTCAAGTGTATAATTTTATAATTTGCTATACCTTGGGGTAGATCCTTATTTGTTGCTTGATTAATCAGTGCTTGATTTAAATCTTCCTGCTTCAATATTAGACCAATTAGAATTACTGATCAGGTCAATTTCATCTGGGCCTCATTTATTAGTAGTTTTCATTTTTGTATTTATTTATACATGCATTGCATCTTATCTATATTTTTAATTTTCTGACTGCCGGAGGTCTTCCACGGAAGCTACTCTCAACCTGGCGTTGGGGGCAGCCTACTACCCTACCTCCCCCTTACCCCATTGCATATGGGAATTGGGTTTTGTTGTTGTTGTTGTTGTTGTTTCATTTTTGTAGTTTCTTACATCTTACAACCATAGCTATTGAATTAAACTCATGAAACCTGGAGATTATAGCAAATTGAAAACCAAAGCTTGGGTTAAAGAGGTGGCAAAATCTGGCTAAACACGAAAAAAAAAATCAAAATTTTAGTTCACCGTAACCTACGGTAGTATTTAGAAGAAAGAAGCCATTTTTACTACAATGCACAAATTCTTAAACTGACAACCTAAGATACCACAATTGTCTGCATATGGGATTTTCAGTCACGGCAATTCACAATAAAAAACGGGGTAAGAAAATAACCAAAACAGTTATAGTTGACAGTTAACAGTCAAGCTGAATGCAAAGAACGAGCTCTGGCTGCAGCTCTTTCGAGTGCTTTTAGCCTATTAGCTTCCATGCGAGAACGCTGCTCTTCTGTGATTCGAATACTTGAGGCAGCTGCAGCCCTCTCCAGTGCCTTCGCCTTGTTAGCTTCCATCCGAGTTCTCTGTTCTTCTGTAATATGGATTTCAGTAGAGCAGTTAGCTTCGGTATTCAGCATTTGCTCATGTGCCTCGGAGTCACCAGCTGCAAGTGCTTCAGCAGCAACCGTAGGTGTGTGTATGACATGAGATGGTTCCTGTGGCCAATGACAAGAATATAGCACCGTTTAACATTAGCATCACACCCAGAATTAAAAAAAAAAGACGGTAACAGTCCATAACATATCATTATTAAACAAGGATCTCAAAATAAATGAATTCGGCAGAACTCAACATTTCTACTAGCAGCCAGGTCCAGTATTAGGCACAATGATGTATATTTTCAACATATACGAATATAAATGCTTCCTCATAGCTGAAACACCAATTCTTCCATTTAATGTAAAAATTGCATTGTTATACGGGTATGCAAATTCGACAATTAACAGATTTGGAAAACACAAATCTCAAATCAGCAACCTAAGCACACACGCAGCAAAGCCATAGGAAGCATACTATCAATTATTGCTTTATTAGTATTTTGCTTTTGATATCTAGGGAACATAATAACAATCTTCCTTTTTTTATAACTCTTCAATAAAGAACTCAACACTACCAGCTATGGACTTGAGAAGTGACTGCACAACTATAACAAGAACCAAATCTAAAACCAATGGTTACCTCAGAAACCTTCTGGTAAATCTCATTAAGCATACTTTCTTGAATCTCATCAACATGATCTCCTTCATGGTGGTCATGAGTTTGTGCCCCAGTCCGTCCGGCCACTACAATTAAAAGTGGATGTAGAGTTTGTTCCCTTTAAGCACAATATACTATTTATGCCTCGAACAATGAAACAAAGTAATGTTTTGAAATAGGCGACATGGAAATAGAATGTGTTAAAAACAAATGAATAGTACTATTGCTAGCATACCTTGCTCATCAGTGGGAGGGTTAAACTCATCTGGACTTTCATGAAATTTTGTAGGATCCCCTCCTCTAGCAACTCGCTCTCTTAAGTCTTTAATACAATTCTGCCCAAAAGATATGCAGCAAATGAAGTATGTGTATATATGCTCAGAAAACTCAGCTATCAAAGGTAAGCAGATCTTGCAGCAAATTCCAACACATAACAGTTCATCTAAGTCTGCCTGTAGCTTAGGAGAACTCTCAATTGGCAATATCTCAATAACCCATAAAGTCTGGCATTTTAATCCCTTGAAACAAAAAATTAAGTACCCTAATTTCAATAACAAGTCATTAAACACTACAATCAAAAGTTGAATGATTTACCTTAACTCGTTTGGAAGAAGCAACTTTATCGACTTTATGTACAAACTGATCGAAAGAGTAATATGGGATCAAATGCTTGTGCCATTCTCTGTACAACTCAATTAACTTTCCCAAATCACTGACCTAAAAACAAAATAAAAGCTTAATCAAATACCCCCCAAAATTGGTAAAACAAAGAAAAATCATTCCAATTTAAATAGAAATAACATTAATCTAGTATTCTACCTCGTGACCGCGACCACGGTACCTAAAAGCCCGAGGGAAGTGGCGAAGGACGTAACCGAGACCATCATCGGAGAGGAGAAGTTCGGGTGTGAGCTTGGGTCGGGTTCTGCTTTTGGCTACTTTCTTGGGCTTTTCGGGTCTGGGAAGCGGATTCGAAGTAAATTCGGTGCCGGAGGAGGAAGCATTGGGATTGGGTTGATCGGATTTAGCGAGATCGGGGCAGTCACGTGCCCAGTGACCGGGTCTTCCGCACTTGTAGCAGCCCTTTCCGGTGGAATTTGGATTGTCGGAGCCGACTCTTCTGGGATTGGGAGGGTCCGATTTGGGAGCGTCGGGGCAGTCATGAGACCAGTGGCCGGTTCTTCCGCATTTGTAGCAACCTGTCGGAGCTGAATTCGCATTCTCCATCTGGATCTTCTCTCAGATGTTTAGGTTTTCATCTGGTAGTATATATTTACTGTTGTGTAAGTGGCGGGAGAAAATGGAGGGAAATACGTTGGCATGGGCCGATATACACATCTTTTATGCTTTTCTTTTAAAAATAATTTTCTTTAGGGTAAAATACATCATTTTTACTAAACTTTACTTCTTCTCCCATTTTACTCATAATACTTTAAAGTTTTCTAATTTACTCATTGAACTTTCAAATTGCTCATTTTTTATCACTTTGAATTATTTCATTATTAATTTTGTATTATGTGGTATTATTATTATTATTTAATATAAAAATAATTTTATTATTATTTCGTAGGTCGATGGTGGTCGATGATATGAGTTTTTATCGAGCGAGTCAATTGCGAGTTGGACAGTGCTCGACTCGTGCTCATTAAAAACTTTTGTTGCTTGACTCGACTCGTTGTTTGTTAAGCTCGTTAAAATCTTACTCGACTCATGCTCGTTAAAAAAACTTGTTGCTTGACTCGTTGTTAGACTCGCATCGTTGCTCGTTAAGCTCACTGAATTTTTTATCTTATTTTTTAACTATAGGTATAATCTACTAATATTATATAGAACTTAATATAACTATAAATTAATAAATTTTTAACCAAAAAATATCAAAAGAGTGTATACAACAAATTGAAAGTTTAAACTCCAAAATAATAATTAAGGTTTGATTTTTGGGTGTAATGATAACTCCGTAAAAATACTATATTTTAGGTCTTTTTACTCAAGTTATTAATTGTCTAAAAGCCATTGATATAACATTTTAGTTGCATTTAGGACATTTTTGCATGTGTGGATAAGTTTTGCCTAGGCAAAATTTATTTGATTAAACTGATGTTGTTGATAAGAGGGGTTGTGTGTTGGTTGTGATTATGCAGGTGATAGGAAACGACCAAGGAATAATTTATTTGCAGAGACAAATTCTGTGTCAGGGCCAAAGGAACTGAAGACAATGATTGTGAGGAATAACTATTGTCGCGACAATTTTTATCTTGCGAGCTTGACGCAGTACAAGACAAAATTTCTAACGTCATGTAGCCAGCTATCCAATGCACCTCATGTGAACTCCTACCCCTACTGCTAATTTGGGACCACTACTAGCTGTCTTGTTTTCATGAATTCAAGGGCAATTTGGGGAATTTCAAGGGAACTAAACCCTAAAAATTCCCCACTATAATAGGACATGATGCACACCATTTGAGACACTCTCTACCACCTACCCAAAAAGCTTGGATAAAGGCGACCGCGATGTCCTCTTTTCCACCGTTCCCCCTCTCGTCTGTCCTTGGTGCCCTTTATAGCCAGGCTTCGCCGGAGAAGCGGCTAGGTCCTCGAGAGAGGCTAGCGCGCTAGAGAAGTCTTGGTGGTGGTCTGACGTCACAACAGAGCTATGTTTTGGGAGTTTTTATTCCCCTTGTTCTTTATTTCTTATTTCTTTTTTTAAGGGCTTGTACTTAACGAATATTTTTTGGGATGATGTTAGCCACACCATAAATTGTTTTATTTGGTGTTGTAAATGCTTGGATGATATTTTATTTTACGATTAATAGATGATTAAGTATGTTTTTATTAAATGTTGTTTTGTTCACTATTTTAATCTTTTGCCTTAGCACTGTAAGAGCTTTTGAAAGATTGTTTGGTGCCTTAGCAAAATATTCCTAGTCTTTGTAAAAGTTTTTGAAAGATTATCGTTTTTCTAGGAGTTGATACCTAATATCGAGAAAGTTAGGTTAGATCTACGTGAAAAAGGGAACTAACCCGAGATGGTGAGGTTCTAATCTGCCTTAGAGATAAGGAGAGGATTTCATTCGACTAATAAGGATAAATGCTTGAGTAGATAGGCTAGCGCTGCAGTTTACGCTGAGGGGTATTGCCGCATCAATAGTTTGACAAACCAAGGGATGCAGTTCACGTTGAGTAGTATTGTTGTAGCAATATTTTATCAGGTTCTATGTTAGAGATACTCTTGGAACACTTTAGTAAATCATGTCGGGCAACATAGGTATAGTGTATTTAGATCATTCTAGCCATAAAATAATTTCTCACCATAGCAAATCCAACCCAAGTGCTCCGTTAGAAGTCTGATTATGTGAGGTTTCCAATCTATTTATAGAGTTTTGACAATTTTAGCCTTAGCGACTTTTGTTTGTTTACTATTTCATATTTTTTATTGCCGCGACAAAATTTATCTGCTTATTTCACTTCACACTTTTCTTGCCTCGACAAACTTTTTTCTATCTGTTCATACCATTTTTCACTACATATTTTCCTTTTTATATAATTAGACTTAGATACTTAGGATTAGTTACTAACACCTATTCCTAGTTGTAACAAACCTTTAAAAGCCCTCCAATCGTTGTGGAGACGATACTCACTCACTACTATATTACTTGCATCGATTGTGTATACTTGCACAGGTTTGCATGTCACAACATTATATATTTACACGTGATCATGTAGTAAAATAATAATTATTAATTAATAAGTTAGTATTTTTTATTTATTAGAAAATTAATAGATTAGTTATTTATCATCTTTTTATTATCTATTAGTAAATTAGTATTTTTTTAATGAAATGATTTTTTAAGACAAACTACTAAAAAAGTATAAAAAAATTAATGAATTGCTCGCAAATTTATTGAGTCGAGTTGGAGTTTGCTCGACTCAACTTGTTAAGGTCTCGAGTCGAGTTCAAATTCGAGCCGAGTCAACTCGAGTCGAGCTTTTATCGAGTTTTGACTGAGTCGAGTTCAAGCTGCTCAACTCATTAAGCATCTTTAGCCCACAATGTATGGTGATTATTTTAAGTTGTTGAGTTAATCGATCTACGGAATCGGCCAAGAGGGGGGTGAATTGGCAATTAAAAATTTAGTGGAAGCTTTTGCAGAAAATTTAAAGTAATTGCACAGCGATTTACAGTGGTTCGACTTTCTCAAACAAAGTCTACGTCCACTACCTTAGCTATCCACACTAAGGATTTTCCAACAAATTCACTAATTTGTTCTTTCTTTTGAGGCCAAAGAGATAACCTTACAAAATCCCTCAAGAGTATACCCCAACTCTTGAGAACACTCTTTTTCCCAAAGAGAAGATTACAAATTTGCAAACTTACAAGAAAACCTCACAAGGTAAGATGTTTGCACAATTCTAGAACAAAGAAAAGAACACTCAAGGATAAATACAATTGAGTACAAAAGTGTTCTTGAAAGCAAATGAATATTGGATGAAAAATAGGCTTGAAATACTCAAACTTGAGGTTTGATGCTTTTTCTTTGATTCTCTCTTGATTCTAGTTGATTGATGTTTCTTGTTGTTGATCAATGGCTCCAGAACTTGTTTAAATACCCCTTGAATCAATCCTGAACGTTGGTGATAATTAGTGGGGATAATAGAGCCGTTTAAGTGTGAAAACAATTAATTTTTCTAGGTGGAGCGTCTAATGCATCGATGCATGATCAAGTATGCATCGGTGCATTCGTGTAAAATTCAAATATTTTGACCGTTGGAACACTTGATGCATCGGTGCACCAAGTGTGCATCGATGCATGAAATGCATTCGATGTTTGAGAAATAGCCTGATGCATCGATGCATGGCTTGTGCATCGATGCATCAAATGCATTCGATGTTTTGAAAATATTCAGAGTGCATCGATGCATGGAGAGTGCATCGGTGCATGGAATGCATTCGATGTTCAATTAATTCATCGATGCATCGATGCATGGACTGATGCATCGGTGCATACCTTTGAATAATTGATTTAAGGCTTGTTTTTGGTTCAAAATACTTTGTGAAAATTGTTTCAAAAATAGTTTAAGTACCAATCACAATTTTACACATTTAGTAAGGATTAGAAATGATCTTGAAAAACTTGGAGTAATAATTTGATATTCGGTTAATTGAATCGAATTTGTAAAATCATTTGTGAAATCTTAAAATTCATTTAACTTAATTTGTTATATCAAAATATCAAAAATGTTTTCAACAATCTCCCCCTTTTTGATATAACAAAACATTTGAATAATTTTAAGATTTGTTTAAGAAATTATTTTTGAAATCGATTTTGAAAAACTTACTCCCCCTTACTATAGCACATCTTAAATTTTCTCCCCCTTTTTGTTAAATCAAAAAGACTCTATATAAACGTTTTAAACAAGAATTTTGAAAAACATTAGCCAATTGATTTATTAATAATAAGCTGCTAAGATCACAATCAAAAGAGAGATTAGCCATTAGTTTTCATAAACAATATTCATAATAAAATGTGAAATGGCATAATTGGTCATATATCTAATGATGCAAAATGAATAAAATTCAAACCAAATATATTAAAATTAAGTTCAAACATTCAAGCATCCAAACATCCAAACAAACATAAACATTCAAATCAAAAAGTTTAACAATCCAAGTTCTTAAAGTTTAAAACCAAATATCATCAAATAACGTTTAATCATCCATAGCGGAATCGGGAGGAGGAGGAGGATAATGAGCTCTAACTTCAAGAGTAAGAGCATCCATACGATCACGTATCTCCCTCTGAAACTCAGTAATCGTTGACTCCATGGAAGCAAAACGCAGATCAAACGACTCTAGAAAAGATTGGAAATAAGGTGGCGTTTGATCATCTTGCCGAGCTGGTACTTCCTCGTCAATATCTCTCATAAGCCTTTGAAGCTCTGGATCATTATCAGCGTCAAGAGCTGGAGGAGGAGGAGGAGCACGAGAAGAACTAGGAGCAACTCGTGAAGAACTAGCTCCCGGGGTTTGCTTACCGGGTCGAAAAGACAATAGTCCGGTGTTCTCATCCAATTTACAATCCGATTTCTTTAAGGATGTGATATTGATTGGGTTTTGGAGCGGAATAGGATTGTCAAGGGATACATCTAGGCCGAGTTTGATAAACAAATTGCTTAGTAGACAACCATAAGGTAGAGTTTCTACATGCTTTGAGGGAATGATGTTTATGATATCGACAAGCGCGCTAAAGACAATATGTGGAAAATTGATTTTCTTTTTGTTCTTTATACAGTGCATCCACCATAAGTCTGTAGTACGTAGTGTGGAGTACCGACCTGCGGATGGTCTAAACCACCAAGAGATCATTAAGTGAAGAAATCGATCGTGGTGAGACCTAAAGGTACTGACACTAGCATTAGGAAGATATGGATATTCCACATCTTCCTTCTCATTAAATAAACCCTCGTCATCTAAACCAAAATGAGATGCGATGGATTCAGAAGTAATAGTGATATATTGTCCTAAAAGATAGGATCTAATCGCTATAGTACCGCACTGAGTTGTGTTCTGAATACAAACCGCATTGGAATAAAAGATGCGGACAAGTTGGTGAAAGACGATGGGTTGAAGAGAAAATAGTTTATCAAACTTCCATCGGCGAAGAATTGAGAGGTATTCAAATTCAAGTTTTATCATAGCTTGTAGAGAAGGAATACGCTCTTCCCTATTACGATAGGATTGGAAGGAGTTCATGTACCTAGAGTATAATTCATCCCTACGGTTTTCAGGCATGTTAAAACAAGTACTAATGAGGGATGAAGGAATATTGGATGGATTTTGAGGTCTAGGAGCGGGAGGACGGTTTTGGTGAGACCGACTCGAGGATGATCTAGGGCGTTTGGGATTAGACATGGTTAGGGAAATCGGAAAAGAAATATCACCTGCAATTTAAAAACACATGTATGCATAAAATTCAATCCCAAAACTCAAATGAGTCCTCAATAATTCAAGGTTCTCTGACATAATCCTAATGGGAAAATATTTGAAAACTATTTAAAATTAATATCATAATACGCATAGTTTTCATGAAAACAACACAATTGAATCAATAATTTTCGAAATAATTTTTTTTTAAATTCAAAATTTCCAAATAATTTTGAAAAATTATGCGTTTTTGATGAAATTCGTTGTAGAAACTAGTTTAGAATCATCATATAGCCAATGCCCGATAATTATTTCAAACTAGAACTAATCTAAACTAGTCCTAAGTTCAAAAATTTAATGAAATAGAGTTTTTGTGAAAATACCTTGAAAAATTCGGGTTGAGGGCAATGAGGAGATGTTTTGCGCGATTTAATGAGTGTAGCAGGTTTGTAGGATGAAAAACTTGAAGAATCTGATGTTTTCCCGAAGATTTTGAGCAAAAATAGAGATTTGAGGTGAGAGTAGGACGAACGGCCGTGAGTTTATGTTTTAGGTTTTGAGAAAAATGAAGAAGATGAAGATTTTAAACCTAAAACCCGACGGATGCATCGGTGCATGGTCTTATGCATCGATGCATATTCAAGGATGCATCGATGCATTGTTAAATGCATCGGTGCATGAAGCACAAAAATGTCAAAAATCCGTTTTAAACACTTAAAATGCTAAATAATTTGGCTCTAATGGTAATGGCAACTCATATATCAAAAATTAATTATGTTCAATCAATCAAATTAATCTTCAAACTTTATTTGAACATAAAATTAATTTTTATTAAGAATCATAAACTCCCCCTAACTAATAGCAAGAATACAATCAAAAATTATTATTATAAGCATTTTTCAGTATTTATTAAAAGTGCTAAATTATTTTAAACACTAAGTGAAGATAGGTCAATTAAACCTAATTCTCTTCTAAGTGTCCAAAATCTTTCTTTATCTAAGGGTTTTGTAAAAATATCCGCTAATTGGTGCAAAGTATCAACAAATTCTAGAACTACATCTTCCTTAGTGACATGGTCCCTAATGAAGTGATGTCTTATTTCAATATGCTTAGTTCTAGAGTGTTGGATGGGATTTTTAGTGAGACAAATAGCACTAGTATTGTCACACTTGATAGGAATGGTACCTACTTCAATTCCATAATCAAAAAGTTGTTGTTTCATCCATAAAACTTGTGCACAACAACTACCGGCTGAAATGTATTCCGCTTCAGTGGTAGATAATGCAACACAATTTTGTTTCTTTGAAAACCAAGAAATCAACATATTTCCAAGGAATTGACAAGTACCGGAGGTGCTTTTCCTATCTAATTTGCATCCTCCATAATCCACATGAGAAAAGGCATGCAAGCTAAAGCTAGAGTCTCTAGGATACCAAAGTCCTAAACTAGGAGTGTCCTTAAGGTATCTAAAGATTCTCTTAACAGCTAGTAAATGTGATTCCTTAGGACATGATTGAAATCTAGCACATAAGCAAACACTAAACATAATGTCCGGTCTACTTGCAGTTAGATAAAGCAAAGAGCCAATCATTGACCTATATAATTTAACATCTACACATTTACCTCCTTCATCTAAGTCAAGCTTTGTTGAAGAGCTCATTGGAGTGTTATGAGGTTTCCCATTTTCCAGTCCAAACTTCTTGAGCATATCTTTGACGTACTTAGCTTGATTAATGAAGATGCCATCTTTTCTTTGCTTGATTTGGAGTCCCAAGAAAAATGAGAGCTCCCCCATCATGCTCATCTCAAACTCACTTTGCATTAGCTTAGAAAATTCTTGGCAAAGAACATCATTAGTAGAGCCAAATATTATATCATCAACATAAATTTGAACTACTAATAAATCTTTACCTTTATGTTTTAAAAACAATGTAGTGTCAACCTTTCCTTTTGAAAAACCTTTTTCAATTAAAAAATTTGACAATCTTTCATACCAAGCTCTAGGAGCTTGTTTTAAACCATAAAGAGCTTTTGTCAATTTAAGAACGTGATCTGGAAATTTTGAATCTTCAAAACCTGGAGGTTGTTCCACATACACTTCTTCTTTTATAAAACCATTTAAAAATGCACTTTTAACATCCATTTGATATAATTTAAATTCATGAAAACATGCAAATGCTAATAACATTCTAATTGCTTCCATCCTAGCTACGGGAGCGTATGTTTCATCATAGTCTATGCCCTCTTCTTGAGTATAGCCTTGAGAAACAAGTCTAGCCTTGTTCCTCACTATATTACCACTTTCATCAAGTTTATTTCTAAAAACCCATCTAGTACCTACAGTAGATTTATTACTAGGCCTTTCAACTAATGTCCATACTTTACTTCTCTCAAATTGATTTAATTCTTCTTGCATAGCCATAATCCAATGTTCATCTTTTAATGCTTCTTTGATATTCTTAGGCTCTATGCATGAAATAAATGCAACATAATTACAGATATTTCTAAGAGAAGATCGAGTAGTTACCCCTTTTGATGGATCACCTATAATTTCACCATCCTTGACATAGTTGTACTCTCTTGGAAAAGATACTTCCCTTTCTTCAATGGTTGGATTCTCGAGGGGATCATGAGTTTCCTCATCTTTTGTTTCTTCCTTTGATGATGATTCTCCAACGTCATGTCTAACGTCATTTGCTTGTACAATACCTACATCATCATTAACAGAAGAATCCTTCCTTGGAAGGGGATTATCATCGAAAACAACATGTATAGACTCTTCTACAACTAAAGTTCTTTTATTAAATACACGATAAGCTTTAGAATTTAAGGAATAACCCAGAAAAATTCCTTCATCACTTTTAGCATCAAATTTGCCAAGATTTTCTTTACCGTTGTTTAAAACAAAACATTTACATCCAAAAGGATGAAAATAACTAATGTTAGGCTTTTTATTTTTGAGAATTTCATATGGAGTTTTCTTTAAAATTGGCCTAATCATTACTCGATTTACAACATAACAAGCGGTATTTGTGGCTTCCGCCCAAAAATATTTTGGCAAATTATTTTCACAAAGCATGGTTCTAGCCATTTCTTCTAAAGTTCGATTTTTCCTCTCAACAACTCCATTTTGTTGAGGGGTTCTAGGCGCTGAAAAATTATGGCTAATACCATTAGAATTACAAAACTCAATAAATCCAAGATTTTCAAATTCAGTTCCATGATAACTTCTAACACTAGTGATAGAGTAACCTTTTTCATTTTGTATTATTTTTGAAAATGTGATGAAATTTTCTAATGCTTCATCTTTAGTACTTAAGAATAGAACCCAAGTGTATCTAGAATAGTCATCTACCAAGACAAATGCATATTGTTTTCCTCCCAAGCTAGTAGTTCTAGTTGGCCCAAAAAGATCTAAATGGATCAATTGTAATACTCTACTAGTTGATACATCATTAATAGATTTAAAAGAAACTCGTTTTTGTTTTCCTTTAGCACAAGCATCACAGATTTTATCATTATCAAATTTAAGCTTAGGCAACCCTCTTACTAAGTCTCCTTGAATTAACCGTTGCAAAACACGCATACTAGCATGACCTAGTCTCCTATGCCATAACCAACTATCATGCTCATCCTTAGCAACTAGGCATAAATTAGTCATATCAATAGAATCTAAATGCACCATGTAAATGTTTCCTATTCTATGACCAACAAGCATAATCCGATTAGATGCAATGTCAATGACTTTACAACCATTAATTTCAAATAAGACATTGAATCCTTTATCGCATAATTGACTAATACTCAATAGATTATGCTTTAATCCATTCACATATAAAACATTCTTAATTTGTATGGAAGATGTATTACCTATTGTACCAATACCTTCAATGTGACCTTTTGAATTGTCTCCAAAAGTCACTTCTCCTCCATTTTTGGCGTTAAGCTCAATGAACCGGCTTTTGTCTCCGGTCATATGTCTTGAGCATCCACTATCAAGGTACCATGAGTTTGAATTTGTTTCCCGTGCCTTGTAGCAATGCTCATTTCCCTACAAACATAGATTAATTTTTGATTTTTGGTACCCAAATTCTTTTGGGTCCATATTCATTAGTTTCCAAAATCCTAGTCCCCTTAGGTATCCATTTGTGTAGGATATCTTTATCTTTAGTAGTAATGAGTTCTTTAGGAACCCACATACTTCTAATGATTTTTCCATTAGAGGTTCTTTGGGGACCTCTATGATTGTAGTTTCTAAAACTTTTTCTAACAAAGTTGGATTTTGAATTTCCACCTTTTTCAAAATGTTTTGTTCCAACTTTATCAAAAGAAGTTTTAAGATCATCAATTTTCTTTTGATGATCATCATTGATCTTTGAAAGTAAATTTTGCAAATCTAAATTTTTCTTTTCAAACTCTTCTAGTTTGATTTGCAAATCTTTGATTTTACTTTCAAGATCGTTGTTGGTTTTGGATATGAGTTTGTTTTCATTTTTCAATTTTGAAACATCATTTTTATATTTTAAAAACAATTTCTCATAATCCGAAGCCAACCCATTGTACTCCTCAAATAACTCATCATAAGATAAATCATCAAAATCGGATGAGTTAGAGGTTACCTTAGAATCTTCCCCGAATGCCATCAAGCACAAGTTTGCTACTTCTTGTTCCTCTTCATCGGAACCTTCTTCATCGCTCCATGTAGCCACATGAGCCTTGTGCTTATTCTTTGATTGACCCTTTCTTTTCAATTGTGGGCAATCATATTTGACATGCCCTGGTTTTTTGCATTCATAGAAAATGATCGGGTCCTTCTCTTTTGGTTCATTTTTTAGGCCTTCGTTTCGTTTGAATTTTCTTCCTTGGTAAGGTCTCATCATTTTTCTGAATCGTTTGGCAAACAATGCCATTTCCTCGTCATCATCATCATTATTAGAATCACTCTCATCTTGTGTGGATTTGAGAGCAACTCCAATATTTTTCTTCTTCTCCTTTTCCTTTGGTGTCTCTTCAACTTTATCAAGGTCCACCTCATCTTCAAGCATCATCTCATGAGTGAGGAGTGAACCGATAAGTTCTTCAAGAGTTAAGGACGATAGGTCCTTAGACTCGATGATTGCCGTCTTCTTTGATTGCCATGATTTTGGGAGGGAGTAGACTAACTTCCTCACAAGGTTTTCATTTGAGATGATCTCTCCATATGATTTGAGACCATTGACAATCGTTGAAAATCTATCCGTCATAGCTTTGATGTCTTCATTTGGTTTCATCATGAAATTTTCATAGCTATGCGTTAGAATACTAATTTTTGATTTCTTTACCTCATATGTACCTTCATGTGTGACTTGAAGCTTGTCTCATATTTCTTTGGCGGTTGTACACGATGAAACTCTTCCGTATTCATCTGGTCCAAGAGCACAAAAAATAATATGGATGGCTTTGGAGTTGAGCTGGAACATTCTTGTCTCTCCTTCACTCCACAACCTTGGATGAGTGATAGGCTTGATGTATCCTTCTTCTATGGCATTCCATGCTCCCATGTCACTTGCTTGAATGAAGTACATCATTCTATTCTTCCAATAGGCGCAATTAGCTCCATTAAAGAAAGGAGGCTTGTTGACGGGCATCGAATCAAGACTGGAGTCGTAATTTGAAGTGAAGGTCATTAATGACTTGGTAATCGATGTAACTCTTCCCGAATCGACTCAAGAGGCGACTAAACCTTCAAATGAGTGAGGCTCTGATACCAATTATTGAGTTAATCGATCTACGGAATCGGCCAAGAGGGGGGTGAATTGGCAATTAAAAATTTAGTGGAAGCTTTTGCAGAAAATTTAAAGTAATTGCACAGCGATTTACAGTGGTTCGACTTTCTCAAACAAAGTCTACGTCCACTACCTTAGCTATCCACACTAAGGATTTTCCAACAAATTCACTAATTTGTTCTTTCTTTTGAGGCCAAAGAGATAACCTTACAAAATCCCTCAAGAGTATACCCCAACTCTTGAGAACACTCTTTTTCCCAAAGAGAAGATTACAAATTTGCAAACTTACAAGAAAACCTCACAAGGTAAGATGTTTGCACAATTCTAGAACAAAGAAAAGAACACTCAAGGATAAATACAATTGAGTACAAAAGTGTTCTTGAAAGCAAATGAATATTGGATGAAAAATAGGCTTGAAATACTCAAACTTGAGGTTTGATGCTTTTTCTTTGATTCTCTCTTGATTCTAGTTGATTGATGTTTCTTGTTGTTGATCAATGGCTCCAGAACTTGTTTAAATACCCCTTGAATCAATTCTGAACGTTGGTGATAATTAGTGGGGATAATAGAGCCGTTTAAGTGTGAAAACAATTAATTTTTCTAGGTGGAGCGTCTAATGCATCGATGCATGATCAAGTATGCATCGGTGCATTCGTGTAAAATTCAAATATTTTGACCGTTGGAACACTTGATGCATCGGTGCACCAAGTGTGCATCGATGCATGAAATGCATTCGATGTTTGAGAAATAGCCTGATGCATCGATGCATGGCTTGTGCATCGATGCATCAAATGCATTCGATGTTTTGAAAATATTCAGAGTGCATCGATGCATGGAGAGTGCATCGGTGCATGGAATGCATTCGATGTTCAATTAATTCATCGATGCATCGATGCATGGACTGATGCATCGGTGCATGCCTTTGAATAATTGATTTAAGGCTTGTTTTTGGTTCAAAATACTTTGTGAAAATTGTTTCAAAAATAGTTTAAGTACAAATCACAATTTTACACATTTAGTAAGGATTAGAATTGATCTTGAAAAACTTGGAGTAATAATTTGATATTCGGTTAATTGAATCGAATTTGTAAAATCATTTGTGAAATCTTAAAATTCATTTAACTTAATTTGTTATATCGAAATATCAAAAATGTTTTCAACATAAGTATTTTTAAATTTAATAATAATAAAATATTATTTTATTATTTATTTTAAATTATTTTATGTTAAATAATGAAATAAAATGTCATGTCATACAAAATAATAATAAAATAATTCAGAGCGATCAAAACATGAGCTATTTGAAAGTTTAACGAGTAAATTTTAAAATTAAAAGTACAATAAATAAAATAGGAGAGATAATAAAATTCAATGAGAAATGATGTACATTTTTCTTTAAACATTAAATCCTCGAGGCTAGTGAATAGGAGTAAATGAAACTGGATTCAACCTAAAAAAATCAAAATGTTTAGGTTTAATACAAAAATAAATATTCAAATTATACTCAAAATTATTTTTGGAATCTAAAGAATTTTTTTATTAAAAGTATGTGTCTAACGATTTTTCCGTTATACTTTTAGGTGTCTATCGTTAAAAGTCGTTAAGTGACACATTTAGAAACATGAGCTATTTGAAAGTTTAACAGAGAAAACGTTAGACATCTATTTTAACAAAAAAATATTTAGGCACCAAAAGTCAATTTTGAGTATAATTTGATAACTTATATTTTTGCATATGTCGCATTTTTAAATTGATTTTTAAAACTTATACTCTGACTTGATTTATAATCTTGTAAATTTGATTTGAATTAAAAAATAAATAAATATTAAATTATAAAATATGACACAAATAATTTAAATTTTTTAATAACTAGTGAATTAATTTTTAAGTTTATGATATATCATAGATGTATATTCCATTTGAAAAATATAAATAACTATATATATGTGTATTGTTTATGGTTAGAGAAAGTGGGATGAGACAATAGGTCCCTTAAGCAATGTCAGGGGATGAGTCATTAGGTCCCTTAAGCAATGTTAGGGGATGAGGCACTAGGTCTCTTAAGTAAGGTCAGGGGTTCGAATCCAAGCGTTTGCGAATGGAGCAAATTAGGTTGGGAGGGTCGCCCTTGCCTCTGCAGTTCCCGATCTGGATTAGTCGGTCAATAGATCAGATACCATTGATTAATTAAAAAAAAGTCATTTGAATTTGAATCAACTAGTAATATTATAAATATTTATAATTAATTTAAAAACAATTTAACTTGATTCAAATTTTATAAACTCGAATCGACTTAAAAAAAGTTATTTTACCCTACTTGTGACTTGATTCGAATCAATTCGGGTCTGAAAAAATTAGACCATGATTCAGTTAGGCTTATGAACATTTTTAATTTGATAAAATTAAATGACATTAATTTATCACAATTTCATTTAGGGGAAAATGAAAAACAATAATTTTATATAATAGTAAAAATCCACTTAAAAATGTAATTTCTTCTCTAATATTATACGGATTTAAGAACGTTTAATGAGACAATTAAAATTATTTTATTATTTTCTTTAACAATTAATTTTTACTTATATAATGAATAAATAATTCAAAATCAGTGTAAATTATTTTAATTTTATTTTGCGTTACTTACTATACCCTCTTTAATGGGTGATAGCCACATCAAAAACCTTTAATTTTCATTTTACACTAAATTAAAATCGGGCGAAAATATATAACTGAAAAAATATAATTGATATATCTTAATAATTTTTTCAATAAACATCTTTTCTATTTTCACTCGTTTAATTAAGGAATTTTAAATTAATAAATTTTATGTAATTGTAATATATCAATAAATTTTCTTGCCCAACTGAAAAATGTTAATGTTAATATTACATTAAATTGACCAATAGGTTTAATAAAAACTTTGAAATCTTCGTAAATAATATTGAAACAATTAGGTTACAATATGAAAAAAAATTGTACTAGGAATTGTAGGACTTTGCCCCGAAGGGAGCCCTTCCAGAAATTCTCAAAGGCTAGGGCTGAACCCAAGCCTAAGAGGGGGTTTGGAAATAGTTTTCAACCAGCAATAGACGCGCCTCGGTTAGAACCTCACTAGCTGCGTCATTGCCCCAAGCGCAAAGATGGTCTACAATACGCTTCTCACCTTCGTTTTATAATAGATTCAAGCATTGTCGATTTGTTATCCAACCGGTGTGGGATGCACTCCTAATTACTTATAATAAGTGCCTGGAACAAACTCTGGTTCGAGTCATTGGCATAATTTGGTCCATAAAATTTAGGGCTTTATTCTAATACGACCTCTAAACTTTCAAAATATCCAATATAACCCCTAAAGCTTAGGTTCATTTGTCAATGTGATCCCTGGTCATAGGTTGAGAGTTGATAACGATATAATGGATGGAAAGAAAATTAGATTGTTGGTGGAATTGGCAGTGTTGATGGGTTCTGTATTGCTGATTGTGGTTAATATTCAAACGGTGTTAAACATATTTTAATAGTGGTTTAATATTTTTTAAACGGTGTTATTCGTATTTAAATAGTGGAATTCATTTAAAACCTATATATATATATATATATATATATATATATATAATTCCTACCTTTGAAGCCTTTGCTGAAAGGCTGGAAACTGGTCCCTCATTATATTTACAGAAAACTCTTACTGTCAATATATAATTGCTGCTTCGTCTTATTGTTTAATTCCACTGATTGCATTTCATCTCCAAAAGAATCGTTCAACAAGAAACAATCTTAAGCAAGGTTGGTGAGTTATAAATTACCAGACCAATCATAATCCTGGTACACGATGTTAACAGGCCCTCCATCAGCCGAAAGATGCATCAAAAGCCCTGCCTTGGTTGCATCCACGTAATTCATCACCCACTTCACCACATCTTTCTCTGCTCCAAAGTCTGCACTAAACCTGCGTCGAGTTGGAAAAAATGGATGTCTGGTGTCAATTTCGATCCATCGATTTATGTCATTTGTCTCAAAACGGTGTATTCGTGTCGGACATATATCGGAGACTTACCACTTGATGATCCGTGTTAAAGAAACTATTCTCCTGTCCAGATTGATCTCTATGGCTCCATTCTGGAAGTACTCCCTTGCAGCAGATCTTAGCTCACCTTCGACACCCTGAGCAGTGAAAAACCGAACCGTGGGGCTTGACCTTGTTCCATTGCATAGTCCAAAATGGATCAGTGGATTAACTTTATCTGGAGCAAACTATCAATTCAAGAAGACAGAAAAACCAATTATGAATTGGTTTATGAAGCAAAAAAAGAAAGGCAGAAGATCGAAGGGGTTACCTGTAAGCGCCTATCTCCATTGCCAAAGGGCTTGACCAAGGAATAAGGCGACTTTCGATTGTTTCTAAGGATCCCATTCTGTATGATGTTGAGGGAGTAAGGGTACCCTCCGATTACATATTGGAAATCATTAAAAAAGGCTCTTCTATCAAGTAGTCCTTCAGGGTGTCCGATGGTAACTACAGCATGGATGACCATGGCATTGTATAAGTTCAAGAAGAAGGCTAGTTTCTCGTCTGGAGTTAGTAATTGGAGATTGACCCTTTGTAGATCTCGAGTCAAATTTAAGTATCTGCATCAAATTAGGCAGAGGGAATCGATGGTTTTTACAGAATTTTAAGTAATCCGAAAAAAAAGGGAGGAAATGTATATATATATATATATATATATATATATATATAAACCTGCGGAATTCTTCACTTTTGCCGATTCTGTAATAGTCAACATGGCGCCTGTCATCGGACGCATATGCTTCGAGTATGGCGGACATCAACTTGGCAAGCCCATCAGCTAGAAAAGATGGGGATTTGGGCTCGCTATCGTTTATCGCGGTTCGAAAGTTGAAGCATGCTGTAATAAATTGTTCATGCTCCAGGAAACGATAAAAATGTCTTCCGTCTTCAAAATCACTTTCCCTACAGCATATGGAAGAATAAAAATTACGTACAAGTGCAAAATTAGAATTATCAAAGAATGTTTTATCGAAGATTATCAAAGAGATTGTTGTTCTCCTTGAGATTCTAAATTCGAGCATTACGTTGTAATCATATTAAAACTATTTAAAAGAATTATGTTATATCGAATAAATTTAAAACACGAATAGGTATCGGATACATATATATTTAATGGTTACATAAATGATTGGAAGCAGAGTGAGGGAGAGAGGATGTTTCTACCCAAAAACGTGTTTGATGAAATGCTTCCGGGCAATTTGTTTGGCAGTTTCGAGTCCCTGTAAAATGAGCAAAAGTATTACAAGTATTTCAATTTGGGACCACTAAAATGATGAAAGAAAAAGCCTAGAACTTTGGCATTTAAATATCGAGTAGGGCCTCTGTGAACATCCGACTCTTGGAGGAGTAAAATGATGAAAGAAAAATGCTATGTTAAAGTTTTTTCCTTGGTTAAAAATTTTGAGCAACCTTGATGTAGGAATTCAACGTTAATTTGACCGGTTTCGATTAGACCTGGTTTTAGAGGGTGGAGGTTTTCTTTTAAAAAATTAAGGGTATTACGTATTTAGTACCTAAACTATTAGTTTAAGTCTATTTTAATATTTAAACTTTAATTTTTTTAAAATCATATCTAATATTTAGTTTTTGTTTCATTTTAATACCACCGTTAAAAACTTAACGCGTCTAGCATTTAAACTATCAATTTTAGTCCATTTTAGTACCTAAACTTTCAATTTTTTTAGAATTTAATATTAAATTTTGAACAAAGGTACTAAAATGAAATAAAAACTAAACTTTAGGTATGATTTTAAAAAAACTGAAAGTTTAAGTATTAAAATAAAATAAAACTGATAATTTAAGTATGTAATTTATTTTCATCATTTAAGGAGAATGCTAATCAAGTAAAAGAAAATTGAGAAATAAATAAATTAGTACCTTTCTTCTGCCGCAGTCAAGGTGGTGAATGATGGCTTCCAACATGTCATCACCGGCGAAGCAATTCTTGACGATCTTCATCTTAATCAAACGGTCCTGAATCGGTAAACTCTGTCTCAGCATCTTCACAATCCCCAGCAAGTCATCTTTCTCCTCCTCTTCTTCTTCATCGTCATCGAATCCATAAACCGGAATTTTTGGGGCTGAATGAGGAGATTTCTGGCTCAACAATTCCTTCATTCTCTTCTCCAACTCCCCGCTGTTTCTCAGCGAATTCAACGTCACCAGTCCGCCCAGCAATTTCTCGTTAAAAAATATCTGGGGAACTTCAGATTTCCCCGTTCTCTCGACCAACTCCTTCGCCCTTTTGGGGAACACGTCGATGTTTATTTCGACGTACGGCAGCCTTTTCTCTTTGAAGAATTTCCGCACGGCGGTGCAGTCTCGACAATTCGACCTCGAGAAAAACGTTATTCGACCTTTTAAATCGAGTCTATCGTCTTCGCTTTTCAGTTTCACTATGACTTTGATTCCGGGGATTTGAACGTCCATCACCTCGAAGTCCAGCGAATCGTTTTTCACAACAAAAGCCTCGCCGTCTTCCTTTAACGACGATAAACGTTTCATGATCGCCGCCGAGAAAGTGTTGCTTCGGTCTCTGATGTATTTCCCTAAGCTGGGCATGCTTTCGGATAGGGATGGCGACTGTGTACGTTCTACTTTAGGCTGCTCCGGCGGTGGCTGCGGTTTCGGGAACTGAACTTGAGCCTTGATGGTTGGTATGTAATTGCTATAGCCATTACTACCATCCTCCTGCTTAGCGTTGGAGTCGTTGATTTTGTTAACCTCAGGATCAGAATTACAATCTTCCTTCTCCTTTCCACAACTGTTTGTATCAATCTGGACATCAGAGAATTCAACTCCGGGTCGATCATCCGGCGTGGCGGGTCCATCAACATTGATCTTCTGATCATCATCGACGTCGACAACGATATCTTTGGGCGGGTCGGGGTTCATTTCTTTTTCGGGGAAAAAGGAAATTATAATAAAAGAAGAAAGCAAAGCAAAGGAGAATCAAAGCGATGAAAACGGAGAGATTGGATGGAAACAAATAAACAGAAAAGAAAATATATAGAAAAGGAGATTGAAGAAGAAGAAGGGGTCAAAAGACGTGACCACATAGGATTCCTTTCAATTTGGTTAAGATTACTTACCATAAACAAAGGTGGAATTGGCAATGGGAGTTACACTGAGTGGCCGTAGTTTAGGGTTTTAGTGGTAAGTAATTTTATATCGTTTAAGTAAGATTTTAGGGTTAAGTTCTTGTGTTTAATTTTAGATGTACGACACACGATAAAATTTAGGGAAAAAATTGGATTTGGGATTTTAGTTAAAGGGGGTTTACGAAAAGTATTTAGGTGACGTTTGGTTCGTTGGAATGTTTATGAGAAGTTAGAATTTGTGAAGGAATTGGAATCTGTAGGAATTGGAATCTGAATCTAAAACATGTTTGGTTAGCAGGAAATTGAATTGGAATCCAATTTCGTATTCTGTTTGGTTTGCAAACATGTCAGATGAATTTGATTTTAGTAATATAAAATGACAAAATTAACCTTCTTATTTTTTTTACTTAATTTTAGTTTGTTTTATAACTTACATGTAGCAATATATTATAAAAAATTTAAAAAAATATTAAATTTTCATTTTATTGATATATTATTCATTTCAATAAATTATAAAAATCATACTAATAAACATCATAAGTTAAAATCATCTCAATTAGGGATGGCCATAGGTCGGGTCGGGTTTTTATCCACCGACCCGACCCGAGAACAAGGGAACCTCCACTCGATATCCAACCCGACCAAAATAAAGTTTCACCTGACCTGACCCGACTTGAATATATGAATTAGAAACTCGACCCAACCCGAAATAATAAAAAATTATTTCTATTCAATAAAAAACAGTGACTTAATTGGAAAAAAATTATATAATTATTGTAATTATTCCTAAATATATAAGGTAAAATTATATTTTTTTCGGGTCGTGTATTTTTCACCCTAAGCCAGACCTCGACCCGAATATCATACTTAAAAAAACTCGACCCGACCCGAATATCAAACTTTAAAAAACCCAATCCGATCAGAACCGAACCCGAAATTTTAAAAAAAAATTCGACCCGATTTCGAATTTTTTTTAAAAAAAAAATCGACCCGAATACCAAAAGATTGATGAGGGTAGTATGGTCAAATTTCACATTCCCTCCTCCAAAGGATTTCAATTCTATCATGTTATGGATGAAATTTACTTTCCCTCCCTTGATGGAATTGGATTTCATTTCCCTTTTGAAAACTTGAACCAAACATGAGAAAGTGGTGGAATTAGATTTCAATTCCTCCTAATTCCAAGAGATTCCAGCGAACCAAACGTCACCTTATTTTGCTTGAATCAGGATCAAATTGAAGTCGTCTTAAGGGTTTTATTTTAGATCAACTGACAATAGCAATACGATAAAACGTACTTATGGGATTGTTGAGTGGATACCTAATTGTTTAAGCACAAATCTTAAGTTGACCATGTTGTTGTTTACGTCGTCTTAAGGGATATGCATGATCTTAGTGGTTTGGCTAGGCAAGTCCATCTCCTTTCATGCCTTCCATCATTGGAGTATTAATATATCTCAACTACCCTCCTCACAAGAAACGTGGGGATTGGATTAAATTTAGACCTCTGCTGGGTCTATCACCCGAGTTTTTTTAATTCATATATATATATATATATATATATATGTAGATAGATAATATTATTTAAATTCAAATTTAGAATAATGTTTTTAATCGCTAAAATCTAAAATCATTCAATAGATTTCCTATATTTTCATATCTATATATATATATATATACACACACTAATAATGTATTATTTAGGATAATCTATCCAAATTACCACTAATATTTGAGTTAATTTTCGTTTACCCCACTAAAGTTTTAACCCTAACGAATTGATCACTAATATTATCGCTTTATAACAAATTGGTCACTTGATTTCAGTGGTAGATCTATAAATTTTATTCGGGTTTAGTGTGAAAAATATCCGACCCGACCCAGAAAAAAATAATTTTACCTTACATATTTAGGAATAATTACAATAATACCCCTCTATATATTATTATTTTTAATTAAATCATTATTTTTAAATCATTATTTTTATTGAATAAAAATAATATTTTTTTATTATTTCGGGTCGGATCAAGTTGGGTTTGGATTTTCTCTCAAAAAATAAGGTCGGAATCGGGTCGGGTGGAGGGTATATATTTTTCGAGTAGGGTCGGGTTTCGACCATCCCCCACCACTTGCCCTAAATTCTCTTCCCTCGTCCTAGATCTAGGAGATTCAAAGAGGTCACCTTAAAAAAAACATCACATTCCGACGACATTTAGGTTTTTCGACGAGACTAGAGATGGTAAGCTTCTTCTTCTCTCATTCATCTTTTGCTTTCTTTTTTTCTTCTTCGAATGTCTCCTCCTCTCTTGTTTCTAAAAAAATCTCCCTTTATACCGAAAAACATTTCCTTTTTTTTTCGGGTTGTAAGTTGAAATCTTTTAATGGTTGTTTGTTTTTCTTTTTATTGGTGCTCTGACCGAACAACTTGAATCGATAAGGACAAAGCTTAGGGGCAGAAGACCGTGATTTCAGCAAAAGTACATGGTAAATTTTTTATCCCGAAGTTTGTTTTGTCCTTCTCTGTAGTGATCGACGGGTATCTCGGTGGCAACGATGTTATCCGATTTGTATAGGGAACTGATGAGGAGTATCGGGGCCCGTTGGATCAGATCAGATCTGACAGCTATGGCACGGGTTGGCTTCAAGAGTTTAGGATGAAACCTTAATCAGGGTTGATCTGGACTATTAGATCAGATCAGATCCAACGACTCAGATGCGATGACGGTAAAACCAAAGGGTGAAAACCCTAGCTCATCTTTTCTTGTAATTGGGCCATTGTTGTGCTTTAGTTTGGGCTTGTAATATTTCATTTTTTGGGCCTGTTTATTTACAACAACAACAACAATAATAATAATATGAAACAAAAATGGTGATAATAATGGGTCTTATTTTACAATTCAAATTTTATTTGAATTTTTTCGAATCAAGTTGTTTGAGTTTTTCTTTAAAATTAATTATAAATCTTTATAATATTATAGTACTGTTTGATTCTAGTTTGAATGATTTTCTATAACCATATACAATACCTATATATTTCTTCATATATTTTTTTCATATGTGATATACATATATCATACATAATCGAGAGACTCATCTCAAACTTAAAAACCAATTTACTAATTACTAAAAAAATTATATTATTATTCCAATTATTCAATTTTTATTTTATAACTCGATTTAAATTTAAAATTTTTAAATTAAAATCGAATTTATAAAATTACAATTCAAAGTTAATTTGAGCCCTTACTCTATGATGAGTTAACATGATGCTTAGAGCATCATGGACATTTTATTGGTAATGAAAGGAAGTGAATCTCATATTAATTGGTTATAGATTTTAAAATATTTATATATATTTAGATTTTTTATTGAATGATTGAATTTAAAGTTAAGATATATGGGTCTTTTGTTTATGTTTGGTTTACGCTATTATATAATATGCACGCTTATTTTTGGAAATAAATATTTTTTGTTTATTTTTTACGATTTATTTCAATTTTTTTATAAATCAAATCAAATTTTTTTTATTTTGTTTAACTAGATGAGGTATCGATTTTGATATTGGTTTTGAATTGCCGGTTATTTTTTTTTTGGATTTTTTAGTCTTTTAATAAGAATAATTTTATCTTTGAAACACGTTTATCTCTACTTTTATGGCACATTTTTCTCTGTCTTTTGGTAGTTTTCGGTCATTTGGCTGTTATTTTTGTTTATTTTTTTCTCATAGTTAGATTTGACATCGTCACAATAAATCAATATGACGTTTATTTGTTATCATGTTGATCTTCCTTGCTTTGAACCCTCGGATTAATTTGGATATATGTTTTGCATTCGTGGATAATTTTCTTATGTCACTTGACTCTGAATCGGTAGCTTCTTCCCATTTTATTGTTCGTTTGCCGATGCAATCAGATTTGATCGTATATTTATTTTGTTTGAGCATTTTGGTTAGGTTTTTTTAACATTTTCATTCTTTGGTCCTTGTGTGATCAAGGTGGCTAGTTTATGTGTCAATGGTTATAGGAAAATGTCCTAATTATAATTTGGTTTACGTTACGGTTATACTTGTAAATCTTCATTGTAATTATGAATATTTTTTATTTATAATAAAATTAACGGCTTTCTATCAAAAAAAAATATTTTTAGGTTCGAAAATATTTTCAGAAGAGTCACTAAACTATTGAAACCAATTTAGGTTAGAAAATATTTTTTCTTTACAAAATGTATGTGTTTGGAAAAAATTATCATCGATTATTTTAGGTTAAATATGATTGAACATCTATATAAAAAAGTAAATAAAATTTAATCTAAATAAATTTTTTATCAATCATCTAATAATTTTTTAACTTATTATAATGATCAAGTCATAATTTAGATTTCAGGTTTAATCCCTTCTAAACTCAAACCATTTTATTAGATAAATTATTTTTAATTAAAATTAAAACTAAACGGATAGAATTATCTCAATTAGGATCCACATAATCAATTGCGTTAAAACTTAACAAAAGATGACCTGGTTTACATAAAGTTTAATGACTTAATTGACAATATTTTTAGTTTAATAGTCAAAATAAAGTTGTATTCATAGTCTAGTTACCTAGAAGTTAGTTTACCCACAAAATCAATAAAGAAATGCTGACATATAATATAACGGTTGGGAAGAGATATTAATAGAGAAAGCAATGGCAAAAGGCAAAAGCCGAAAGGCCCGAAAATTCCCCATATGGCCATACCCGTGTTGAAGTCAAAGCCACCATTTTCCTCTTTCTTTTCCTTCGTCTCCTTCATCTCTTCTCCTTGTCAAAACTAACCCACCCTTTTGTTTTGAGCTTTTTTTCTTCTTCTCTCCTTTGTTCTAACAACGGAAACCCACATCGGAAAAATTGTTTTTGGTGAAGGGCTTTGCTTGTTTTCTCATCTTCAGCTTATAAAGTTTCAATCTTTATTGTTAATATGGGTGCTCAAGGTTGTTGGGGTCTGGTTGTAATTCTTGGGTTCTTGTTGCAAGCTCAGGTACTTGTGTCTCAGAACCTGACATGCAATTTTAAGGACTTGACTGCTCTTCAATATTTCATGGGAAATTTGACAATGAAACCCGAAGGTTGGACCATGGATTCATCGACCGATTGTTGTGGCTGGGAAGGGATAACTTGCGAGCCTCAATCTGCCGGTAGAGTAATCAAGCTGGAGCTTCCGAAGAAAAGATTATCAGGCAAATTATCCGATGCTTTGGCTGCTTTAGATCAGCTTAAAACTCTCAATCTTTCCCATAATTTCCTTAAAGATTCATTGCCACTGTCTTTGTTTCGTATGCCGAATTTGGAGCAACTTGACTTGAGCAATAATGATTTTTCTGGGCAAATCCCGGAGAGCATCAATCTTCATTCAATTCGAAGCTTTGATATTTCTTCGAATCACTTTAATGGTTCTCTTCCTTCCCATATATGTGTTAATTCTTCTCGGATTCGGTTCCTTGATATGGCAGTGAACTATTTCTCTGGTGATGTTTTATCTGGGCTTGGAAAATGTTCTTTCTTGGAAGAACTTAATCTTGGCACAGATGATCTCAATGGTGGGGTAACTGAAGACATTTTTCAGCTCCAGAATTTGAAGGTTTTGGGGCTTCAGTATAACAATCTTGGTGGGAAGCTTAGTCCTGGTATTGCTAATCTCTCTAACCTTGTTCGATTCGATATTTCTTCGAATAATTTTTCTGGAGAGATCCCTGATGTTTTTGGTCAGCTGAAGAGTTTTCAGTTTCTTGTAGCTCATTCAAATAGATTTAGTGGTAGAATTCCCAGTACAGTATCCAATTCTCCCACTATTAGTTTGCTGAATTTGAGGAATAATTCATTGGAGGGCTTTATATATCTTAATTGCTCAGCTATGGTTGCTTTGAATTCTTTGGATTTGGCTACCAACAAGTTCACTGGGCCTGTGCCTGATAATCTTCCCTTGTGCAGACAGTTGAGGAATGCCAATCTTGCCCGGAATAATTTCAGTGGCCAAATCCCTGAGAGCTTCAGGGAATTTCATAGCCTCTCTTATCTTTCGGTCTCGAATTCGAGCCTCCGTAATATCTCCTCTGCTCTTCAGATTCTGCAGCAGTGTAGAACCTAACTGCTTTGGTTCTCACCTTGAATTTCGCCGGCGAGACTGTGCTTAACGATCGTAGTCTGCGTTTTGGAAAGTTGAAGGTTCTTGTTATTGCGAGCTGTAAACTTAAAGGTTCTATTCCCCAATGGTTGAGAAGTATTACGGCCCTTCAGTTGTTGGATTTGTCTTGGAACCATCTGGATGGAACGATTCCACCGTGGCTTGGAAGCTATAGAGATCTGTTTTACTTGGACTTATCAAACAATTCATTTACCGGAGAGATCCCGAAGAGTTTAACTGAATTACCAAGCCTCATTCATGGAAATATCTTATTGGAGGAACCTTCACCAGATTTTCCATTCTTCATGAGAAGGAATGAAAGCTGGAGGGGATTGCAGTATAATCAAATTAGCAGTCTTCCACCAACACTTGAACTTGGCCACAACTCTCTTAGGGGACCGATTTGGCCCGAGTTCGGGAATCTGAGAGAGCTCATTGTTTTTGATTTGAAGTTCAATAATTTCTCTGGACCGATTCCTGGAAACTTATCCGAGATGATCAGCTTGGAGACTCTGGATCTCTCACATAATGACTTATCAGGGACCATACCACTTTCACTGGAACGTGTCAGTTTTTTGTCTGTCTTTAATGTTGCTTACAACCGGCTTCGTGGGCCGATCCCCTCCGGAGGTCAATTTCAGACATTTCCAAATTCAAGCTTTGAAGGAAACAATCTTTGTGGTGATCATCGGTTCAATTGTCAAGATAATGTAAGTGAAGGTCGTCACGAGTCCTCGAAAAGATCAAGGAGCAAAGATATCATCATTGGCATGATTGTCGGAGTCATACTCGGGACAGCTTTTCTAATTGGCGTTCTTTATGTACTTGTTTTGCGTGCACATAAACGAAATGAGGTTGATCCCGAGAAAGAGGAGCCTGACACCAATGGTAAAGATTTAGAAGAACTCAGTTCAAGGCTAGTGGTGCTCTTCCAAAATTGGGAATCCTACAAAGAGCTATGCATTGATGACCTTCTGGAATCAACCAACAATTTCGACCAAGCAAATATCATCGGTTGTGGGGGTTTTGGTCTGGTTTATCGAGGCACTCTCCCCGATGGTCGTAAGGTTGCCATTAAACAGCTTTCCGATGATTGTGGTCAGATGGTTAGAGAATTCCGCGCTGAAGTCGAAGCACTTTCTAGAGCTCAGCATCCAAATCTAGTCCATCTACAAGGATACTGCATGCATAAGAATGACAGGCTCTTAATATACTCTTACATGGAAAATGTTAGTTTGGACTATTGGTTGCACGAGAAGGTCTACGGACCTTCCATGCTTGATTGGGAAACAAGGCTGCAAATCGCACAAGGGGCAGCTAGGGGTCTAGCTTATTTGCACCAGTCGTGTGAGCCTCATATTCTTCACCGAGACATAAAGGCTCATACTTCCCTATGATACCCACGTAAGCACTGATCTGGTAGGGACATTAGGCTACATTCCTCCCGAATACGGACAAGCATCGGTGGCAACCTATAAAGGTGACGTGTACAGTTTCGGAGTAGTTCTTTTGGAGCTTCTGACCGGGAAAAGGCCAATGGATATGTGCAAGCCAAAGGATACCTGGGATTTAATCTCTTGGGTGATGCGCATGAAGATGGAAAACCAGGAGAGTGCGGTTTTTGATCCATTAATCTATGGCAAGCAGCATGATAAGGAAATGTTGCGGGTTCTCGAAATCGCTTGCCTTTGTCTAAGCGAAAGTCCCAAAGTTAGGCCTACAACTCAGCAGATAGTTTCTTGGCTCGACAAAGTGATGTCGATATCCCGTTGTACAGCTAGAGAAAACAGTAGAAAATCGACAGCTTTTCGTAGTAACGAGGTTCTGTGGTTCATATTACTCCAGATTTTGCTGCTGTCCAACATTGAGCAGAAGCAACACTTTGGCAAGACAAATTTGACTATATTTTATTTTTGTTTATGTTATTTGCAGGTTTGACTAGAACTGGCACCGAGTATTAATTTAATTAAATTTAAGAATTAATTATATTTTATAGTTAAATAATAATTCAAACAGAGTCCAATTGGGTGGATATTCAAAGGTTTTAGTTATATTACTATTAATGTTGAATTGAAACATGCAGTATTAGGGCAGCGGGTCAATTCAGGCTATCATATTAATAGTATTATTAACAGCTACCTATCCAAAAATTTAAGAATAATGTCTAATTCTATTTTTTTAAAAAATAATAGATATACATTTTTTTATTTTTTATTTATTTTAATACATTAAATTAAATTTATTCATTTTTTTAAAATGATAGGATGCATTTGGTCCCTGCGGGACTTAATACATCCGCCCCTAATTAATAATGCATACACATTCTACATATATAATTGGTTAGATTCAAATATTTTAAAAAATGACATTTCTTTCATTTCCGAGACCATTCAATAAATTAAAAATTTTAATATATATATATAATATTTTAATGATAGAGATTGGAAGTAAGATATGGATTATGTTTTGTTAATTTCTTATATATTTAGAGAATCTATTTCCGTATAATTGTACTAAAAGTATAATATTAAAGAAGATAAATTATATTAGTGATCACTTAACTATGGATTAATTCTAATTTGATTATTAATTTTTTTTATTTTGGAAATCAGACCACTTAACTGTTTAAGTAATGTCAATCAAACCACTTACTGCTAATATTTGATGGAAGCAGTTTATGCAACACATGTAACAAATTTAGTATAGTTACAGATTTGATCCTCATTACTTAAACATTCTATTAATTTTATGTTTACGAGAGACACATGTAATTAGTTTATTGAATTAAATTAAAATTAGGATAAAATTGATAAAATATATAAGTGATGAGGACCATATATATAATTATATTAATTTTGTTAGCTACTATGTCAGCTCCCCCGTCAAATGTTAACGACAATTGGCTTGACTGACAAAATTAAAAGGCTGGTGGTCAGATATGAATATACCCGCCGTTAAGTGATCATGGGGTGTAATTAACCCTATTAAGAATTGATAATTTATTAAATATGAGAAACAAACAAGTATTTAGCAACTCAGCACATAAACCAAGCTTATGAGACCACAAAAGGAGGTTTAAATAAGGTTGACAGTTGAAAAGAAATATCTTCAAGGATTATGTTAACAACTTTGTTGAAAAGATTGACACAAAATGTGGACATTATTTTGGAGATTCATTGGATCTTTGTTAAAGTTGGTTAACTACTCATATCAAATGCCATTTAAAAAAAATGAAATCACTGGTAAAAATTCTGTAAACAATGCTTAAAATTCATTTGTTAGTCCTTGATTGCATGAGGAAACAAATAGAATGAAGGGTAAATTATACCATTGATCACCTAATTATTATCCATTTTCATTTTGATCACTATTTTTGAAAAAAAAATTCAATCAATAATTCAACTATTTAAATGCATTCAATCAAACCACTAGCAATAGTTATCATAGAACAAGAATAAGTAACCTGAGTTTTCTGGAACTATGGAACACCTAAATCAGTTGCACCACCATCAGATTCTTATCTCATGTTTAAAAGAACAAATTCCAAACAGTAACTGAATTGATGGAACAATTCACCAGCAGCACTAGTTATCATAATTTGACACCTAAACTGTCAATATTTATGGGTAAAATTGACCCAATAGGTCACACACATTAGGTCATCTCTAAAAAAAATCCCACCCTTGTTCTAAGTTAATGCCTAAGCCTAACTACTAAACCAAGCCAAGTTATTATTATCAACAAAAATAATATTTAAGTTAAACTTTAACTGAAATTAATTTCATTTATTTTATTTTATAAAATGTATTAATGATAACATAAATTATATAATAATAAAAAAGAATATATTTTAACATCAATTAAAATATAGTAACTTTATAATTTTTTTATACTTTATATTAAAAACTAAAATATTAATGAATAAAAAGAGTAAAATAATATATATATATATATATATTAATTATAATATAAATTATAAAGTATTATAAGAATATACTTTTTGCAACGTCTCAAATCCCGGTTTAGGAGTTAAACCGTAAGGGCCTCAGACAAATCCATTAGCTTTGTATAAAGCCTTGACCCAAGTGAGTGGGAAATTGGGCTTTTGGTTGAGCCCAAAATGTAAGAAAATGAACATTTTTAATCTTATAGCAAAACAGGAAGGACTAAAAGGGATAATATTCCATTTTTTGAAACAAAGTCTAATTCCCATTTATGTTTGATGAAATCAAATCTGATTTCCCCTCTCCTTTTCCTCACACTTCATTGTCTTCTTTCCCATTTTTCATCTTCTTCTTTCTTTCCAAGAAAACAATCAAAGGTTGGGACTTTGAGCTCTTGCAAGGTCAAATTGTAAACACCAAGATAAGAGCTATAAACTAGTCCTCACTAGCTTCCATTCAAGCCTTTAAAATCAAGATTTGACCAAGTGACCCTAAATAGGGGGTTTAGTGGGGCTTAATAACTCATTTCCTTTTTCATGATTAGTGAAAGAGATTGGAGAAAGTTCCAAGACCAAAAATAAGGAGATGTTGATTCTTGGTTGAGAATAGATGTTTTTCCAGCAATCTAGCACTAAGGTAACACGTTTGTAACTTGTCTATACTATATGTAGTTCCTTAGATGTTCATGGTAGATTAGTTGAGTTCATGAAACATTCCCAAGTTTGTCATGGTCGATTTTATTTGTGATGTTATTAAGCATGAAGTGTGACTCCTTTTAACCCCTACTAATTCACATGAGACTTAAGCAATGTTTGGTGCCTTATGAGGGCAAATGGGTAGAGTATTAGGTATACTTTCTTGCCTAAAATAGGGCATTTTGGGCACGAGTATCGGTACTAGACGAACAATACCGATATTATTCTTCAAATGGCTTAAAACAAGGTATTTGGAGTCGGGAGTATCGATACCAGAACATAGGGTATCAATACTGTCCTAAGAGTATTGATTCTCAAGGAGGGGTATCGATACCAAAATTTAGAGTTGCATTCTAGTAGGTCATTTTGGTACCGATACTCGGTACCGATACTCAAGGGAGTATCGATACCGTAGAGAGAGTATCGATGCTCACCTTAATTTCTCAAAACATCAAACCTAAAATTGGTATCGATACCGGTGAAAGTATCGATACTCTAAGTAAGAGTATCGACACCCTTGTCATGATTTAGATAAGAAGTCCTTTGAGTTGAGCATTCTGGTAAGAGGGTATAGGGTTGTATGAACTTATGAAATAAAACTACAAGCAAGAACTTCATAAATAATTACAAGCACAATATAGAAATGGAATACACTAGGAAGACATAAAACTAGCCTTTGTATGACACTCGGGAAATAACCAGAACACTCGAGTTACTTTAGTAGGTGATCGTCGTTTTTTCGTTAGAATTATTCGGATACGTCGACTAGTGCTAAGACACTTCGTTTGTCGTCTGGGCGCAGATACCCTAAGACTCGACGGAATAAGTTGGTCGGGTACATGCTTCTGATGCAGAAAATTTTGAATATCACCCCGATACTCGAAGGTATCCTAGATAGGCTAGGGTGTCATCCTGAGATGCATAAAATCCCTTCGATCACGCTACTAGACTTACCTCAGCACGTACTAAATACTTCTATATTCCCATACTTTTATTCGTCAGCATGTTCATGTAATAATTCATGTAGTATAGAATAGTTATTAATTAGTGTGACATTGAGCTTATGAGTTCAGTATTCGAAATTTGTTTCTGTGCATAGGTCATTAGAGGATCGATGAGGAGCTTATCGCACAGACACATTCCAGACTAATTACTTTTTAGAATATATCTTGAGTCTTTTAGAGGGCATGTACGGTATGTACCTTGTATTATTCAAGTCATAACTATGTTCACATTTATTATATTGTTGGAGATTTACATTGGGTACTTCCCTTATTTTGTAAACTCAACTATTATGTTTTTCTTATAGCTATTATGGATAGTTTTCTTATGATTTATATACACGTGTTTTTTTATAAAAAAAATTGGGTCAATCGTTCCATAGGTCATTGTAATGCTCTAGTCCTTCGATCTTCGGGTTGGACCGGATTAGGGTGTTACATTTCTAACATAAACTATAAAATAATTAAAATATTTCAATAATTAAGTTTGATATATTATAAAATAAAAATAAAATAAAATAAATTTATTATTAAAATAAATTAATTATAACAAAAATTATAAAATAATATAAAAATATTTTTAATATATAAAAATGGCACGCATATATGACGTCAAACTTATTGGAGATAGAGGGTTAGCTAGCTTCAGCTAGAGGTTTAGTTTTATCAGTTGGTTGCCTTGTAGTTTGTTAAAAGAGTGGTTATTTAGTTAAGGGAGTTGTTAAATATGGTTTGTTAAAGGTTGTGTCCATTGTATAAATATGGTTTTGGTGCAAAGTAATAAACAAGTTAAGAAGTACAGTTTTCAAGAAAACTCTATATGGTATCAGTCACCTGAACTCTGGGCAGTTATTTCTTGACTTCTTTTTTGCGTGTACTTTCGTTCCTCTTTCATGTCTCGTACTGGCTTATAATCGGGAACCGAATTTGTGGAGCCTCTCGTGGAGTTCTCCTCAAGGAATAATAAGATTTTTACTAATAAGAGGGTAAAACATAGTGCTTGATGAGTTAAATTTCCTCCTCTGGAAGCAGCATGTCTTGCTCACCGTTCAGAGCCACCGTCTGGAGCGTATGTTGACCGGATCGATGAAGCCTTCTCCTGAGATGATTGTCAATAGCTATGGTGCCACTGTGTTGAACGATTAGTATGAAGAATATGTTGCCCAAGATACTTTTTGACTTCTTTCAACGGTAAGTCCTCATTTTCTACCTCAATTCGTGGGCATTGAAACATCGACTAGGGTTTGGAGCACTGTTCTTTAATTTTTTGTAAGCCAATTTATCACAACCGTGATGACTTTATGCAATAAGTTATAATCTCTGAAAAAGGGGATAATAGCTTGCAGACGTATATCACGCGTGTTAAGGAAATATGTGATGCCTTGTCATCCTATGACAGTTTGATCACGCCGGTGGAGCATGTTATGAGTTTCTTAAAGGTCTTCCACGTGAATATCAGCCGATTGTTGCAGTTATTTCTTCCATGAGAGAGTCTCTTACTCTTGATGTTATATGCACCATGCTTGTGGATGCGGAGACACAACTTGCTGGGTATGATGCACAGGTTGAAGGTTTTCCCATGGCTTGAATCTTGCTCAAGGGAAGGGTTCCCATTTTTCAATGGGAAATATGATAGAACTGGTGAAGACAAAACCCCTCAGTTGTATGCTGGTGAGAAGGAAGAGAGGAAGAATACAAGTTTTTGTGAGGAAAAAGAGACGGGAAAAACAGACAGTGATATCATCCCAATTAATGGGAATTCAACATTTCCTTTGAAAACATGTTATTTGGTCATTTAGCCACTCTTTGTTTGGTTCATAACTAAGACACCCATTCTTATGGCTTAATGGGCACAACTCAAGCCCAAACACAAAAAAATATTCTTGAACCAAGGCTTCCTTGTATTTAATGGATTTATCTAAAACCTCTTTCGGGTTAGCCGAAACTCCGCATGATGTTAGTGATGATGAGTTGGATAATATTGGTGTCACGAATGTTGCAAGCAACGTGGATGTCAACAAAACAAATTGTCATTCCATGATGACGATGAGCAAATATGGGATTTTCAAACCCAAAGTTCTCACAATGTATCTTGGGGAGTTTATTCCAGATAGCGACGTTGAAGCCTTGAAATCTCCTGATTGGGTTACTGTTGTTCGAGCCAAGTTTGATGCTTTTCACAAGAATGGAACATGGGAGTTGGTTAAGTTACCTCCAAGTATTGATGTGTTAAAAGTTCAAAGTTTGGCAACCAACTTTGAAAAAATGATTTTCAAAGTTTGGTAAATGTTTCTTTGAAAATGGTTTTCAAAGTTTGGTAAATGTTTCTTTGAAAAATGGTTTTTCAAAGTTTGGTAGATGTTTGTTGAAAAATTGTAATGGGATAATTATTATTAGTCACTAGACTTTAGGGTATTTATAAGATTAGTCCTTAACCTTCAACTATAAATACCCTAGCTCATTTAGCTTCAAAATCATCCCAAAAATCATTTCTTTCTCCCAATACTAGATAGCTTTCTTGTGAGTAGTGAGTGTTTTGTAAACACCTATAAATTTTCTCTCTTAGTAAAAGATCTGCAGCAGTCCGGAGACGTAAGCAAATTGGCTAAACTTCATTATCAATTTCGGGTATTATTTTCCGCTTTTATTTTGCATTCTTACTAATATGGTTATAGGGAAATTACTTGTTACTCGTTTTATTTCCCAACAATTGGTATCAGAGCTTTCGGTTGTGAATTTTGTCAATTTTTGTGATGTTACTATTTATTACTATTCACATGAATAATGAATTTCATGAATAGTAAAAATTTTGTCGGCGATACGAGTTTGTCGACGAAGGTGTTATAATACACGGTAGTTCGCACAAATTGTCAAAAACGATCCGAAGAAGCTAGATTCGAGTGGGAGCGATGACTGCAGACGAAGGGAATGTGAAAATTGAAAAGTTCGATGGTGCATACTTTGGCTTTTGGAAGATGCAGATTGAAGATTTTCTGTAACAGAAAAATCTATATCAACCTCTCTCAGGAAAGCAAGCAACCATAGGGCATGAAGAATGAAGACTGTGCTCTTTTCGACAGACAAGCCCTCAGAGTTATCCGACTGACATTATCCCACAATGTTGCTTTCAATATAGCAAAGGAAAAGACCACGGCGGGTCTTATGGCGGCTCTCTCCATTATGTATGAGAAGCCATCGGCCTCAAACAAAGTTCATTAGGCGATCGTTCAATTTGCGGATGATGGAAGGGGCATCAGTGGCTCAACACCTAAATGAACTCAACACAATCACAACCCAATTGAGTTCAGTAGAAATGAATTCGATGATGAAGTTCGAGTTTTAATTCTCTTATCATCTCTACCAGACAGTTGGAATGCTACTGTTACAGCAATCAGCAGCTCGTCGGGAAACAACAAATTAAAATTCGACGATGTACGGGATCTGGTATTGAGTGAAGAAATTTGATGGAGAGAATCGGGTAAAGCATCAACCTCCTCAGCCTTGCACACGGAGTCCAGAGGGAGAACTTCAAAAAGAAATTTAAATCGTGGCGGATCGAAATCCAGACGGAGAAAATCTAGAATGGGAAAGAAAGATTTTACCTATTATAATTGTGGCAAGAAGGGTCACTTTAAAAGAGATTGCCGAGCATTGAAGAAAAATATTGGCACACAAGATTCTGCCAACATGACAGAGGAGACAGGTATGCCATGATTCTAAGCGTCAACAGTCTAATTGAATCATAGATCTTGGATTTAGGGGTATCTTTCCACTCCACCCCATGCCGAGAAATCATGGAGAACTATGTCAATGGTGATTTTGGGAAGGTTCATCTAGCTGATAATGAAACCTTGAAGATCGTCGGAAAAGGAGACATCCGATTAAAACTGCCAAACCAGACCACCTGGAAGCTGACACGAGTGAGACATATTCCTGGTCTCAAAAGAAATTTGATTTCTGTTGGACAACTTGATGGAGAAGGATATAACACAACCTTTTCAGGCTGTGAATGGAAGATTACCAAAGGAGCACTCGTCATTGCTCGAGGTAAGAAGACTGGTACTCTCTATGTAACCTCAAATTTAGAGAATATCATTACAGCCGCAGATGCTGATGGAAAATCAAACCTATGGCACCAAAGGCTTAGCCATATGAGCGAGAAAGAGATGAAGACACTTTTGTCAAAAGGGAAGCTGTCGGATCTAAAGAATGTAGATGTCGGACTATGCGAGGATTGCATCTTTGGCAAATAAAAGAAAGTCAGCTTTACAAAGATTGGTAATACACCCAAGGCTGAAAAGTTAGAGTTGGTTCATACTGATGTATGGGGACCATCTCCATTCCATCTCTTGCAGGCTCATTATATTATGTCACTTTCATTGATGATTCTACAAGGAAGGTGTGGGTTTATTTTCTGAAGAAGAAATCAGAAGTCTTTGATACCTTCACTTCAGAAAATGGAAGGCCATGGTGGAAAATGAGAATGGTCTGAAAGTTAAGCGGTCGAGGTCTGACAATGGAGGAGAGTACAGAAATCGTAGATTCAGAGATTTCTACGCAAACAATGGGATTAAGATGAAGACAACAGTTCCCATGACACCGCAACAGAATGGCGTAGCAGAGCACATGAATAAAACTCTGAATGAACGTGCCAGAAGCATGAGGATACATGCCAGATTGCCTAAATTTCTATGGGCTGAAGCTATCAACACTGCAACTTACCTGATCAAATGTGGGCCCTCAGTTCATTTGGATGGCAAAATACCAAGGAAGTTTGGAGCAAGAAAGAAATAAATCTTTCACACTTAAGAGTGTTTGGTTGTATTTCTTATGTACACATAGATTCTGCTGAAAGAAGTAAACTTGATGCTAAGTCCAATAAATGTGCATTTGTTGGTTATGGCGATGATGAGTTCGGTTACAGATTTTGGGACTATGAAAGACAATGTGATGTATAAAGACATGTCAACTGTAGAATCAAGTAACTCAAATATCGAAGCTGAAACAAAGGAATTTGTTGAATTCGAGGAGATTTCTGGAAATGAGGTTCAGATCAGTCCTAAAGCAGTTCAAGAAGAACCAGGCACACCAGAACTAAGACTCTCCTCTAGAATTCCTAAACCAACTCAGCGTTATTCGCCTTCTTTGCACTACTTGTTGCTGACTGACAATGGTGAACCAGAGTGCTATGATGAAGCAATGCAAGTGGAGGATTTGATCAAATGGGAGTCTTCCATGAAAGATGAGATGGACTCGCTTATGTCAAATCAGACGTGGGAATTAGCTGAATTACCATCAGGCAAAAAAGCGCTCCATAACAAGTGGATTTACAGGATCAAAGAAGAGCACGATGGGAGTAAACGCTACAAATAAAGATTGGTTGTCAAAGTTTTTCAGTAAAAAGAAGGTATTGACTATAATGAAATTTTCTCTCCAGTCGTAAAACTGTCTACAATCAGACTGGTGTTGAAAATTATAGCTGCAGAGAATTTACATCTTGAGCAGTTAGATGTAAAGACAGCTTTCCTTCATGGTGATTTGGAGGAAGAAATCTATATGAGGCAGCCAGAAGGCTTCATAGAGGTAGGCAAGAAAAACCTAGTATGCAGGTTGAAGAAGAGCTTGTATGGTTTAAATGAAGCTTCTAGACAGTGGTACAAGAAGTTCGATAGTTTCATGAGTAGCAGTGGTTTTACCAGATGCCAAGCAGATCATTGTTGCTACATCAAGAGGTTCGACAAAAGCTTCATTATTTTATTGTTGTATGTTGATGACATGCTCGTTGCATGCTCAGACATGCAAGAGATTATAAATTTGAAGCAAGAATTGTCGAAGCAGTTTGCTATGAAGGATCTGGGCGCTGCAAAGCAAATTCTTGGGATGAGGATAAAGAGAGATACAAAGTCGGGGACTTTGATGTTATCATAGACTGAGCACATCAACAAAGTACTCTCTAGGTTCAACATGCAAGATGCTAAACCAGTAAGTACACCTTTAGCTGTTTATTTTAGACTCTCTAAAGAAAAGTCACCAAAGACAGAGGAAAAACATGCACACATGGTGAAGGTTCCATATGCCTCAGCAATTGGAAGTCTGATATATGCCATGGTTTGTACCATACCAGATATTGCTCATGCAGTGGGAGCTGTTAGCAGGTACATGAATAATCCAGGTAATGTACACTGGGAAGCAGTCAAATGGATCCTCAGATAACTACGGGGTACCACAAACAAATCACTTTGTTTCAAAGGTGGAGATACGATACTAACATGCTATGTAGATGCTGACTTAGCCGGAAATGTCGACATTAGAAGAAGCACTACATGGTATGTCTATACTCTAGGAGGAACTACAGTGAGTTGGGTTTCTCAACTACAGAAGATAGTTGCTCTCTCCATAACTGAAGCAGAATATGTCACTGTTATGGAAGCCAACAAGAAGATGATTTGACTCCAAAGTTTCTTGGAAGAGTTAGGAAAGAAACAAGAAAACAATATCTTGTATTGCGACAGTCAAAGTGCTATACATCTAGCAAAGAATCCATCTTTTCATTCCAGGACGAAGCACATACAATTGAGATATCATTTTATTCGGTCTCTTCTGGAAGATGGGATTTTGAAACTTGAAAAGATTAGTGGAGCTCAAAATCCAGCAGACATGTTGACAAAGACGGTGACTACGGACAAACTGAAGTTGTGTTCAACTTCAGTTGGCATGCTAGAGTAACAAGACTAGAAAATTTGTTGCATTGATCGAGGTGTAAAGACAGATTAAAATCAGTCTTCAAGTGGGAGATTGTTAAAAGTTCAAAGTTTGGCAACCAACTTTGAAAAAATGGTTTTCAAAGTTTGGTAAATGTTTCTTTGAAAATGGTTTTCTAAGTTTGGTAAATGTTTCTTTGAAAAATGGTTTTTCAAAGTTTGGTAGATGTTTGTTGAAAAATTGCAATGGGATAATTATTATTAGACACTGGACTTTAGGGTATTTATAAGATTAGTCCTTAACCTTCAACTATAAATACCCTATCTCATTTAGCTTCAAAATCATCCCAAAAATCATTTATTTCTCTCAATACTAGAGAGCTTTCTTGTGAGTGTTTTATAAACACCTGTAAATTTTCTCTCTTAGTAAAAGATCTGCAGCAGTCCGGAGACGTAAGCAAATTGGCTGAACTTCGTTATCAATTTCGGGTATTATTTTTCCGCTTTTATTTTGCATTCTCACTAATCTGGTTATAGGGAAATTACTTGTTACTCGTTTTATTTCCCAATAGGATATGGTTGGGTGCAAGTGGCTATTTAAACTTAAACACAATTCGGATGGCACAATTCACAGGTACAAGGCACGCCTTGTAGTAAAAGGGTACTCTCAAGTCGCAGGTTAGTATTTCAATGAAACGTTCAGCCCAGTTGTAAAATTTGCTATGATAAATGTCATTTTGTCTCTTGCTGTAACCAAGGGGTGGACATTGAGGCAAGTTGATGTCAATAATATGTTTCTCAATGGTGAGTTAGATGATGACATCTTTATGCATCAACCCCTGGTTTTGAACAGTGTGCTTCAGATGGAACCAAAATTGTTTGCAAACTATGAAAGTCTCTTTATGGTCTTCGATAGGCTCCTAAGAACTGGTATGCTAAGCTCGGGGGTAGTTTGTTGCAACTTGGTTTTGTTTAATCAAAAGCATATGCATCCTTGTTTGTGTTAAACAAAGATGGTGTCCATACATATGTGCTCGTGTATGTCGACAACATCATAATTACTAGACAGTCGGGTGAAAAGATTGAGAGAGTTATTCGCTTACTCAATGAAAAATTTTTCTTTGAAAGACTTATGGGATTTGGGTTACTTTCTAGGTATTGAAGTTAAGAGGGATGCTTGTGGTTTGATGCTCAACCAAAGAAAGTTTGTACTTGAACTTCTTGCCAAGACTCATACGCTACAAGCCTCGCCAGTTCCCACTCCAATGATTGTGTCACACAAACTGACTCGTGATATGGGGGAGCAATTGCAGGATGCTCAAGAATATCGTAGCATGTGGGCAGCCTATTATATGTTTTCATACTCGTCCGGACATAATATTCAGCATGAACAAAGTTACACAATTCATGCATGCGCTATGCATTCGACATATGAGCGCGGTGAAATGTATATTACGGTATCTAGCAGGAACCCTAGGTTATAGACTGAGGTTTGCTCCAACAACCTCGAGGCTCAAGGTTATGGAGTTCTCTAATGCAGATTGGGGGTTGACATTGATGATCGTAGGTCCAAATCAGGTCATGGGGTGTTTGTTGGAAGCTTCCTGGTGACTTGGAACTCCAAGAAACAAAAAACAGTCTCTCGATCGACCATGGAAGCCAAATATAGGAGTATAGTATACGTCACAGCTGAAGTAACTTGGATTGCTAAGTTACTCGTAGACATGGATGTATTGTTGCATGAAGTCCCAACCATTTGGACTGATAACACCAGTCTTGTCGCCTTAAGTGCGAATTTTGTATATCACGCACACACCAAACATGTAGATCTGGACATGCATTTCGTTCGTGAAAAAGTTACTGCTAAACTCTTGCGTGTTAATTATGTTCCTGCTTCATATCAGTTGGCCGATGGCCTAACCAAACGTCTGGCCAAAGCAACATTCGAGTTGTTTCGTAGTAAAGTATGTGTTCAGCCTGATACATAAAAGACTGTTTTTTTCTTTCAGAAGACGGGGGGAATATTGGAGATAGAGGGTTAGCTAGCAGTTTAGCTTTGTCAGTTGGTTGCCTTGTAGTCTGTTAAAAGAGTTGTTAGTCTGTTAGTTAAAGGCTCTGTCCATTGTATAAATAGAGTTTTGGTGTAAAGTAATAAACAAATTTTATCTTAGATTCATTGTAATCAAATTTTATCTTAGAGCAGATATGCTGAATTCATTAAACGAGCTCGGTGGTGTATTCATCTTTAGATGAATTTCAAGCTTTGGTGCTGTGAATCTTTGCATTAGACTTGTGGTCTCTTTGGTTCGCTTTTTCGATCATCAAACATATAAATAAATCGATTGAGTCTTAATTCGGTCGCGAGTTTATAGGTAGTTAAGAAATTTTTACCATAATAATTTAAAATGTTGATGAAATGAAAGTAATAACACCAAGATGATATATGATTATATCAAATTTCATATAAATATAATACAATATATACAACTATCATGATAGATAGAGAGTTTCATTAAACCATTCTATAAATAATCTAAAATTTTTTATTATACATATTTGCATTCCTTAGTTCCAACAATCTACACCACCTCTTGTCGATGGAAGCTGCATTCCTTACCAATATCTGTCCTAACACATTTTCTTTAGTAAGTTATCATCTGAAAAACTTGTCCAACTATTAAAAAAAAGTACTTACAACGCAGGGTGGGTTCAGATTTCCGGCATGCTTCCGAGCAAATGTCCTATGATGGAAAAAATCGTAGATTTATACACGTATTTTACTCGAATGCAAAATCGATATTTGTTGAAATCCGGATAATTAGATTAGTTTTCAGTATGTATACCTTGGTGGAGGTTATTAGCCGGATTGTGTCCTGTATCAGTGAATCCAAGTTGGCTTCATATCCTGGTTTCACATAGATAACCTGCATAATCACATATGATTGATATATTGAGTAGAGTTCTAATGTGTGAGTTATATTCATCACATTCGCACCGACTACGAAACGAAGAGATTAGAGTTCGGAGACTTACCGATGGATCATCTTCGCCAATCTCAGGCAATTGATGAGTTGCATCATGGTCTTTATTCGAGGCGAGGACCCAAACGTTGAAGTTGGTATCAACCTGATGAAAGTTCCAAGTTAGAAATGCTAAATTGCTAGATTTTTTAAGAATGCCGTGTATACGAACCTAAACTCGAACTCGAACTCAATTAAATTGTTTCATGAAATTGCCCTAAAAGGTATCTACAATACCTGTCTGCAATATGGAGAAGAATAGATGCTACATTTCCTAGTAAAAGATGTAATAATCCTTCCATCCACTGAAAGCCCAAAGCTGGCATGCTGCAAATTATATCGTTTATTTAAACATATAAGTTGAGCAACTAGCCTTCAGTACACCAGTTTTAGGCAATTGATGAAAGAACAAATTGAACCATGTATTAGTTCTAGATACGTTGACTAATATTTAAACGATTAATTTCGTTGTTACTCTTTTATCGTATTTAAAATTCCCTATTAATTTACATTAGTGGGATTATCAGTAATGCAAATATTAAAGGGTTATTTTAAGTGAACTGGTTGTCCATGTTTAGGGATTGATTCATTAGAAGTTGTCAACGAACAAATTTACCCCTCTACTAAAGGATAGTTTTTTTTCTGTTTGGTCAGGGAATGTGGATTCCACTAGGATTCACATGGGAATGTAATCCACATTCTCATGTTTGGTTGGTCGGAAATCTCATTCCAGTAATGTTTTATTACTAATAGTAGATTTTTTTGGATATATTACCGGGAATGTCATTACCTCATTTCCTTAGGTATTTTGGATTAAAGATTTTGGACTAAAATGCCCTTAATTTTTTTCTCAAAAATATCCTTATTTTGTCATTGAATAATAAAAATTCTAACGAAATGTTAAATTACAAATTTATACTTAAACTATTTTAAATTTACAAAAAAAAATCTATAATTAAAATTTTATATGAAGTTCAGGGGTTAAAATAAAATTTTACCCTTTCATTAAACTTTTTTATATTTTCAATTTTGTAAAAAAATATATAAATTTTATGAATTTAAATTTTTTAAAGAAAATATTGTCGAAACGATTTTTCCTTTAAAGGTGAAAAAGCGAGATTTTAAAAAAACCACATTATTTTTTAATATACCTTTTTCAATTGATTTTAATTTAAAAACAAATATGATTTAAAAACCTCTCGTTTCGAAAATTTTTGAATTTCCTTTACGATCGAAAAAATACGATTCAAAGAGTCGTCACCAATCTTTTATTAGGGTGTGATTGGGCACCCAAATATGTTTGTTATTTTAAATAAAAATTAATTTTAATTAAAACAACAAATTAAGGTATGCGTTACCAAAATCTGAGTTCGGGAGTCGGTTACGTGCGGGGAATAGCACCCCCACAACGCCCTAATATGGTACCTAGTCGATTAATTAATGTCTTTGCATTGAACTTTACAAATTCGAATTTGATTTGATTTATGATCCAGAAAAAAATGTGAATTTTACAATGAAATGTAGTAATATTAAATTATTTCATATCGAGAAGGAATAATTTATCAGTACTTAAGAAAATTAATTCCTACTCAAATCAAAATAATATAATATTAAAATTTCATTATAATATTCAAATGCACCCAAATAAATTAAATTAAAATTACCGAATTGTTTTACAAAGATAAGGAATGTTCGGTTATTTAAAAATATCGAGACCAGATCTTAGATAAGTTTTAACAACCTTTTCTCGAAAAATTTAAATTATCGAACATTTTCTTTTCTTTCGTTCCCCAAATTTTAAGTGACGAATCGATTTTTTAGGTTTCACTTTCGGGATACACTTTTAATTTAAAATGGTCATAACGACCTTCTAATCAGTTAAGATAGGCCACTCAAGACAATTTTAAATTAAAAGGGTATTACCCTTAGTCCAATTATGTAATAGGTCGAGTTATGCACGTGAGACTATCATGCAAATTATGCAAAAAGTGGATGTCATGCCAAAATTAATTAAACAAAATTAAAAATATCATACAACATGACATACAAATACAATTATATACATATGTATGTTTTAATTAAAAATATAAATTATGCATATTGACATATTATGTACACATGTGACCTAAATAGAAAAACAAAATCATAACATGCTAAACTATAAATTTAAAAAGTGTACATATACATAAATGTAATGACTAAATTTAAATGTACATAAAATTAAATTTATAAATCAGAAATAAATCAGTGACCAAAACATAAAATACTAAATCAGTGACCAAAATATAGAATTTATCCTATTTGGCTCAAGCTAACATAATATGAAAAATTACATAAATAATGCCTACACATTCGAAAAAATCAGAAAATTAAAACAAATACAGAACTTTTTTAAAAGAATGCACCTAAATTTCGAGGACCTAAGCATAATTTACCCTAACAACTACGGTGACTAAAAGGTAATTTACCCAAAACAAATTAATATATAACCTAAGTAAACTACTAAACTAGCCTAATTTCAAGCATAATATACCCATCCGCTCAAGTTCATCTCCTTCCACCCCTTTCCCTTTCGTTGTCGACCGAGAGCTTCATAGCTCTTTACGCCGACCATTACTCGTCGATCTGGTGACCTAAACTGACAACCACGAACTACTTACAACCCTTATCTCGCCATGCTAGCCTCCAACCTTAGGTGTAAATCGCGCTAAAAATTTGAAAAAACAAATTCAAAATAGGTCTTACCTTTCGGCCTCACTCTCTCTTCGATATCTCCCCTCTCTGGTGTTACGACCCCAACTACTAAGGTAACCTGAAACCCCTCTTTCTTCTAACTTATTAATGAACTCATTTCTAATTAACACAACCCTTTTGTTTTGATAGCGTAAATTCGAACAATTCTGAAGCAAAACGAGATGAATCGTAACTAAGGTAAACATTTAAACTATCTCCTTTACATTTCTGCTAGTTTCAAATAAGGAACAAAAAAAAATTAAAGTTTCAGAAGAAGAATTGGAGAAGAACCTTGGAAATTTACTTACTTATACTCGAATGCTAAAAACAATTGACTTGTTTCTATGTCTTGCTTCCAACGAACCAGGGCCAAGAAATCCCTTTGTGACAACACAGTTTGATTTTTGAATATGGGAAAGAAATTTTTTACACCATTGTTCTTTTCTCTTTGATCTATTGTGTTTAAAAAAACAAATAAAATCTCTGTTCTTCCCGTAATGGTCTCTCTCGGCTCTAATCCTCGCTCCCGTTCTCTCAGTTAATTTGTTGTTGTTGTTGTGTTATCCCCCGTTTCCAGTGGTTAATCAAAAATTAAAAACCCCCACTCTCTACAAACTGTTCCCTCTCTTTTCCTGCTTAAAACTGTTTGTCTTAGTGGCTTAATCCAACTGAGCACGAGTTGGGTTAAATATCATATTGGGCTCGATTCGACTTATCTAATATGCTATAAGCCCAGACAAAACGAGCATCTATAGCTGCCCCTCTTTGCTCATTGTCGTGCAACAAGAATAGAGCAAAGATCAATAGATGATCAAGTTTGTCCGACCATTAGAACTTCAAAAGATTAATCCACCTCTTTGTTACTTCAGGAAAAATCTTCAAATGACGGGTCTGCTCCCTATTCTTTCAGGGAGTGTAAGACTCGAACAATCTTTGGCAAACGTCTGCTCCCTATTCATTCAGGGAGTATAAGACTCGAACAATCTTCAATAAATGGGTCCGCTCCCTATCCGTTCAGGGAATATAGAACTCGAACAATGTTCATAAAACGGGTATGCTCTCTATTCCTTCGGAGAGTATAGAATTCGAACAATCTTCAACAAACTGGTCCGCTCTCTATTCCTTCAGAGAGTATAGAACTCGAACAATCTTCATAAAACGGGTCCGCTCTCTATTCCTTCAGAGAGTATAAAACTCGAACAATCTTCAACAAACAGGTCCGCTCTCTATTCATTCAGAGAGTACATGACTCAATCTTCAACAAACGAGTTTGCTTCACTACTCTTCCTTGAAGGCTTATAGATGATTTGCTTCACTACTCTTCCGTGAAGGCTTAAGTTTGAATTGCTTCACTACTCTTCCGTGAAGGCTTAAGTTTGAATTACTTCACTGCTTTTTCGTGAAGGTTTAAGATTAACTTATTTCGAAGGCCAAACCTGAAAAATCAAACATTACCAATCATTAATGTATGTTTGAAAAATATTATACTCAAAATTTTAGAATTTGAGAAAATTTCTGAAAATCCATCTCCATCGTGAAAACTTGTCTAGAAGCCATTGGATATGTGAATCTACTTTGGCTCAGTTTTCGTCTAAACATCATTCTTTTCAAGATCTCAAAACTAGTTATCTTCATCTCAATGCTTCAATATCTTCAATATTCAATTATCTTTGGGAAACTTGTAAATGCTTAAGTCATCAGGCAATTATGAATGACATGATCCTATTCATGCCTAAAATATATACAATTATGTAATTTAATGCATTTTCTTCTTCGAAAGAACACCATCTCATTTTGATCTCGATGGAACTCGGTTTCGTCTTGGGCACAGAACATTTGACCAGTTTACCCCAGTTGACAATCTCAATACCATATCCTTCGGTTTAACATGACCTTGACTTCTTTCTTTCTTAAACCCACTAGTACCCATGACCAACTTCTTGATAAATGACAATCTCCTTGGGTCATCTTTTAATGGCCGAGATTTTCTATGAACTCCAAGGTAGTTTCCTGTAGCCACACAAGCTTACATGTTTAAACCATTGTCAACTTTAGAATACCTGCATTTTCCAAAACCTTTTGCAAAATAATACAAAATGATCTTATGTACTTCAAGTTAAGCTATATGTTTTAACTTTTCAAAATAAGATGTTTACAAAAGGGAAATTAACAAGAAAAGACATCTCTTTATTTATATAATGCAGAGAATTTTTAGGTAACTACATGGAAAACTTTTAACTGAGAAAAGCAAAAGAACAAAAGAGTAGGCATCTTCAAATATCAATAATGCAAATGCTTTTGAACTGGCACGCCGTTAGAATGACTCGAGTGTAGCTTCTATCGAAAGGATCTCCAAAATTATAATGATGCTTAAGAGTGTGAAGCTACTTCTAAACTCCCAAATCTCCATCATTGGATGCCCTAAACCAATATTGAATCTCATGTGCATTCAATTTCTCTCTTGGTTGTTTCAATCGAGACTCATTAATCTTTAGTCTCAACCCTGATCACCAACTTTCATTGTTACTATCCATATCAAGAGCTCCTTCTACTTCCAAAATCAATTTAGAACCTCCACCATGCACGAATTGTGAATTTAAATAAAACTCAAGTCGCCCTTTGCGAGTTTTCAACTTGAGACCTCATTTGGTTTCAAGACGCCCTTTGCAGATTTTCATCTTGAACCCCCCTTTTATTTCTTTTTCTTTTTTCATCATTTTTTCTCTTTCTTCTTTTTTATTTTTTTTTATTTTTTTATTTTTTATTTTTTCATTTATTTTTTATTTTTCTTTTTATTTTTCTCATTTTTCTCATTTTTCATTTTTTTCATTTCTTCTTTAAGCGAAATATCTCTTAACAGTGTCGGAATTAACTGGATATGGTAATTTCGATCCAAACATTTCAGTTAAGACTAGAGCTCCCCCGGAAAAGGCTTTCTTGACAACATAAGGACCTTCCCAGTTGGGCATCCATTTTCCTCGGAAATCCTTCTGAACATGCAAAATCCTTTTAAGCACCAAATCTCATTCATGGAATTCTCGAAGACAAACTTTCTTACCATGTGCTCGTATCATACGTTTTTGGTACATCTGACCATGACAAATAGCTTTCAATCTCTTTCTTCAATCAAATTCAACTGGTCATACCTAGCCTGTACCCATTCTGCCTCATTGAGCTTCACGTCTGACAAAATCCGAAGTGAGGGAATTTCCACCTCAATAGGTAAGACAACTTTCATCCCATATACCAGAGAAAATGGAGTTGCCCCAGTTGACGTCCGTACTGCAGTTTGATAGGCAAACAGAGCAAATGGCAACTTCTCATGCCAATCCTTATAGGTCTCAGTCATCTTCTCTATGAGCCTTTTGATGTTCGTATTAGCCGCCTCTACTGCCCCATTCATCTTCGGACGATAAGTAGTGGAATTATGATGCTTTATTTTGAACTCCTTACAGACCAAGTCCATCATCTTATTATTTAAATTCAATGCATTATCGGAGATAATCCTCTCTGGTAAACCATATCTACAAATAATCTCATTCTTTAAAAATTTGCATACTGTCAACTGGGTAACATTTGCATAAGAAGCTGCTTCTACCCACTTGGTGAAGTAATCTATGGCTACCAGGATGAAGCGATGACCATTTGAAGCTTTGGGCGAAATTTGTCCAATAACATCCATGCCCCACATTGAGAATGGCCACGGTGTTGTCATTACATGTAACGGATGAGGATGAGTATGTATCTTATCTCCATAAATATGACATTTGTGACATTTTTGGGCATAATTGATACAGTCTATTTCCATAGTTGACCAATAATACCCAAATCTCATAATCTGTCTAGCCATAACATGTCCATTAGCATGAGTACCGTATATTCCTTCATGCACTTCTTCGAGAATCAACTTGGCTTCTTTCATGTCAACACACCTTAACAAGACCTGATCCAGACTTTTCTTGTATAGAGTCTCACCATCAAGCACATACCCTGATGCCATTCTTCTAATAGTTCTCTTATCATTCTCAGTGGCTTGTTCCGGATAACTCTGATACCTTATATATTGCAAGATATCATAATACCAGGGGCTTCCATCTTCTTCCTCTTCAATATTAAAACAATGGGCTGGATACTCATAAGCTTTCATTTCAATGGGTATCATATTTGAATGCTTGTTCATCTTAAATGCTACTGCCAGTGTGACCAAGGCATCTGCCATTTGATTCTCTTCTCTGGGGAGATAATTGAAAGTAACTTCTTCAAATTCTTCAACAAGTTCTATAACCAACTTACGGTATTCTACAAGCTTAGGATCTTTTGTCTCCCATTCTCCTCTGAGCTGGTAAATTACCAAAGCTGAATCCCCATACACTTGAGCATTGGCATTTTAAGACCCATAACACAAGCTTAATACTCGGCCATATTGTTTGTACACTCAAAATTAAGCCGACTGGTGAAAGGATAATGTTCTCCCTCTGATGATGTAACACCCCAACCCGTATCCGACCCGAATACGAGTTCGAAGTGTCACATTGACTTTTCAAACATTTATTCGTATAAAATAGTGAGTAATTTAAAACTTTGATAACATTTAAATTATTTCAAAACGTTTACAAATATATCAGAGTTCATACAATTTTTATCTTTAGACTACATGCCACTACACTCTATATACATACTATATTTTCTGATCTGACATTTGGTAAGAAGAACTGACATGTCTTGCTCCCTCTTTATTTCTCTTTTCGCTTTCCATACCTACGTGTGAAACAATCACACGCTAAGTCGATGACTTAGTGAGGCATATATGGTTCACGTAACACATTTCAAACCACTTATAAACCCATCGTATACCTATCACATTCAGTATGCTTGTTTAATCACTTTATTAGCCCATGTACACTAGTGAGAACTTAAGGTATGTGAGTACATTGAGGTTGTGCACACATATGCTGTCACCACAGCTCGATCAATGTCCGAAGGACCAGTCCATAGATTCTGAAGAACCTAGGTAAACAGTCCATATGTCCCGAAGAACATAGGTAAACAGTCCATATGTCCCGAAGAACATAGGTAAACAGTCCATATGTCCCGAAGAACATAGGTAACCCTCGACCCTTGGCATGCCAACTATACCCCTAGCTCTCATATCACATAACATGGGCATTATCATTTATGACCATTCATTACTTATTCATATTCTTTCTCTTATAAACACATATCTTTTCTTTTCAGTCACGTATCACATGTACGTGTAATCCTTGATATCATAATCACATGTTCCTTCTCTTCTATCACATATCAATGTATGTGTAAGCACATATCTAATATCATATGTTGCATTTTCATGTAAGCATGTAAATCATGTAACATATAAACATACATCCATTTCTATGTACTAATGCACACAGAGTAATCATATAACATTATATAATTTACCTCTTACCATAGTAACTCTATCATTGACTCATCGCAAGCCAATGTTGATCAATCATAAGTACAATTTAAATTGCACTCACCTGGCCTCACTAGTCCCTTTCAATCTATTATCTTCCCTTTTATCGATCTTACTTGTCAATGATTCCGGAACTCGTTTAGGCTTTGAATCTACATAATATACATTTTAAGACAATTATTAGATACCCACACCTTTAATTGGATACTAGCAACTTAAACGAACTTATTAAACCAATATTAACATTTTCCTTTAGGGGGAATCGATTCCCTCCTGTGGGGGTATCGGTTCCCCTCTGGCATTCTGGAATTCTGTCGTTTGAAGGGGTATCGGTTCCCCTTGAATGGGTACCGATTCCCCTTGCCCAGAAATCATATTTTTAGCTCGAAAATCACTTCAATTTCTCTCAAACACTTCATATATCATCCCCTTTTCATTCTTAACTCTAGTACACATACTTAAACCAATCTATATTCATTTATTTCATCTTAAACCTTAGAATTCTATTTCCATATAGAATTCAATAATCATATCAAATTTTTCATGTTATTCAAACATAATTCTAACACTTCTAACTTCTTAATCTCATAGATGACAAGTCAAATTCAACTTAAAATTCAACTTATCAATTCTATTTCAAGATTTGATTCAAGAACTCAAAATCTTTAATCTCTCATATACCTTTCATCTTGTTGTTTTAGAATAAATTAAGCTTTCCTTAAGCTTAATTATCATCTAATAATCAAAACCCAACCTTGAATTGAACAAATAATCAACTAATGAAGAAACTTACCTTGCCCTTGCTCTTACGGGAGGGGAAGAGAAAGGAAGAAGAAGATGAAATGCTTTCATCTTCTCATGTTTTTATCTCTTAATAAAGGGATAAAAAATATCTTTCATGACAAATTACCCTTTTACCCTTTAATTCTTTATATAATTACTAACAACTTTCAGGAAATATCCTCAAATAAATCATTGAACTATTCAAGTATTCTACTTTTATTATCAAATTCTGAAATTTACGATTTAGTCACTAACCCGTAGTTTGGGATGTTACAAATCTCCCCTCCTTTTAATAAAATTCGTCCTCGAATTTTCATTGCACACACTGATAAGAATATATCTTTGTTAAGCAGTTTCACTTATACAGAACTTCTTTACCATCTCTTGTACTTTGTATATTTTCCTCAAAGCTCCCTTTAAAACTTGTAAATACTCTTTCTCATATCAATATGATCCAAATATCTAACCAATTCAAATCCAGATCATACTTGATTAACTCACTTTATCTTTCTTCCAATCTTATAACTCTATCACCAAATATCAACTGTTCAATCTAGGGCACGAGCCCTAATTAATTAATCATATATTTTTTCCCAACCATAATTATGTCAATAATAGTTTATTTAACTTGTCAAATCCATCATTCTTAAACTTTTCTATTACTCTTTCTTATACACAATACTATTTACGTCTACTATTCTTTTACATATCATCTCTTCAATAAATCTTTCGTGCTATCCTAAACTTCACTTCATACTTTAATTCTTTCATTACATTTTTCCTTATGCTTTTACATCCTTTCATATCATTTATACTTTCCTTCTTTATCCTTTCAAACTTTTCTATCAATCCTTAGTTTCCGTCAAACATACAAATCCTTTAACTTAATACGCTCACTATCACACTACTTTATTATTCAACTAATTTCTTTCAATCAAAACATAAACCTTCATCAAACTATCCATATATTTATTCTTCTCAATCAAAATAATTCATTCTCTATTTCCTTCACTTATCAAACCTTAATTCTCATTTGTCCATAATATAATTCCTTTGGTTCGAATTCAACCATTCCATTTACCTTGTCTTATACATAACTAAACCATATCATGTCCTTCATACTCTCATGCTATTTTATATCACATATATTTATCCTTAACTATCACTCCTTATCACATTTTCATGACTTTGATAGTCAACTTTACTTGCACAAAACCTTATTCTTTATCATTCTTATACTTATGTTTCTCCACTTGTTTCAACAATCACCAGATTTCAATACTTATCTAATCCATTTCAAATACTTTTTCTGCTTCGATTTACATAACTTTTAACAGGGCTTTTAACCCAATTCACAAAGGTTGTCTTTAACCTTGACTTATTATCAATTAACTCATTGATTAATCTTCCAATATCATACCCTACTGCTTTAGTCTGACTGACTCTCATCTAATTCGATTCTCTGACAGAGAATATAACTAATTCATATCGGGTTTAAAGTTGAAAATCAGAATCTCTATCTTTCTTTAATGGTGCTTAACTATATAAAGCACTAATTCTCTTAATCATATGAGATTTTTGTTCTCCAATCTCTTCATTCTGAGCTCTTTATAAAACTTTAACGCGATTAATAATTTCTTGAAATAAGAAAAATTTCGAAACCAGTAACACTCTTTTAATTTAAGGCGCAAGCCCTAAACAACCAATCACATGTTCTTACTTATCCTTTCTAATCAAAATCAACTCAACAATAAATCTGTTTAACTATTAAACTTATACTCATACATATGCACGTAATTCCCTTGCTTCAAGCTCATATATTCGAGCTTATTGTTTTATGAATGATCATTCATGTACTTATTCTTGAACTCTTCTACAAATGATAACCACATCACTTGATCTTTTAAACATTCTTATGGTGACATTTGTTCACCATACTTTAGCTTGACCACATAGTAACGAAACTACTCAATTTAACTTCTCCACTTTGGAGAAATGACGCATTTTATTCTTCGAAAGAACACCATCTCATTTTGATCTCGATGGAACTCGGTTTCGTCTTGGGCACAGAACATTTGACCAGTTTACCCCAGTTGACAATCTCAATACCATATCCTTCGGTTTAACATGACCTTGACTTCTTTCTTTCTTGAAACCCACTAGTACCATGACCAACTTCTTGATAAATGACAATCTCCTTGGTCTCTTTTAATGGCCGAGATTCTATGAACTCCAAGGTAGTTTCCTGTAGCCACACAAGCTTACATGTTTAAACCATTGTCAACTTTAGAATACCTGCATTTTCCAAACCTTTTGCAAATAATACAAATGATCTTGTGTACTTCAAGTTAAGCTATATGTTTAACTTTTCAAAATAAGATGTTTACAAAAGGGAAATTAACAAGAAAGACATCTCTTTATTTATATAATGCAGAGAATTTTTAGGTAACTACATGGAAAACTTTTAACTGAGAAAAGCAAAAGAACAAAAGAGTAGGCATCTTCAAATATCAATAATGCAAATGCTTTTGAACTGGCACGCCGTTAGAATGACTCGAGTGTAGCTCATCGAAAGGATCTCCAAAATTATAATGATGCTTAAGATGTGAAGCTACTTCTAAACTCCCAAATCTCCATTTGATGCCCTAAACCAGTATTGAATCTCATGTGCATTCAATTTCTCTCTTGCTGTTTCAATCGAGACTCATTAATCTTTAGTCTCAACCCTGATCACCAACTTTCATTGTTACTATCCATATCAGAGCTCCTTCTACTTCCAAAATCAATTTAGAACCTCCACCATGCACGAATGTGAATTTAAATAAAACTCAAGTCGCCCTTTGCGAGTTTTCAACTTGAGACCTCATTTGGTTCAAGACGCCCTTTGCAGATTTTCATCTTGAACCCCCCTTTTATTTCTTTTTCTTTTTTCATCATTTTTTCTCTTTCTTCTTTTTTTATTTTTTTTATTTTTTATTTTTTATTTTTTCATTTTTCATTTTTCCTTTTTCTTTTCATTTTTCTCATTTTTCCTTTTTTTCATTTCTTCTTTAGCGAAATATACTCTTAACAGTGTCGGAATTAACTGGATATGGTAATTTCGATCCAAACACATTTCATTTAAGACTAGAGCTCCCCCGGAAAAGGCTTCTTGACAACATAAGGACCTTCCCAGTTGGGCATCCATTTTCCTCAGAAATCCTTCTGAACATGCAAAATCCTTTTAAGCACCAAATCTCATTCATGGAATTCTCGAAGACAAACTTTCTTACCATGTGCTCGTATCATACGTTTTTGGTACATCTGACCATGACAAATAGCTTTCAATCTCTTTTCTTCAATCAAATTCAACTGGTCATACCTAGCCTGTACCCATTCTGCCTCATTGAGCTTCACGTCTGACAAAATCCGAAGTGAGGGAATTTCCACCTCAATAGGTTAAGACAACTTTCATCCCATATACCAGAGAAAATGGAGTTGCCCCAGTTGACGTCCGTACTGCAGTTTGATAGGCAAACAGAGCAAATGGCAACTTCTCATGCCAATCCTTATAGGTCTCAGTCATCTTCTCTATGAGCCTTTTGATGTTCGTATTAGCCGCCTCTACTGCCCCATTCATCTTCGGACGATAAGTAGTGGAATTATGATGCTTTATTTTGAACTCCTTACAGACCAAGTCCATCATCTTATTATTAAATTCAATGCATTATCGAGATAATCCTCTCTGGTAAACCATATCTACAAATAATCTCATTCTTTAAAAATTTGCATACTGTCAACTGGGTACATTTGCATAGAAGCTGCTTCTACCCACTTGGTGAAGTAATCTATGGCTACCAGGATGAAGCGATGACCATTTGAGCTTTGGGCGAAATTTGTCCAATAACATCCATGCCCCACATTGAGAATGGCCACGGTGTTGTCATTACATGTAACAGATGAGGATGAGTATGTATCTTATCTCCATAAATATGACATTTATGACATTTTTGGGCATAATTGATACAGTCTATTTCCATAGTTGACCAATAATACCCAAATCTCATAATCTGTCTAGCCATAACATGTCCATTAGCATGAGTACCGTATAATTCCTTCATGCACTTCTTCGAGAATCAACTTGGCTTCTTTCATGTCAACACACCTTAACAAGACCTGATCCAGACTTTTCTTGTATAGAGTCTCACCATCAAGCACATACCCTGATGCCATTCTTCTAATAGTTCTCTTATCATTCTCAGTGGCTTGTTCCGGATAACTCTGATACCTTATATATTGCAAGATATCATAATACCAGGGGCTTCCATCTTCTTCCTCTTCAATATTAAAACAATGGGCTGGATACTCATAAGCTTTCATTTCAATGGGTATCATATTTGAATGCTTGTTCATCTTAAATGCTACTGCCAGTGTGACCAAGGCATCTGCCATTTGATTCTCTTCTCTGGGGAGATAATTGAAAGTTACTTCTTCAAATTCTTCAACAAGTTCTATAACCAACTTACGGTATTCTACAAGCTTAGGATCTTTTGTCTCCCATTCTCCTCTGAGCTGGTAAATTACCAAAGCTGAATCCCCATACACCTTGAGCATTTTTACTTTGCGTTCAATAGCTACTCTAAGACCCAGAACACAAGCTTAATACTCGGCCATATTGTTTGTACACTCAAAATTAAGCCGACTGGTGAAAGGATAATGTTCTCCCTTTGATGAGACCAAAATTGCCCCGATTCCATGTCCCATGGCATTTGAAGTACCATCAAAGTTCAACTTCCAATATTCACTAGTGGACGTAACTGCTTCTTCCACTGAAATAGCCATTAAATCCTTATATGGGAAATCAAAGCTCAACGGCTTATATTCTACCGAAGCCCTGCTTGCAATGAATTCCGCTATAGCACTTCCTTTAATTGTCGTCTGGTTTACATACTGGATGTCAAATTCGGACAATAGGATCTGCCAAAGAGCTAATCTTCCAGATAATGCAGGTACACCCATTAGATATTTCAAGGGATCAAGCTTGGATATAAACCAAGTAGTATGATATAACATATATTACCTAAGCCTTCTGGTAGCCCATACTAAAGCGTAACACAACTTTTCAATGGGTGAGTATCTAGTCTCACATTCAGTGAACTTCTTGCTGAGATAATAGATAACCCTTTCTTTCTTCTCAGTTTGATCACGTTGCCCCAGCACACACCCCATTGAATTTTCATAAACTGACAAATACAGAGAATCAATGGTTTGCCTGAGATGGGTGGCGCCAAAATTGGAGTGCTCGACAAATATCTTTTCACTGCTTCAAAATATCTTTGACAATCCTCACTCTATTCCCCTGAGTTATTCTTGCGAAGAATGCGGGATATGAGATCACACTTTTCCGTCAACTGTGAAATAAACCGAGCTATATAATTCAATCTCCCAAAAAATCCTCTGACTTCTTTCTGTGTTCCTGGGGATGACAAGTCTTGAATAGCTTTTACTTTATCTGGGTCTAATTCAATTCCTTTTTGGCTTACTACGAATCCCAACAGCTTCCCAAATGTCACCCCAAAAGTACATTTATTTGGGTTGAGTTTTAGCTGGCATCTTCTTAGTCTTTTAAAAAGTTTTCTCAAATTCCCAATATGTTCTTCCTCTGTCTTAGCTTTGACAATCATATCATCGACATAAACTTCTATTTATTTATGCATTATGTCATGAAATAATGTCACCATGGCCCTTTGATATGTTGCCCCTGCGTTCTTTAATCCAAACGGTATTACTTTATAACAAAACGTTCCCCACATGGTAACGAACGTCGTTTTTTCCATATCTTCAAGGTTTATCTTAATTTGATTGTAGCCAGAGAAACCATCCATAAAAGAGAACAAAGAATTTCCAGCAGTATTATCCACTAGAGTGTCTATATGTGGCAAAAGAAAATTATCCTTTGGACTAGCTTGGTTAAGATCTCTGTAGTCGACACACATTCGAACTTTCCCGTCATTCTTCGGTACTGGGACGATATTCACCACCCATTCAGGATATTTAGCCACTTTAAGAAACCTGACATCAAATTGTTTCTTCACTTCCTCTTTAATCTTGAACAGCATCTCAGGTCTCATTCTTCTCAGTTTTTGTTGTACCGACTTACATTCAGGCTTTATTGGCAGTTTATGGACAACCAACTCTATATCTAAACCTGGCATATCTTCGTATGACCAAGTAAGCACATCCTTGTATTCTCGAAGCAATTCTATCAAATCTTGTCGACCTCCAACTGATAGAGTGGTACCAATCTTTACTTCTCTCTTATTCTCATCTGTCCCCAAATTCAAAATCTCAGTAGACTCTTTATAAGGCAGAATCTGCTTATCTTCATTCTCCACCATTTTCAGCAATTCAGAAGGTAGTTCACATCCCTCATCATCATCACAATCCTCGATTTCCCCTTGACATATAGGCTTCTCGAAATCAATATCCGCGTCAGATTCATTAGCATTCATATTATTGATATCTGAGTTCCTGAAAGAAAAATGAAAGAGAATATATATATACATATATACATATGGGAGGATTTTTTCCCCATATAAATAAATAGAAATAAATAAATACCTGCATATATACAACAAAGAATGAATGAATGAAAAAAATGCATGGTAGAATGTTTGCCATTTGGAACTAACAGAATGCATCTTTTATTGAAAGCAAGAAAAAATAAATTGTTCCAGTGCATTACTTTGTAAAAGAATTGTAAACTACAGGCAGTTCTTCTACGGTCCAATTGTTCAACACAAAGCCCGGTGGCGCAGGGTAAATGCCCGTAGCTCTCATTTTCTCAAACTCATCATCAGTTATAACATTAATGCCAAAATCTCCTAAGGCATTCTCAACCATCACTTCATTACTCCCTGAATTCCCTTGAAACATATTCCCCCCAGATATGAAAATGCTGCTCAACGGCGGGAAGGTCATGGGTTCCCAACTAAGGTCTTCACCAGCCAATCTGGCCTTTCACATTTCCTGACCCTTCTTAATTCCCCTCAGTTTATCCCTCAAAGTTGATTAATACCCCAAACCAAACCGATCTCTTTTAGTGACAGGATAAATTGGATTCATCGGTCATTGTAACTGACTTCCTAACCCTTTCCCAACTTTTTCCCCTCTTCCAAGGGTCAGCTTGAGTCCCATTTTGGTACAGTTTGACAATCGAGGCTTCGGTATCTTCCTACTTTCAGCCACAAACGTGGCATTGACAAAATCCAATGATCTAAAAGAACACTCAACTGCTTTCTCATCCACTTCAATATACGGAGCAGTAGTAGAAACAGAAGCAATAATGTCCTCTTTAGCGTGAATACATACCAACATTCCATCAATTATAAATTTTAGTCTCTGGTGCAATGTGGACGGAACTGCACCGGCCTGGTGAATCCAAGGCCTTCCCAACAAACAGTTATACGTAGGCATAATGTCCATTACAAGAAATTCCTCCTCATAAGTTGTTGGACCAATAGTCAGAGGAACATTAATCTTGCCCAACACTTCTCTTTTAGTCCCATCGAAAGCTCGAACCACACTTTAGCAGGTTCTAATAAGTGTACTATCTAATGGAAGCTTCTTCAGAGTCACTAAGGGCATCACATTCAAAGAAGTACCATTATCAACCAAAACTCGGGACAACACATGCCCTTTACACTTAACTGTGATATGCAAAGCCTTCTGACCAAGCATCCCAGAAGGGATCTCATCCTCAGAAAAAGATAAAAAATTATCAGCTTGTATATTGGACACTAACCGGTCTAATTTTTCAATGGGTAACTCTTTCGGAACAAAAGTCTGGTTCAAAACCTTTAACAGAGCATTCCTATGGGCATCTGGACTCAAAATAAATGATAAAACATAAATACGGGCAGGCAACTTGTGTAACTGTTCAACAACACTGTACTCACTGTGCTTCAGAAACTTCAAAAATTCCATTGCTTCACTCTCAGTTACAGGTTCGTTGATAACATGCTTATCTTATTCTATCTGCACATCAACCTTTTTCCCCTTATCAACCTCTATCTTCTTCTCAGACTCTTTAGGTGGATTAAGAGAATAACACCTACCACTTCTGGTAAAGTGTCCCACCTCATCTACTTCCTCATTCTCTTTTGTTACATCTCCCATTTGGCAATCATATCTCCAAGGAACTTGTTTATTATCCAGATATAGGAATGGAGATAGAGGTGTAATAACCACTTTCGGAACTACCTTTTTAGGCAATCGATTCTTGGGAGTAATGATTAGGGGACAACTAGCATTGTATACCCCTTTAGACGATCATTCTGAAGCGCAAACTTACGCTTTCTCTTCTTCAGCAATCTCTTTAAAGAACTCAATTTCTTCACTGTCCATCATGTCTTGTACCAAAGATAGGAAGTCAGGACATTGATGAATAATGTGTCATTCACTGTTATGATACTGACATATCTCTCACTGTTAAACTGTTCACCCATCAAACTGGGCTTTAACAATCCTAATTTAACCATCTGACACCACACCCAACTCATGGGTGATACCACCTCACTAACCTTCCTTATAATCTCTTTTTTTTTTCTCTTCAGTAATTGCGATAACTCCTACCCCTGCATGGCTTGGCAATGGATTCTGAGCTATATTCGGCTATCCACTGTCACCAAAGTTGATGACATTCCTCGTTCTCAAAGCTTGGACAACCTTTTTAAACGCAATACAATTCTCAATGGAATGTTCGGATTCCCCGCATGATACTCACACTGAGCACTAGCATTATACCATTTGGGAAAATGAGGTTGCATTGGTGTCACGTGATACGGCGAAACCACATGCCGATCATACAAAATCTAAAATAATTCCTTATAAGTCATCGGGATGGGGTCAAATTGAGGCTTCTCTCTTCTCTGGTCCCTTATTGGACTCTTCTCCCTCGAGCTTTCCACTCTTAACCGTCATTTCAATCATTTCTCCCGCCATAACTACATCATCAGAACTTCGATAAGGATTGCCGATAAGATGTGAGAAAAAAGGAGCCCTTAAGGTATTGACAAAAAGCATATTTGTTTCCTCTTCTTCCAATGGTGGGTGGACTTGCACCGCTACATCTCTCCATCTTTGAGCATATTGTCTAAAACTCTCGTTAGACTTCTTTTTCATTCCTTGTAACATCATCCTGTTGGGCCTAACATCTTTTACATGTTTGTATTTCTCAAGAAAGAACTTAGCCAAGTCTTTCCACAATTTAATATTAGCTCTACTCAGCTGGTTATACCATCGGATTGCCGAACCAGTTAAGCTTTCCTGAAAGTAGTGTATCAAAAATTGATCGTCCCCTATATATCCGGTCATCTTCCTATAAAACATCGTGATATACGCAGAGGGACACCTGGTACCATTAAACTTATCAAAGTTAGGAACCTTGAACTTTGGAGGCAAAACCAAATCAGGAACTAGACTTAATTCCTTTGCGTCCAATCTATAGACACTAGTATCTTCCTTCATGGTTCTGACTTCTCTTTCTAACTGTTTCCATTTCTCTTCCAGTGGATTATTTTGGTCCTTCTTGGCTTCTTCATCAAGGTCCGGAACTTGATGATATTGATGTTCTTCCTGATACGAACTAGATCCAGGTTGTACGTTCACAGAAGCACCGACTGGATTAATGTGCACCTTCCCGACATAAACATGAGTCACTTGAACGTTCTGAGATTGTTCTGGAGTGAACCCTGAAGGATAAAGTGGGTCCTCAGTTACAGCTCCTGGCACAGGGCTTTTCCCATGTTCCATATTTCTTCCTTCCAACAGACTCGTAAACTTGGCAAACATCTCCTTCTGGGCATTCATCATATCTTCTTGCATTTTCTTCATATTCTTTTGTAACTCCAGCTGAGTTTTCTCAAGTTGAGCAATTTTATCATCCATGACCTTCTTCCGGGTATTATAGGGATGCTTAGAAGTTTCCAGTATTACTCTGTCACACAGTCCTTTTGTTAATGTTGATGTTTATTAATGAATATGAAATATATGATTATGAATGAATAAAATGCGATACAAAAATTTAAATGCATTAAAAATGTATATGCAAAATGCAGGGTGTTGATCCTGGAACGACTCCTTAGAACAACTCTTTATATTAGAATGACGTTCAATTACAAAGTTGGAACATAACACAAATAAATCTGCACCATCTCTCCCATTTGTTGTACATGTGCTAGCAGCTCCACAATCTTCTAGTTTTCTTCAGCCTCGGGATCCAGTTCTTCAGTCACATCAGTAGCTTTCTCGGATAGAATGACCAAATATTGATCTATTCTCCGCGTGTCCTAGGTAACAAGCAATAAGGTCCTCTCTTTGCTTAACTCTCGCCTGAGCTCGCTCTCATAAAAAACGCCACTGTATATCCCCCTCATAAGGAACTATCGATAGCTCACTTGCTCGCCTATGAAAATCTTGAACTATGGCTTCAAGCTCACTCACTTGTTTTTTCAGACTCTCAACTTCCCCACGGCTTGAGCTACCATCCCTGTTTCGGTATTATCGTAATACAATCTCTAAACCTAAAATCTTCTCCTTCAACTTCTCATTCTGGGCTTGACTCTCTTGTAACCGCTGCTCTAAAGAATCATTTTCCTTCGATAAAATCTTAACTTGGTGTCTGCTTTGCTTGAGCTCTTCTTGACTCTCTCCGGGTACTCTTTTGAGGCTCGCCACTTATTGCCTCCATTCGAAAGATGATTTACTCGAGCTAGAACCTGTCTGAGCTTTTACCATTCGCTGATAAGTTGACCGAAGATCGTCAAAGTCTAGCCGAAGTTGCTTCTCCACTTTTTCAATTCGATCTGCTCTACTCTTCTGAATGTCAATCTCCAATCCCTTTTGATACACTTCATCTTCCAGCTTCTGCAAATTCATTCTCCACTGTCTCCGTTCTGCTTCAAAATCGCGCTTAGCTAACTCTAATGGAGATGGCACCACTCTCAACTGTTCTTTCACCGGCTGAATATTTTCAGGATTCACCATCGGGATGTTGTCATTTACTCGACCGCTTCTCCACTGCTCGTACTCTTGAGATAACTCGAGATCATAAGTGAACAGATTCACACGACGAGTTTGCTTCCATGCCTCAGCAACCCCTTTAACTTTACCCTTATACTGATCTCCTTTGAATGCAAAATCCGACCCTACCAAGTCCCATGTGGCTGGAATGAACTGCCTTGACCCATACTGTCTGGAAACTAGTAGCGGTGTATACCCAACAAAACCCCATAACCTGACAAAGAAACCCAATCTCGCTCTCCACATCGGTAAAGTATATCCGAAGAGACATTCCACGAAGCTCGCCACAAAATATCACCAACTCTGATATCCTTGAAGATGACCATCCATTTTTCTTTGGTGAAGCCCCCAGGCCATTCTTTAGAAAGAAAATCCTTTAAAGGCGAAAAAACCATCTAGAAATACTCGTCTTGGTGCACTTTCAACATGTTTGAAATGACTTAGAATCCACACTAGCAACAAAGGTGCACACCCTATAAAGCGTCATTCTCCTTCGCGCCTACAAGAACTCAAAGATCGGAACGTCTCAGCTAGAATGGTCGGAACATGGTCCACGTGCTTGTCTAATCTATTATTGGTGTCAGATCCACCCTACCAAATGTGAAACAGCTATAAGCCAGATTCCATAACTGCGCTAATGCTCTAAACAGATTTCAGTCAATAGGAACATCCAGAAGATAAGAAATATCGCCATACAACTGATAAAATATCTCCTTATCAGTTGTTTCCCTTCTTCCCCATACCTCTCTTAGCTCACTCAGATCATTCTGATGTACGTTGATGTGAGTGTAACCAAATAACTCCGACATGTATCCAGGCATCACGCTGTCCCCATTGGTCAATTGGGACTGTTCCGACCACCTCAGAACATTTGCATTGTCCTCAACCTCTTTCTGAACTGTTCATTCCATATTACTGGCCTTCTATATGGACATCGATCCCAAATCAACACCATGTAATGGACATTGCAATGCAAAACAGAAAAGAAATAAAGCAAAGACAACAAAAGATCAGTTAGTAAACATAAAATAATTAAGTCGGGATAATAATTTGTTCAAGAATCCTACCCACACATACTGGCTACCCAATCATGCTTTATCAAATCCTACCCAACATGATACCTACCCCTATGCTTTGTTATTCAAAAAGAAATCCTAACCGCATAATATCTAATTCGCACGCTTGTTCGAAAAATAAACCTAACCGCATGATATCTAGTTCGCAAGCATTTATTCGAAAAACGAAAATAAATGACTAAAAAAAAGCTTTTCCTTGTGTACTCTCCTTACGGGATTCTTAAGGTTCAGGATTGGCTCAACCTAAGTTCAGGCTCTATGTTCACTATATGCTGGGTTCGGTTCTAAAGTAATAGGTTCTCGAATTGTCCTTGTCGGTGCCCCCTTGGGCTACCGAACCCTCAATCCTGGCCCATCACAGGCTTTAGGGGATCGAGTTCAATTTCGAGGGAACACACCTCCTTATGTCCATGCGGAGGTGATTACCATCACGATGACCATAAGGCGTGAGCTCTAGGAGCGATCCACTATCCCATGCGGAGGTGAAAACCACACGAGGGCATAGTTTCTCACTCCTACTTAATTAGTACGGAACGGGGTTTTAGCTCATGTCATGAAAATGCAACTGTGCAGTGTGTGAGAAAAAGTGAAAAAGACACAATAAAAACACTCAATTTCCTAAATTCACACCATCAGTTTGAAATCATTAGCAAACAAATTAGTACAACTATTTAATTGTTAATCGAATTAAATCAAAAAAATCAAAATACAAACAAAACTTATTAAAAACCAAACAAGGGATCAAAAACCAAATTAAAACAAATTTATAACTTTCAATTGAAAAGACAATTAATTAATTGACTATCGGCCTGACTCTCTAAAAAAACGTCCCCAGCAGAGTCGCCAAGCTGTCGAAACGATTTTTCCTTTAAAGGTGAAAAAACGAGATTTAAAAAAATCACATTAATTTTTAATTTACCTTTTTCAATTGATTTTAATTTAAAAACAAATGTGATTTAAAAACCTCTCGTTTTGAAAAATTTTGGATTTCCTTTACGATCAAAAAAATACGATTCAAAGAGTCGCCATCAATCTTTGATTAGGGTGTGATTGGGCACCCAAATATGTTTGTTATTTTAAATAAAAATTAATTTTAATTAAAACAACAAATTAAGGTATGCGTTACCAAAATCTGAGTTCAGGAGTTAGTTACGTACGGGGAAGGATTAGCACCCCCACAACGCCCTAAAACGGTACCTAGTCGATTAATTAATGTCTTTGCATTTAACTTTACAAATTCAAATTTGATTTGATTTATGATCTCGAAAAAAATGTGAATTTTACAATGAAATGTAGTAATATTAAATTATTTCATATCGAGAAGGAATAATTTATCAGTACTTGAGAAAATTAATTCCTACTCAAATCAAAATAATATAATATTAAATTTCATTATAATATTCAAATGCACCCAAATAAATTAAATTAAAATTACCAAATTGTTTTAGAAAGATAAGGAATGTTCGGTTATTTAAAAATATCGAGATCAGATCTTAGATAAGTTCTAACAACCTTTTCTCGAAAAATTTAAATTATCTAACATTTTCTTTTCTTTCGTTCCCCAAATTTTAAGTGACGAATCGATTTTTTAGGTTTCACTTTCGGGATACACTTTTAATTTAAAATGGTCATAATGGCCCTCTAATCAGATAAGACAGGCCACTCAAGATAATTTTAAATTAAAAGGGTATTACCCTTAGTCCGATTATGTAATAGGTCGAGTTATGCACGTGAGACTATCATGCAAATTATGCAAAAAGCGGATGTCATGCCAAAATTAATTAAACAAAATTAAAAATATCATACAACTTGACATACAAAAAAAATTATATGCATATGTATGTTTTAATTAAAAATCATAAATTATACATATTGACATATTATGTACACATGTGACCTAAATAGAAAAACAAAATCATAACATGCTAAACTATAAATTTAAAAAGTGTACATATACATAAATGTAATGACTAAATTTAAATGTACATAAAATTAAATTTATAAATCAGAAATAAACCAGTGACCAAAACATAAAATACTAAATCAGTGACCTAAATATAAAATATGCATAAATTACAGGGTATAATATAGAATTTATCCTATTCTGCTCAAGCTAACATAATATGAAAAATACATAAATAATGCCTACACATTCGAAAAAATCAGAAAATTAAAACAAATACAGAACTTCTTTAAAAGAATGCACCTAAATTTCGAGGACCTAAGCATAATTTACCCTAACAACTACGGTGACTAAAAGGTAATTTACCCAAAACAAATTAATACATAACCTAAGTAAACTACTAAACTAGCCTAATTTCAAGCATAATATACCGAGCCGCTCAAGTTCATCTCCTTCCACCCCTTTCCCTTTCGTTCTCGACCGAGAGCTTCAAAGCTCTTTACGCCGGCCATTACTCGTCGGTCCGGTGACCTGAATTGACAACCACGAACTACTTACAACCCTCATCCCGCCTTGCTAGCCTCCAACCTTGGGTGTAAATCGCGCTAAAAATTTGAAAAAACAAATTCAAAATGGGTATTGACCTCTCGGCCTCACTCTCTCTTCGATGTCTTCCCTCTCCGGTGTTACGACCCCAACTACTAAGGTAACTTGAAACCCCTCTTTCTTCTAACTTATTAATGAACTCATTTCTAATTAACACAGCCCCTTTGTTTTCATAGCGTAAATTCGAACAATTCTGAAGCAAAACGAGATGAATCGTAACTAAGGTAAACATTTAAACTATCTCCTTTACATTTCTGCTAGTTTCAAATAAGGAACAAAAAAAAAGAATTAAAGTTTCAGAAGAAGAATTGGAGAAGAACCTTGGAAATTTACTTACTTATACTCGAATGCTAAAAACAATTGACTTGTTTCTATTGCTTGCTTCCAACAAACCAGGGCCAAGGAAATCCCTTTGTGACAATACAGTTTGATTTTTTAATATGGGAAAGAAAATTTTTACACCACTGTTCTTTTCTCTTTGATCTATTGTGTTTTTAAAAAAATAAAATAAAATCTATGTTCTTCCCGTAATGGTCTCTCTCGGCTCCAATCCTCGCTCCCGTTCTCTCAGTTAATTTGTTGTTGTTGTTGTGTCATCCCCCGTTTCCAGTGGTTAATCAAAAATTAAAAACCCCCCACTCTCTATAAATGTTCCCTCTCTTTTCCTACTCAAAACTGTTTGTCTTAGTGGCTTAATCCAACTGAGCACGGGTTGGGTTAAATATCATATTGGGCTCGATTCGACTTGTCTAATATGCTATAAGCCCGGACAAAACGAGCATCTACAAATATATAAATATTTTCCAATTTGTTAAAAAATATATATATAATAAAGACAATTTGGTCAAATATACATTTCAATAATCTTTTAATCCTTTAATCAAACACGGTAATCTTACATTCTTGCTAAACCAACCGAACACAAAATACAACATTCCCAGTAATCCTATTCTCTGGTAATCTTACGTTCTGTGAACCAAACGCACCCTAATTGATCATATGATTGATAGTTTTAGTATTTTTTTTTCTCGCAAAAACATTCTATCGAAGAGAGCAACACAAGTGTGTTCTATTTCCTTTCTTCGAATGTGTGAGATTTGAAAGGTTATGTTAACAAGTGTGTTCTATTTCCTTACTTTAAATGTATGAGATTTGAAAGGTTATGTTAACTTTGAGGGGTAACGTTAACTTTCGAGATTTCACTAAAACAGTAATTTTACCGTGACACATTAATTTGTATCATCTTCCTTATTTATTATAATTACTTACCATTGTAAACAATGTTATTTTAGTTTGTACCAGCTCTTTACCAACATCGGTAACTAGTTCCAACATGAAATCATAAAGGGTGAGGGCTAAACTGACCTTTTGGATGCAAAGATTGACAGAAACCTAAGCATCCCTTTGTACATCATCTTCAATCAAGTCAACCAAGTTGAGGTCCTTAAGAGACACAAGTTAATCACAGCTCCATGTCCCATGCCATCTCCCGTCTGCCGGGTCGATTAGTCCGACAGTCTTGCTTGTTAATACTCTGCATCCAATAAAGGGTAACATAATTCAGTGAAATCTGAAGAAAAAGAGAAGAAGGAAATAAAACAAAATGGTTGAAAGAAGGTTATACCAGGAATGAACCATGCCTTTTGGATGAACTTGCTTTAACTCTAAAACTGCTGAGATTGTGGGGTTGAAGTTTTGGGAATTGAACTTACAGTGAAATGAGCCTGGAATTTGGTTGATGTTTGTTGCTGAGGATGATATTAAAGTGTTGGCTTCCGTCATTTTTGTTATGTAATGTCAAGAATGGTTGGATATATGTTAGCAATCGAAAGCTATCTAGTTTCACTCGGCAAATAGATAAGGATTTTATGGAGGGATATTATCGTCCCTACATATGGATATTTTTTCTGGGTAAACTACATTGATGACCACTTAATTATTGTCGGATTTTTTTGACCGTCAATGTTTGATTTAATCAATCAAACCACTCAATTATTAAATGCTTTAATCAAGTCACTTAAAGTTAATTTTTAACGGAAGGGGTGATGTGACAGTTAAAAACTTGATATAATTGCATATTAGTCATAAACATTTATATATTCTATCAATTTAGTCATAATTTATTTCAATTAAAATAAATTTATTCTTCAATTAGATTATGACACGTGCAATAACCTTCTATTAAGGTTTAAACGAACGTTCAACAGTCAACAATCAAAACATTATACTTTTTCGATCATATGGACCATATGGAAATGACAAAGTGAAAACCCCCCAAAATAAATAAAGACAATCTGTCAATTACTTAACAAAAGGGACATTAAAAGTATAATGTCAGAAGTATAAATGTAATAAGCATGAGCGTTAAATATCAAATGATTGAGAGTCATCTTTGAATATATGCTACCTTGTAATTACTCAGATTAATTAAATAAATAAGAATAATATATATTTTAAAAGGTTTATGTGAACCCTAAATTTCATTAAAAAACAATAGTAGTAACAAACTATTTAGAATAATTATGTATAAATTGGTAACTTCATTGAGTCGGAAAATTATACAGAGAAATACAAACATACATACATTTTGCCAAGGTTACACTCAGTTATGGCTGCAATTTGAAAAGCCATATATACAAATAAATCATAGCACAATAAACATCGTTCGAAATTGTCTCACACCTGAATTTTCTTTCTTTCCAAACACTCAAAGCTTATTGATTCAAAAGATGCGAGCAAATAATCTTCACTGAAAAAGAAAGGGTTTTCATTTTCGAATCGTCAATTAACAAAAGCACAATGTTTCCTGATTTCACCTTGGTTCCCAGTGAGGACGCCAGCCTGACCCATCTTAACCATCGACTCGGCAAAATCTTCGGCGAAGGTGGAGCCATGGGTGGAAGCTTGAAGGATAACATAAGCTTTGGTCTCCGGGTCGTCGAGGAGGGCTGCATCGGATTGGAAAAGGCCTCTTATCTTGGCCACGAGGGTGAAGTAGGCTTCGTCGAAGGTTTTAAAGCTTCCAGGGTCCATCTCCACCAGGGTTTTGGTGTCGCCGGGCTTGCATTTTTGCCTCAGTTTGACGATGTAATTCGGATCCAATGTCGGATCGGTGTCGCCTTTTCCGGTGAAGTTGTAGAGCCGGTTGGTGAATCCATTGCAATGAGATGTTCCGATGGTGTGCCCTCCTGTATGGATTTATCACCAAATTAAAGTATAAGATTTTTAGTGTCAACTGACGAGTAATTTTATCATAAATAAGTATAAATTTCATTACTAAAGTCTATACTTTTTGAGATCTATTAATTGGTGAAGTAGTTAAGGATGTCCATGTTATCTTATCTTATATGAACTTGATTCAAGATTGAAACTCTTCCATCTCTTCGTCCCAGAGGAACCTTCCCAATAGGGTCCATGTATCTTTAAAAACGAAATTAAACAAGTATTATTTTTTATACAATTTATAGTGATACACGAGAAACGATAAGGTTTAATTTCTACCATCGAAACTGAATCTCGAGCTACTAAGGCAACGTTATCTGCACATGAAACCACACCGGGACATTCTTCTTCGACTTCGGCTTTAACAGCATCGATCACATTAAACCCTCGTAAACTCGGATGGGGATTGCATCTCTCTCAGCTATGTTAGTCTTTGTTGAATTAAGAAGCACTGAACCGTCACACCCCTGCAAATTATCATCGACGAGTGAACACTTAAGGTTTTCTCGCATTCATCACTTGTTTGTACTTTTTTAACGACTTACTCTAACGAAGCAATCGTGGAAATGCAACCGGAACAACGGAGCGGCGAGAGTCAGTCTCGAGAAATAACTCGATAGGTCGCGTTCCGGATAATTGACTCGGCATTAGGGTAGGTCTTGTGGTAATACCTGAGTCTCAATCCCTGTGCATAAAAAAAAATTAGGTTAGGGTGGCTCTTTCGGTTCAAGGTTATGACATAGTTAATACTTAATTAGAATTTACGGATTGTCCACTAAGAGTGACGGTGATAGAATTATAACTTGACCTTACAAACTTAAATTCATGAATCTCAACCACTTATACCAACACTCGTCGGCATAATTGAATTGTATTTTAAGTTTGTGAAAGTTTTGAAATTAATAATATTAAGTTATTTTTTTTATAAAAAAAATTGTTTATAACAACTCGTCATTTTAAATTAGTTAATGTAATTAAGCCTTAGTCCATTATTTATAATTTAATATGTTTTAAATTTTATTAGTTTTAAAATTAATAAACTTAAATTTTTTTTAATTTTATGATTTAATTATATTTTAGGATCATGTTTCTTTAGAATCTCATTATAATTTCATTCTTATATTTAATATTCATGTTTGTCCTTCTCAATATAGTGATATTCAAGGTTCTAACACAAACTTTTCATTGGAAATCTGGGCGTAGGCAGGCTGTGCCTTTTAAAAATATAAAATTTTCATATATTTTAGATTTTTTATGTATTTTTTTAATTAAAATCAATTTTTATCATCCTAAAATTTTATAAGTTCAAGTTTATCCCATAACATAAAATCTTTCATATGTCTATGTTGGAAATGAATTGTGTTTTTATCATTTTATCAAGGGCTGATTTAAATTAATTTTTTTATCATTTTCTTTATATATATATATATATATATATATATATATATATATATATATATATATTTCATCGAATAAAACAATTAAATTATGCTAAAAAGGTTTGTCCATTACAAGCTGTAGGAGCAGCGATTGGTTGACCTTTGATGAAAAAAATATTTCATTCTCTCCCTTTTATGAGTGTGAAAAATTTAGTGTCATATATATTAAAATCCAATAAACTTAGGGCGTATTTGATAACTGAAAAATATTTTTCGAAAAATGTTTTACAGTGTTTGATAGTTGTAATTAATTTTACGAAAAAAAATTTCCAGTGTTCGATAGTTGTAATTGATTTTCTCAATATAATTCATTTTCCTTTTTATTTTCTGTAAAATGTTTTACCATATGATTTTCCGTAAAACATTTTCCTAAATTTTCACTTAAGAGTAAAAACACTCAAAAAATATTATTTTATTTATTCAATATTAATTTAATATCATTTTAATAAACTTATTAATTATTAAAATATTTAATATATATAATATAATTTTAATAATATTATATTTTTAATATTATATTAATATGTATTTAGATATATTATAATAATATATGATATTATATTTTTTAATTTAGTAATATATAATAAATTGTTAATATAATTAATAATATAATTAAATTATTAATAATGATTAATATTAATTTATATATTTAATAATATATAAAATACTAATAATTAAATCTTTAATTCATATCGGGGCGAATGGATATTGGGCTGTGTCCATCAAACATAGTTAAGTGACAATGACAATATTTGTTCAGAATTTTTTTAAATATTAGTGACTCACACAAACCCTGTAAACGTCATTGTTCAAATTCAAAATCTCTAAGAACATCAACGTTTCTTTTAACCACTAAAATCATTGACGGTTGATTATTATATATTGTATCATAAATATATATACACGTTGAGGAAAAATTGACTATGAAATTTAGGTTTTACAAGTCCAAGAAAACCTGGAATTCAATCGAAGTCATGGTTTTCAGAACCGGACCGGTTAGCGAACCGGCCATGCTACCGGTTCACTGGTTCAACCGGACGACGTCATAATTATTTAAAAAATTAAATAAAAATACCAAAAATATTTAATAAAAAATAATTTTTTATATCACAAGTCATATTCAAAGCAAGTCATAACATATATAAATTAAAAACCATAAAATCAAGTGAAACAAAATGATTCAAATTAACTACAACATAATATTTAAGGTAAAACATATTAAATAATAAATATAATTATATAACTATAATTAAAAAATAAATTTGGGGCTAAAAAATCATAACAAAATGATATTGTTTGGTTTAATTTTTTTAAAAACAATCCCACATGGCTAAGAAACATAGAAGAGTATCTCAAAAGTCTAAAGAGTAAAAATATGAGAACAAAACAATCTCACATTACTAAGAAACATAGAAGAGCATCACAACTAACTTCTATAAATAATAGAGGTAATATGACATTCAAAATCATGGAGCCTTTTGGTGAGCATTGAGTGAACTATTCTTTCACTTCAATCAAGCTCGAATTTTAGGCTTCAATTGAGCTTCTAATTTTTTTTTAGTTCAAGCCTTTTTGAGTTCAAGTTTCAATATTATATTTCGAGTTCGAGTTGAACTTGATAATTTTTAACTTGTGAGTTTGAGTGGAGTTGAGCTTACTTTTAAAGTTTTCAAGTTCGAGTCGAGCTCAGCAATACTCGAGTTCGACTTGGCTCGTTTAACAAACGACGTTTGGTTTAATTTTTTTTTTTTTTTAAAAACAAAGGTTTTTTCCGGTTTTCAGCCGGTCCGGTTCGAACGGTTAAGCGGTTCTGGCCGGTTCACTAGTAGCGGTTCAACCGGTTTAGATTAAACCGAATTAGGTAACGGTTTCCGGTTGAACCGGCCGGTCCGATCCGGTTTTCAAAACAAAGATCGAAGTTGTCAGGGAGGAAAGTTTCAACTTGGAAGCAAACAAAAGGAAATAAATTAGGGTTGACTAGTTAATTATTTTAGGCTGCTAAATAAAGAAGAAGAAAGCATTCTTCAATAGCACCGGTTGACTGTAATTGACTTCAAACCATAATAAATTTAGGGTTTTAATGTATTGACCTCCAAGCCTCATCATTTTCACCTGTTTCTTTTTTCACGTTATAAAATTTAAAGGGCAATACTGAAGGCGTAGGACTTGAGGCAACTTGTCATTGCCATTGGCGTAGCCTTCAATGAAAGCAACAACGTGACCCCATGATCGATGCTGCTCCTACACCATCTGCATGCTCGCCACTGGCCCTACACCCTTTCCTTGTTTCTTTTTTGTTACGACTTTTCTTCTTCATATTAATACATACATAATTTATTATTATTATTATTATTATTATTATTATGCTAATCCACGGCTAAATTAAGGGAAATGGTGAAAGAAAAAACCAATAAGAAAAATAGGGTATTTTCAAGATTAAATAGGACTATAGAGTGACTAGGGTATTTTCAAGATTAAGTAAGAAGATAGGTAGGGATGACATACGAATATAATTTTGTAGATTTCGTACCGTACTCATTTTAATTAAGATGGGGATGAGTATAAGTTTAGTGGGTGGACGGTTGTGGATGTAAAAAGTCATATCCTTCATAGGAAGGTAATGGGTTTAGGACCTTACTCGCTCCACATCTGTCCGTCCATTAACTACCCACCATATAAATTTTGAACTGTTATGCATTTAGATATAATTTTAGAGATTATTCTATAAATCCTAAAATTTTATAGGATACTACTTGTAATTTAACCAAATGTTAGGGTATAAACATTTTTAGAATTGAAGACCATCGTTTCTCTTATTTCAATTTAGCAGATATGAGCGGGTACATATGAGTATGAAATGGGTGGTGAGTACCTAGTTGGGTAATAGATGTGGGGATAGATTTGAGAATGTACTTACGTGAACGGACGTGGATTCAAAATTTTGACGTATCATAAATGATGAGTAAATGATGAATTTAAAAATATTAGATATGTATAGAAATGGAAAAACGAGTATCCACACCTACCTACCCATTTGCCATCCCTAACCTTGGCTGATTTACATAATAATTAGAAAATACGTAAGTATATTTTTTAGAAATTATATTTTTTGAAAGTTACCATCCAAGTCTGTTGATGATATGAAAAAGATGGCAAAATAAATATTTTATAGCAATTAAAACTATAATTAATATGACAAGAGGGGAAAAATAAGAAAATAATATAGGTGGGATTTTTTTTTGGAAAATGGAAATGGTTGATAATTATTTTGGGATCTAAATCATTTATTATAGTGACATAAAACTCGTCACGAGAATGTGATAAACTTAGAACTTATTACGTGGAGACGACGAGTTTCATACAATTTTGATCATTTTCATACGATGAGTTTTATTTTTTTAATATATCTTATAAAACTCATTATTTCCACGTGACGAGTTTCATGTATATTATAGCAAATGGTTTAAGTTTAAAAATAAATTTAAAATATCCTATTTTACTATTTCATTATTAAGCATGTATTATTTATCTAATTTTACCGAGAGGAGAGCTCATAATATAATTTCTCTCTTTGAACATTGATAAATGAAAATAAGTCGACTGATCTCATCTTTATCCCATGCATGCACTTGACGACTCAAACATTTATAATGTTTATATATATTATTAATTAATTAAAAATTTTAAATTAATATTATCTTATAATTATTTAAAACTATTAAAAAAGAAAGAAAGAAAACTTAATCGCACGAGAGATCAAAATCTCATTGAAACGAAATCAACCAATTTCTTATCACATAATAATAGTATCTATTGCCCATCACTTTTCACTCAAGTTTTATGTTCATCACTAACAACCAGTTGGACTTGTGGCAATGACGAATTCAAAAAAACTTTATAAATTGGACCAATATAAATATAATATAAATTTTATCTTAAAAAATCATATATATATTTTGATCTACCTACAGCTAAAAAAATAACAATAATGTTAACATGATTTTTCTAATTATTTTTCAATCATGACATGACATGATATTATCTTATGATGATACATCAACATCGCTGCTAATTTTTTAAAGGTGAGAGACCAAAACATAACCACATTAAGTGTGATTTAAAATAAACAATAGTTGAGTGACCAAAATAGAAACTAAATAATAATGGGCAACTTAATAAGCAATTTACCCTTTTTGGGTATGGGGGCCATGGCCTAGGCCTAGATACGCCTCTATCTAGTGGGACGAGGCGTTAGATCCCTAAAGAAAAAATTAGAAGTTCGACTCCTGATGTTTGTAAATAGAGTACATTGGGTTGGGAGGGTCACCATTACCTATGTAATATTCGATTTGGACTAGTTGTTCATATAAAATTGAAAGTTTAAATATTATTTTATTTTTTAACAATTGAATAGCGAATAAAATGGATGCAAAATTCATTAAAAAATAGATAATGGAAATAAAACTTTAGTGAAGATGATGAATGATAAATATCACTTTAGAAATTAATAAATAAATATAAAATCTTAATAATGGACGATGATAGATTAACTTTATTCTTTAAAAAAAACATACATTTCAAATTTAATAAAATTAATATGAAATATTTTTAAAGAATAAATTATTAAATTTTTTATTTTAATTTTTAAAATTAAAATTTAAAATTTTAAAATTTAAAATTTCAAAAACTAAATTTAAACGGGGTGTGCACTTGAGAGGCATGAGAGCAGTAAATGACCATTTGACACGCAGAGGCAGTGTGGCTCAGTAGCATTTATTGTGAAGATGCAAACGGATCGAAGAAACAGAAACCACACTATATGGTGAAAAAAATTTACTTGAATAAAGTAGAATGGTGACAATTGTGAATCGAATAAATTGAATTGTAAGGATCGTTTTTATCTTTATAGTATTCGATCTGAATTATTGTGTAGTCAATATTTTTTAAATATCACCATATAGTCCCAAGAAAATCCATATGGTACATTTATGAAATCTAAATCAAGTCGAGCTGAATATATTTATTTTAGATTATATTGAAATCCGAGTCTAATTGCTTATAGGGTAAATTATATCATTAGTCACGACTATTTTCCCTTTTCCTTTCATGATTCAATCATCGATTTCAAATGTATGATTATTTAAACTCTCTTTGAATAGGTCGACTATAGTTACTCGATACGCCTTAATAATATAATCTCGTTTTAGATTCTCGATAATGAAAGAGACACTCAAATGATTACTTTTCTTATTGATTAGATAGTCACATAGAGACACTGGTATGATATAATCTTATCAATATATAACTTTATGAATTAAAGAGACACAACCCTTAATCAATCAACTCATACAGCGTGGATGGTTCAAACTAAATCTTATATCTTCGTGACATGTTTTTAGATTATCTTACTACCTATATTAACACATGTCCAAACTTATTCTTTGGTTAAGTCCCGCCATTCTTCTCCTTGCCTCTAGTCCTAAACTTCTAAATCAAATGGGAAGAGAGAAATTATAAGAGTGATATGGAGAAGAAGAGAAAGTGAGTGAACACATAGTATTAGTGAGTGAACCCATTTGGGATCAAATCTCAGTTGTAACATAATAAAATGAAGAAAGGTCGGTCAACAAGGTATTATATTATGGTGACTTATATATTAAGGAATAAAATATCAATTATTTGATTATTCTTGTAAAGATATTCCTAAAAGTAAACCCTGATGCCAAGCTTTTCCCCTTCGGCATTAATGAAACGAAAAGAGGGTTTCACATTATGAAAAGAGAAGAGATAATAACATAACATTATTCGTCGCACCATTGAACGAAACAAAAGGCTTGTGGGGTTCAATTGAATAAAAGAAATTAATATTTTAAATACTCAAAATTCTCTCTCTCACTCTATCTCTTTTTCAATAGCATTTACAGCTTCTCCTCCATTAAATGCAATTGCACCATCTCAATACGCTGTGCAATAACTCCTTGGCTGCCCCAGTTTTCTCCATCTTCTTCTTCTTCATCTTCTTTGATTCTCCATCTTCTTCTTCTTCTTCTTCTTCTTCTTCTTCTTCTTCTTCTTCTTCGTCTTCTTTATATGCCACTTTGTTTCTAGGCCTAAATCCTTAAACCTACTTATATTATATATACCATTAAAGATCAAGCCTTCCACTTTTTTTTTTGCAGAAACCATTAGGCATTATCTATAGGTAACAAGGGATCAAAACAGATCACCGGGGCTTTTTCTAGGGTTCTTTTGTATTAGGTCAAAAATTTATATGGAACCATGTTTTTGTAAAAGGGAAGGAAGTTGATTTCGAGGATGACAAAGAAGGCATAGTTGGATTCTCCGTGATCTTCGTGGATTTCTTTTTACCAGATTCTTTCGTTTTATTAGATCCTCTCTTGCTCGTACATTGGCACGTAAGGAACCTTTCAAGCTGCCAAAACAGAAACCAGAAACTGCTTCGTCTCTAATTGATAGAAATTCGAAAAGAACATATATGAGCAAATATTTGTTAGGGCTTCCGGGATTCTGAAACATGCCAGCCGGAGTAATGATTCCGGCGAGGAACATGCCGTCGATGATCACCGGTAACGGTTTCGGAACATCATCCTCAGGACTTACCCTTGGTCAGGTTAGAACTCCATATTTGTCTTTCAAAGGGTACCTTTGTGTGTGTTTTAGTATATATTTGTAGGTTAATCTCTTGAGATTTTTCCCCAGTTTTCATAATTCATTTTACCTTATCAGAAATGGGTATTTCCTTATATTATATTACCATTTCTTCTCATCACAAACTAAATAAAACAATAAATCTTTCTCTCCTCTTTTCCCCCTGTTTGGAACTTGAGAAAATGTGTATTTTCTTTACTATTCCAAGCAAAATCGTTCTCGATATTTGAGAACCGCATGAAGCCTCTTTTTTCTTTTTATTTTTTAAACACATAAATCTAGCTGCCCTGATTTTTCTTCTAGTCATAACATGCATTTGTCGCGTATAAATCTAGTCTACTTATCATATACAAATCAGTACGCTTAAGCTTTCTTCTTTTCCTATGGGGGAGATGAGCTGTTTTTAAGGTTTTCTGAGCGGGATTTTTTTTCACGATTATGCATGTTAGATTGAAAAACATTAAGGTTTGGAATCTTAAAGATCTGTAGATAATGTTCCAGCAGCCTAACAACATGATGGAAGGTCAACTTCATCCTCTTGAGATGACCCAAAACACTTCCGAAAGTGAATTTGCTCGAACCAGAGATGAGGAGTTCGACAGCACGAACAAATTCGGCTGCGAAAATCACGAACTTGGTGGCTCCGGGGACGACCAAGATCCTCGTCCCAACAAAAAGAAGCGTTACCATCGCCATACCCAGCATCAGATCCAGGAAATGGAGGCGTAAGCTAAAAAAAACCCCTTTTTTAGCTAGAAAAAGCTTCTTTCTTTTTCCTTTGAAAAAAAATTGTACTTTGTTTATAGATTTTTCAAAGAGTGTCCTCATCCAGATGACAAGCAAAGGAAGGAGCTTGGGCGTGAGTTAGGTTTAGAACCTTTGCAAATTAAATTTTGGTTCCAAAACAAGCGTACCCAAATGAAGGTATATAACTATATATATATATATGTAAAAACGTGGCATTTTCCCTTCCTTTTTCTTCAAACATCAATGTTCTTTCTTCAACAGACCCAGCATGAACGTCACGAAAACACACAGCTTCGAACTGAGAACGAAAAGCTAAGGGCTGACAACATGAGGTTTAGGGAAGCTTTGAGCACTGCATCATGCCCTAATTGTGGAGGTCCAACTGCTGTAGGACAAATGTCATTTGATGAACATCATCTGAGACTTGAGAATGCTCGATTAAGGGAAGAGGTGGGTATACGATTATACTTTTACAAATTTTAATAGTGTTTGTTTTTATAACTTCCTGATGATTTTTTTTTTAATTTTCAAAACAATTTAGATTGATCGTATATCAGCAATAGCTGCGAAGTACGTTGGCAAGCCACTGGCGAACTTCCCTCTTCTTTCTTCTCCTGCACCTCCTCGATCCTTTGATTTCGGTGCGCAGCCTGTCTCGGAGGAGATGTATGATGTTGGTGATCTACTTAGGTCGATAAGTGCACCGTCCGAGGCTGATAAGCCGATGATTATCGAGCTTGCGGTGGCAGCCATGGAAGAACTAATTAGAATGGCTCAGATGGATGAACCTCTATGGATGGCCAGTCTTGATGGATCAACCTGTGTGCTGAATGAAGAAGAGTATATTAGAACATTTCCTAATGGAATTGGACCAAAACCTACTGGCTTGAAATCCGAAGCTTCAAGAGAAACTGCTGTTGTTATCATGAACCACATTAACCTAGTTGAGATTCTCATGGATGTGGTAAGCTTTTACAATGACCATCAATATATATATATATATATATCTTGACTGCAAGCAAGAACAACACTAAATTTTGGGATTTCGTTTTGAAATTCAGCACCAGTGGTCAACTTTGTTTTCGGGAATAGTTTCAAAAGCTTCAACTTTGGATGTTCTCTCAACAGGAGTAGCAGGGAACTATAACGGAGCCCTTCAAGTGGTAACGTGGAATTTCATTTTTGCATAGATTAATTGAATCAGTTACTACTAAACTTTTTTTTCTTTAATTTCTTAGATGTCAGCTGAATTTCAAGTTCCTTCCCCTCTTGTTCCCACTCGTGAGAGTTATTATGTAAGGTACTGCAAACAGCATGCAGAGGGAACTTGGGCTGTTGTTGATGTTTCCTTGGATAATATACGCCCAAGTCCCACTGTCAAATGCAGAAGAAGACCATCTGGTTGCCTGATTCAAGAAATGCCCAATGGCTACTCAAAGGTTACATGGGTTGAGCATGTAGAAGTGGATGATAGAGGTGTTCACAGTCTGTACAAGCAGCTCGTAAGCTCCAGCCACATGTTCGGAGCACGACGATGGGTGGCTACTTTAGATCGACAGTGTGAGAGGCTCGCTAGTCTTTTGACTTCGAACATTCCCGCCGGTGAAGTTGGGGGTATAACATGAAAACTCTTCTCTTTTAGCTGTTTATGTATTGGAATAACTACGAAATTGTGATGTTTAAATCATGTTTGAACAATATTTACCTAGTCATAACGAATCAAGATGGGAGAAAGAGTATGCTGAAGCTAGCTGAGCGAATGGTGATCAGTTTCTGCGGTGGAGTGAGCGCCTCGACTGCTCACACGTGGACAACATTGTCGGGAACCGGGGCCGACGATGTGAGGGTGATGACACGAAAGAGTATAGATGACCCAGGTAGACCTCCAGGGATTGTGCTTAGCGCTGCAACTTCCTTTTGGCTCCCTGTTTCGCCAAAGAGGGTATTTGATTTCCTTAGAGAAGAGAATTCTCGAAGTGAGGTATGTATCGGTCGAAAACTTTCTAAGTATTGCAAGTGTTTAATTGATCCTGCAACTTGGTTCTGGTAATCACAGTGGGATATTCTTTCTAATGGAGGAGCTATCCAAGAAATGGCACACATTGCGAATGGTCGGGATCCAGGGAATTGTGTTTCACTGCTTCAAGTAAACGTAAGCTCGCAATCGATCGAATTCGGAATTTCGTTTGGTTATTTGTAACATGAAACAAATTTATGCAGAGTGCAAATTCAAGCCAAAGCAACATGCTGATTTTACAAGAGAGTTGCACTGATTCAACAGCCTCTTTTGTGATCTATGCTCCTGTTGACATCGTTGCAATGAATGTTGTCCTAAATGGAGGGGACCCAGACTACGTTGCCCTTCTTCCCTCCGGTTTCGCAATATTTCCGGATGGAACCGATGGTGGCATCGCTGATGCCGGCGGGTCTGGTGGATCTCTTCTAACTATTGCATTTCAGATTTTAGTCGACTCCGTGCCGACGGCTAAACTTTCTCTAGGATCAGTTGCAACCGTGAACAATTTGATTGCATGCACCGTTGAGAGGATAAAGGCTTCTCTGTCATGCGACAATGCATGAACTACCACCTCTTCAAATTGTAGCAATCTTAGCTAGGTACGGTAACACAAGCTTTGAAATATTGTTGATTTGGAGACATTGATTATCTAACATCACTATCAGGATTTAAATTACGATCAAGAATGCATTTTCAGTTTTATTGATGATAACTTACCATTATTTAAATCTCTGATCACTGATATATGTGCATGATGCAGTGATTAACCTAAGGAGGAAGCAAGGGAAGGTAAATTAAATTAAAGAGCTATGGTGTTGAGGAATTCGATCTTTGGAATTATAGAAAAGAGAAGGGATGAAGTCAAGAACGCACCTTGCATGATATCCTGTTTGACATGTTGAAGTTTTGTTTGGGAGCCAAGAAAATATTATGACCTAAGCAAATTCATCAAGTGTTTTAAGAGTTAGAGGTTCGGGAATTGACTTCCCCATGGAAAACAAATGAACCAAAGTGAATTCAAAAACTTTTTATAGAGACCTTAGGGTTTAAAGTTTTGTATAAGTAATTGGATATTGACTTCCTTGTTTCCTTATTTCCCTTTGATTGATCTTGTTTCTAAGGCTGCAAATGTGATTTAACATTTTAATTTTAAATTATTGACAATTTAAACATTTGATTTTTTTTAATTAATCATTGTATTTAATCTATTGACCGATTAATCAAGATTAAGTACTGCAGAGGTGAGAACAATCCTCCCTTCTCAGATTGTCAATTTAGAATACATAATATTAATATAAAAATTTGTAGACGATAATACTAAATGATCGACCATGTTATTTTCAATTTAAGTATAATTATACAAATAACATAACTATTAAAAATAAATAATTTTCATATTTTTAATAAATAAATTTATAACATGTTAGACATTTGTAAGTAAAGAAATGAACAACGCTAACGTATGATAAGAAATGTGCAAGAAATGATTTGCTTACCTCCACGAATGCAAGAAATAAAAATTATTATAAGAATAAAAATTATAAAGAGTACGAATATATAATATCACATGTATTTTAGCACATGATATATCTTAAAACATTTTTTTAATGTTCATACACAATCTATTTTTGTAACGTAAACCTCAAAAATTATATAAATTATAAAAAGATAACATCTCTCTTAAATAATTATCTCTCATGATTCCAAATGATAAAGTCAAATATTTGTTTATTGAGAATTTTTATTATATAAGAATTCTTAATTAAATAAATTTAAGTCACCAATAATTTTTAAGTAGAATTACAAAAAAAATCTAATTTAATTAAAATTTGAGTCAATATCTAACATAACATGATATTATAATTACATTTTTTAATTTTAAAGTTGTTTTGATTTACATATCGTTTTTGTTTTCAACAATAACAATTGAATTTTATTAATAAAAATAATGAAATGAATCAAAATTATAAGACACCCAAGCAGAGATAAAATGGGGCAATAGTCACACAAAAAAACTCTTATGAAAACAAAAGGGTAAACTACAAAAATGGTCACTTTCGTTTAAGTTTTATAAACTTTTTCTCATTAAATTCAAAAAAATATAAGATTTGGTCACTTTCGTTTCGTTTTAATTAAGATGTGGTCACTGAAGGTTAACAATCGTTAAATCTTTAACAATTTGCTGACGTGGCACGATAAATATATAAAATTAAAATTATATCATTTCTGCGTAGATAATATTGTATTAAGTTTTGGTCACTTTCCTTTCATATTTGTACACTTTTGGTCACTTACATTATGGTTTATTAAGTTTTGGGTACTTACGTTATCGGTTTATTAAGTTTTGGCCACTTGGAAATGAGGTACTCGGAGGTCGGCACGATGGCGGTGGTGCAACGGATTGTGCAGGCTGCAAGGGTTAATGATGATTCATAGGGATCTAGAATTGGAAAATTGCTTGTTCTTGAGCAAAAAACATAGATTAGAAGTTGAAGATCATGGATGTTGGATTGAGTTCAGTGGATGGATTCACAGATCTAGTTATCGGGTTGTTTGAATCCATTGATTACGTTTCAATGGAGGTGCTTTCTGAAGGGAAAATCACCACAAAGAGAGATATATGGTTATCGATTTATTTAGATCCATTGATTTGTCTTCTTGTTCCTTGTTGAATTTGGCATTATGCAATCTCAATCTTTGGAAATTGAATTTTAGTTTGTATAACTGAGATTACCCAACTTCATTTTATCTCTAAATGCATACCTCTCATTTTTCTCTGAACTTGTTGTGTTGTTATTTGTCATCAGAAGTTGGAAATCTTTCATTATTCTGGAAATGTAGCATGACTCATTGAAAGAAAACAAATGGAGTAGAGATGTCTGAAGAATAAGCAATGAGATGATTAACAATAATGGGGTTGGGAAGAAAATCTATTAAAAATTGATAAATTGAAATGTTGCCCCTAAAATAATTAAATTTACAAAGAGACTCATAATTAATATTTTGTCTAAAGTGTAGGGGAAAATAAAAATTAAACTATTTTATTAACAAGTCACATCATCAAACTTAACGACATTTAACGTCCAAGTGACCAAAAGTGTACAAATATGAAAGGAAAGTGACTAAAACTTAATCCACATATTGTCTACGTGGAAATGATATAATTTTAATTTTATATATTTACCGTACCACATTAGCAAATTGTTAAAGGTTTAATGGTAGTTGGCCTTCAGTGACCACGTCTTAATTAAAACGAAAAGAAAGTGATAAAATCTTAATTAAAACAAAACGAAAATGACCAAATCTTATGTTTTTTTAATTCGGTGAGGAAAAGTTTATATGTAATATCCCAAATTTTGGTCTGGTAATTGGAATGTAGATTTTGAAAGTTTGGAGACTAAAATGTAAAGCTGTAAAAGTTTAAGGACTAAAAATGTAAATTTTCAAAAGTAGATTTTGGATTTGTAAATTAGTAGTTTAGCCGAAGACAATTATTTTAGTGAGTTTCAGAATTTTGATATGGAGTTTGCATAAAAGCATATTAAAGGACAAAGTTCAAGATATTATTCGGATAACCAGATCAAATCGGAAGTTTATAAAAATTTAAAGGAAGGTATATTTGGCTTGGAAAAATATATGTATATATTTTAAACAGTGAATTTAAGTTGGATTGGTGGAATTTGATGATAATTGTACTATAAAGTGAGATAGTGCAATTTAGTGACTAAAATGAAATTTTAAAAAATTGGAGGTTTAAAAAGAAAATTTAGAGATGATAATTTTAAATCTACTTAATAATATTAAAATAGAGATGAATGAGTGGCATGGATATAATTTTGGGAATTCATTAAGGGTAATTTTGACTTTTGGGCTAAAATGAATTTTTAATTCATTTTAAATTAGGTTTTTAAAGAGATATTTTGTGAGAAATTTCAAGAAGTCTTAACTCAACTTCTCCATTCTGCCATGACTCCATAGCCAAAGGTGAGTAAGTTTTTATTTTTCATTTTTGGTCCATTTTAATTAGGAATTGGACTAAAGTGTGAGAAATAAAAATAATCTTTATTAAATTCTCTTTCATTTGGTAGTAAAATTTCATGGTTTCATGCTTGTACTGGGGAGTTTTGAATTTGATGGATGAAGTAAATATATGAATTCAATGAAATAAGGTTGGATTAAGGTGTTAGTGGTGTTGTGGAGTTAGAATCAAGCATGGAAATTGAATAAAACTTATTAGAGTGACTATATAGGGAATTCGACCATATTAAGATTTTATGAATAATCGTTGAATTTTGATATTAAGATGGTTGATATTGATTAGAAATGAGTGTTGGAGAATGATTTACGCTTGAAATCAAATTGAAGACCACTAGGTGAAATATTGCAAAGTTTCGGTCTAAGGGAGGAAATAAAGGGAAAATTTTAGAAAATTCCTAATGGTTTAGATTGAATGTAAGAATATTTTTAGGTGCTTGAAATGATGTTTGGGACCAAATTTGGAACTTTTCTAGGCTTTGAGAACATTTTCACAAGCTTTGATAATTTAAAGGGTTAATGTGCAATTGTGGAAAAATTGAGGTCCTATGCTGAAATTTAGTGTTAGAATATCAAATTGGACTGATTTGAGGGGGTTTACATGTTAGGAATTTAATTGTAAGTGGAAGGAAATTTGGCGGTGAGTTAGTGAAGTCGTTAGGGACATTTTATAAAGTTTAGGAAATTTAAAGGATTTAGATGCAAGCTTTGAAAATTTTGGATGTAATGCTGGAAATTTTAGTTAAAATGTGGGAATATTGAATTAGGATTAAGGTGGAAAGTTTCACAAGATTAAGGGAGAGAAATTAGTTTCGAATATGTGTCGATTATTTTTAGAAAGTTATTTGAATATAAATGAATATTATATTATTAGTTAAAGTACTAATTCGTATTCGGAATTTTTTATGTTGGTAAATTGGTGATATGAAGATCGTGATCGAAAACAAAAACAAATTGAACCAAAAGAAAATGATTAAGTTTGAGGGTGCAAGGAAGATAGTAATTACAGTGCAATGAGGTAACATGTGAGTGTAATTTACTTATTTTATATTCGATATGAGGACGACTTGCGATGAGTCAACCTCGAAGGTTTTCGATTGAAAACAATTTGAATTATTTTATGAAATATCTTTATAATGATTTACTACATGGTTTTTATATGATTTTGAGTTTGAATAATCCAAATTAATTTATTCGGTAGTTTATTTCCTAGCATGCGAATATTTTTGGGTATGAACTGCCCATATATGGTTTTATAAGAATTGTTTTATATTTGATTATATGGATGAATTGTTTTAATATGCAAATGGTATAAGATTTTTAATAAGCCCATTGTATAAGAATGAGGATTAGTGGTACAATGACATGCCATAAGGTGGAGTGTTATCTGATTACTAATATGATCTGGTGCATTTGTGTACATCTGTCTGGCACTAAATATGCATTATGATAGTCATGATGTTTTGACGTCATGAGTTATCATATATGTTTCTAATTTAGTATAGTGATAATGTGTTCTACAGTACCTATCCTTCTATTTAGCACTAAAAGTACTATCTGTTACTAACAGTAGATTTACATATAATACACACACTCGTTATCTAACTCGCATACCATACATTCTCATGAAAATACAATGGGTGATAATTTGATCTGAACAAAAAAGTATCAACTTGAAATGGCTCAATATAGTTGATTATATGGAATTTTTTATAGTAATGTTCTTATTACGAACATCTGTTTTGATAATTATATGTATTTTATTTTAATAACATTTTTTTATAGATCATCTATTTTATCTGTTAAATATTTATTTAAATTATTTGTTGCCTCACTAAGTAGAAAAACTTAGTGTGTGGTTGTTTCACACGTAGGTAAAGGGAAGTCGATAGAGGAATAAGGAGCCATGTAAGACATCATATATTTCGAGATCCAGTTCAGAAAACTAGAATCAGTATGACATCTTTCTAATATTTTTTATATTTCTTAGTTGGCATGTACATATTTATATTTTGATGCTCTGATTCGATATGTCTGAACTATTTTTTTATTTAAACTATATATATATATATATATATATATATATATAATAGTTTATTAAATGGACATTATAAAATATGAAATGTATTTTATTAAATCTTATTTTATTTTAGTTTAAATGAATATTAACTTGACTAGTTATTTTCCTTATTTTATTTATATTAGTTGATTTTTAAAACAAAAAACAAAACTTTTCTGATTTTTGAATAGTATTTGTTTTGTGTGATTGATGTGACATCTTTGACTAATATATGAGTATGTATATGAGTTAAGGGTGTTACATTTATTGATATCAGAGCTACAGGTTTAGCCGATTATCGACCTAAACTAAAGTTATCAATTGTTTAAATTTAGTACATGCTACTAAAATGTCAAAAATAATTGATCTGATCTGGTGTTCATATGTAGGATGTTGCTCCTTAATAATCTAAGTATTTGTGTGCGTGTAGTAATGTCTGAATCCGGAACATCTAGGAGAGTGACTGAACAACAAGAGGTTCCAGAAGGGACTTCTAGTAGTGATGTGAACGCTGAAACCTTTATTCAGTTGGAACAGAGGGGAGTGCTTATTCCTCAGGGAATACATGTACCTGGTCAAGGAACATTTCTTCCGGCTTTAGAAGCTATCTTGCAACGATATCAACCTACTCCTCTACTCCCTCCACCACATGCTCCTCCAGCTCCTCTAATGTATGTTGCAAAAGAATTAAAGAGTTTGGGTTCCCCTGAATTTAAGGGAGAAGTTGATGAAGGTCCAGTGATAGAGGATCTTTGGTTGCATGATGTAAATGTAATATTGGATGGATTACGCTGCTCAACCGTGAGAGATTAGATGGAGTGATGTCTCTACTTTGAGGTTCATCTTAGATGTGGTGGACAAATGCCACGATGCATATCCCTTCAAAGAGAGTGGCTTGGCAATTTTTCTTGGAAGAATTTAAGAACAAGTATATCGACAACCAGTTCATCAGAAAAATAAAGCAGCAATTCCTAAATTTGAAGCAAGCAATCGCACTGTTTATGAGTTCGAATGTGTGGTTCATAGAGGGGTTACGTCTAAGACTGAAATAGTTCATGTTGATATTGGAATTACCTACTTTTCAAGAGACAGTGAATGGAGCCAAATCCTTGGAGATAGTACAAAATGAGAAATTTACCGAGAAGAGATTTCAACCACCTAAAAGACATAAGTCATTTGCACCTGCAACCTAGTCCAAGAGAGACAGAAGTTCCAATTATATACCTCAGAGTAGATCCGAGAACGTTGTTTCCAATCCTAAGGTAGCTACTATTGATAAAAGTAGAGAATCATAGTGACCTGCTTCAGGTGCTACCAGAACAGCTTAGAGGGAGTTTTGGTATTGTGAGGTCTGTAATAGATTTCATTCGAGAGTATGCCAAAGGGATACTGGGGCATGGTTTCATTACGGTGAAACTGGTCATTTTATAAAGGTTTGTCCTTTAATAAATGAGGGACCAGCTCATACAGAGCGATCTGTTATTGTATCACAGAGAGGCAGAGGCAAAGATAGAGCCAAGGACCATCAGAATATGCTTCTAAGCCTGAATTTCGTACACCAACAAAATTATATAATATCAGAACTGATGCAGATCGAGATGATCCATAAATCATTGCATGTACTTTTTATGTTTATGGCAAACATATGTTTGTTTTAATTGTTCCTGATTTTATGCATTCATACATGAGCACTAATGTAACACCCCAACCCGTATCCAACCCGGATACGAATCCGAGGTGTCACATTGACCTTTAAAAACATGTACTTGTATAAAATAGTGAGTAATTTAAAACTTTTATAACATATAAATGACTAATTTACATAAAAGACATTTTCATTATTACAAAACCAATCAGAGCATGTATCTTTCACTTATTATTTACATATAACTATTCGAAACATTTATAAAACGGTTCATAGCTTAAACAATAGATTCTTTTGAAAACATGCCAACTAGAACTTTATAAACAAAAATACATATTATTTACATCTTTTCTGATCTGACCTTTAGTAAGAAGAACTGACCTGTCTTGCTCCACATTGCTCTTTACTCTTCTCGAAACCTACGTGTAAATCACTTACACGCTAAGTCAAAGACTTAGTGAGGCATATAAACATATAAGGTAAACGGTAACTAATAATCATACCTAAACAATTATTACTATCATTTCATACCACTCATACTTTTACATGTAACAATATATGCATACATATATGCATTATCATTCATATCTCTTATCTCATGTTCCTATGATCTCTTATGTCCATATCATATAACATATACCATAACCAATTGCACATATACATATCATGTCGTGTACACTATATATATATACTATCATAAAACACGTACACCCAAGCAATTATATTATCATCTTCATTTCTTTCTTATTTTATCACTATCATTGATTCCTTTTATCATATGATCTTATAAGTTACCATTTGTACAATCAATATCACCCATGAAATTCCACAAGGAAACAAACATATTATCATATCATTTTATTAATATTATTTATTTAATAGCCCATGATACTCATGTGAGAACTAAAGATATGCGAGTACATAGAGGTTGTGCACTAATGCTGTCACCACAGCTCATATAATTGCACCGAAGTGCCACATATAATTGCACCGGAGTGCCGCGTAGAATTGCACCGTAGTGCCATATAATAATTGCACCGGAGTGCCGCATAGAATTACACCGTAGTGCCATATAATAATGTCCATAAGGACCACATATCATTCCTTACGAATCATATACATATACTAGGGATCAAGTATGTGTCTCACCAGACTTCACACATGTTCCAAAGAATACATATATGTCCCGAAGGACCACATATCATTCCTTAAGAATCATATACATATGCCAAGGATCAAGTATGTGTCTCACCAGACTTCACACATGTTCCAAAGAATACATATATGTCCCGAAGGACCACATAGACCCTCGACTCTTGGCATACCAACTATACCCCTAGCTCTCATGACACATAACATGGGCATTATCTTTTATATCCTTTTACATATTCATGTAACCATATCATATATTCATATAAGCTCATGGTTTCCTTCACATATACATGTAATCACGTAGTTCATATCCATTCTCATATGAGTTCATATTCATATAAACATAGGATTCACTTTCACATATCAAATATACTTTCTCTTTCATATAAGTCATGTCTTGTGATCATGTAAACACGTATCACATAAAATAACATGTCCAACATATCACACAACTGATATAATATTCTCATATATTCATGTAGTTTAGTATCACATATCATATGAATCATATAAATCATGTCGCATATACTCATGCATACATAAAATTCACAAATCAAATAACATTTTAAGAGTTACTTATTACCATAGTAACTCCGTCACTGGCTCATTGCAAGCCAATGCTTATTCGATAACATAAGTACAATGAAATTGCACTCACCTGGCCTCACTAGTCCATTCCAATATCTTATCTTCCCTTTTTATCGATATTACTTGTCAATGATTCTGGAACTCATTTAGGCTCTAAATCTACATAATTATACATTTTAAGACAATTATTAGATACCTATACCTTGTAATTTGATACTAGAAACTTAAACGAACTTATTAAACCAATATTTACAATTTTCCTTTAGGGGGGAATCGGTTCCCTCCTGTGGGGGTATCGGTTCCCCCTTGACATTCTGGAATTCTGTCGTTTGAGAGGGTATCGATACCCCTTGAATGGGTACCGATTCCCTCTAACCCAGACATCATTTTTCAGCACGAAAATTACTTCATTTCCTCTCAAACACTCCATATATCATCCCCTTTTTCATTCTTAACTCTAGTACACATACTTAAACCAATCTATATTCATTTATTTCATCTTAAACCTCAAAATCCTATCTTCCATATGTAATTCAATAATTACATCAATTCTGCAATATGTTTCAAATCCAATTCTATTACTCCAAATCTCTTAATTTAACTATTGACAAGTCAAATTCAACTTAAAATTCAACTTATCAACTTTATTTCAAGATTTCATTCAAAAACTCAAAATCTTTAATCTCTCCTAATTCCACCTTCCTTTGTTTTTAAGATGATTTAAGCTTTCCTTAATCTTAGTTATCATCTAATAATCAAAACCCAACCTTAAAATAAACAATTCATTTATAAACAAAGAAACTTACCTTTGGCTCTTGGCTTCCACGTGAAGAAGAAGAAGAAAGGAGAAGAGAACTCTGGAGAATTCTCTCCCTTTCCACGTGTATATAATTCCATTTTTAATTCCTTAAATGATCAAATGACCATTTTACCCTTTATTTCCTTTAATAATTACTAAATAACCTTCATCATATATATATCCAATAATCATTGAACTATTTCATTCTTCTACTTTAGTCATCAAATTCTGAAACTTTACAATTTGGTCACTAACCCATAATTTGGGATGTTACAACTAAGTTAGTTAAAGAGAGAGGAATTCAGCTAGAACCCATTTCTAGTGATATAATAACAACTAATCCTCTAGGCCAAAGTGCTCGGTTGAATCGTATTTATAGAGATTTCCCGTTAATGATTCAAGGAATTAAGTTTCCTACGAATCTGATGGAATTGCCTTGTGAGGAATTTTAGATAATTTTGGGCATGGATTGGATTTTCTCCTTTCATGTCGTAGTGGATTGTCGATTAAAGAGGGTAACTCTAAAAGACTCAGATGGTTCTGAGATTATAGTGGTTGGTGAAAGAATAAATCCAATGTCAAATGTGATCTCAGCGATGTCTGCTAGAAAATTATTATTACAAGGTTGTCAAGCTTTCTTAGCAAATGTAGTAGACACCCAAGTTATAGGAAATAAATTAGAGAATATTCCAACTATTCAGGAGTATCCAGATGTATTCCAGATGAGTTACCAGGGTTACCACCAGATCGAGAAGTGGAATTTAAAATAGAGGGAATTAAAAGCTCAATTGTAAGAATTGTTAGATCGGTGTTTTATAAGACCAAGTGCATCACCATGGGGTGCACCTGTATTATTTATGAAAAAATGACATTTATATACGATTATGCATAGATTATCGTCAACTGAATAAGGTAACAGTTAAGAACAAATTCATCTTCCAAGGATCGATGATCTTTTTGATCAGTTGAAAGGCACATCGATATTCTCTCATATCGATCTTCGATCAGGTTATCATCAGTAACAGTTAAAGATTAAAGAGGAAAATATTTCTAAAACAACTTTCAGGACTCGATATGGCCATTATGAGTTCGTGGTGATGCCGTTTGGATTAACTAATATTCTTGCAGCGTTTATGGATTTGATGAATCGAGTGTTTCAACCATATTTGGACCAATTCGTAGTTATGTTCATCGATGATATTTTAGTCTACTCTAAGACAAGAGAAGACCATGATGCTTATCTTTGCATTGTTCTTTAGACACTTTGGGATAAAAAGCTTTATGCCAAATTTTTAAAGTGTTAATGAGGGTTTAAAAACACTTCTTAAGACTAGAAATATCTGAAAATTGGGTTGGAACCATCTAGTTTCTTAAACCCTTCTAAAACTCTTTCTTGAAAACTATGTTAAAATGGGTGGTTTCAGAGCTTGAAAGAAATATCAGGGAGTTTGAATTCATTTCTTACCTTGATGTTGCTGAAAAATGCCTGAAGGGAACTAAAGCTCTCACCTTTGCTTAGAGAGTTGATGAAGAAGGTGAATAAAAGATACGAAGTTTGGGAGAGAAGACAAAGATGTAGAAAAGAGAGAGGCAAAAAAATCAAACGTGAGACCACTCTTCATAAATGGTTTTCAACTTTTGAAATCCTCAATGGTGGAGTTGCTCTTTTAGTCCTCCTAATTTTGGTTGCAAACTAAAAACACCTTTTTTAATATCTATTGGGCTTATCTCAAGCCCAAATCCTCTTTAATTTTGGTCAAGGCTTTCTACAATCTAAGGAATGAAAAGTCTCATCTCGGGTTAGCCCAATACTTCTAACCTAGGATTCGGGGCATTACAACTCTCCCCTCATAGAAAGAAAATTCGTCCTCAAAATTTACCTGAGTAGAAAAGGTAAAGGTACTGAAGCTGCATATCCTCATCGGTTTCCCATATCGCTTCCTCAATGCCATGGTTCCTCCATAATACTTTCACCAAATGAATCCTCTTGTTTCTTAACTCTTTAACTTCTCTCGCCAAGATTCTGACTAATTTTTCTGAATAGGTCATATATGAGCTAACCTCAATCTGTTCTAAGGGTATGACATGCAAAGGGTCAGAGAGGTATCTCCTGAGCATAGAAACATAGAACACGTTGTTAATGCACTCAAACTCTGGTGGTAAAATAGTTTGTAGGCCACTGGTCTAACTCTATCGAGTACCTCATAAGGCCCTATAAAGCGAGGGGTCAACTTGCCCTTACGCCCGAAGCAGAGCATTTCCTTCCATGGGGAAACTTTGAGGAACATTTTGTCCCCTACTATGAACTCAATGTTCTTACGCTTCAAGTTTGCGTAAGATCTCTGCCTATCTGAAGCCTTCTTAAGTCGGTTCTAAATCAATCAAACATTCACCTCAGTCTCTCTAATTAAGTATGGGCCTACAATATTACCCTCACTGAGCTCAATCCAAGAAAGCGAAGTTCTACACTTATGGCCATATAGGGCCTCATACGAATCTATCTGAATACTCGATTTGAAACTCTTGTTGTAAGAAAACTCTATTAATGGAAAGTGGTCCTCTCAACTACCCTCTAGATCAATGATAGTACACATGAGCATGTCCTTGAGAATCTTGATAACTCGTTCTAACTGACCATCTGTCTGAGGATGGAAAGTTGTGTTAAAGTGTAGTTGGGTGCCTACGGACTCATTAAGAGCTTCCTACAAGAAAGAAGTGAAACGAGGATCCATGTATGAAATGATGGAAGTCGATACACCGTGTAACATCACTATCTCACATATATACAACTGAGCTAACCTATCTAAAGTATAGTCAATCCTAACTGGGAGAAAGTGAGTTGATTTGGTTAGGCGATTTATTATAACCGAAACTACGTTGCGTCTCTGTCTGGTCATTGGTAAGCCGATCACAAAGTTTATGGTCACCCTGTCTCATTTCCACTGAAGATTTTAAATGCGATAAAGCAAACCTGAAGGAACCTAGTGTTCCGCCTTAACCTGCTGACACTCTAGACATATAGCGACAAACTCCGATACTTCATTTTTCATGCCCGACCAATAGAACTATCTGTAAATCTCCTAGTACATTTTGTTACTGTTTGGGTGTACGGAGAATAGAATGTAGTGTGCTTTGTGGAGAATCTTAATGCACAATTGAGCAGCTACGTGTAATATCCAAAAAACTGGGCTAATGGCCAAAGTGTAAGATTTTAAAATTTTATAGTCAATGTAGATAAATTAAAAAGTTTAGGGATTTATTTGTAATATTTTTGTGAAAGATTATTTAGCAAAGATTAAAAGAGAAGGGGCATTTTGGTCTTTTTATAATTAATTAATTTAAAATTTGGTTAGTGGTGTATTATATACACGTGGAAGGAAATGAAGATTTACAGAAAAATCTAGAATCCTTTTTCATCCTTTCTTTCTTCTTCCACCATGAGTTCCTGCCTAAGGTGAGTATGTATACTGTTGATTTTTCCTTTCATTTTTTTAAGTTGGTTTTGATTCTATGAGTATTAGGAAAGCTTAAGAAAGTTTAAAGAGAAGTAGAAACTAAAAGATTTACAAGTTGTGAGAGATTAAGTAAAAAGGGTTTTTGAGTGAATTGTTGAGAAAGAGTTAGTAAATGAATTTTGAAGTGAAATTTAACTTGTCATAAGTTGAAGTAAGAAATCTAAATTATTAGATATGGATTTGAGATATGATGATTATTTGGTATGATTTTAGGTTCCAAGTGTTCTAGTGAGATTTGGATGTTAAAATGTGTTAAAGTGTTATAAGTTGATTGGGATAAGTGTAGTTGAGTTTAAAGGTTTAAAAGGAGAATAAAGTGAGGAATTTAGTAAAGTTTTGGAAAATTTTCGGGTTGAAAAGAGAGAGTTTTGGGCTAGGGCTATCAATACTGGATGAAAAATACTTATACTTCAAAGCAAAAATAGGTGATATTTGGGTTTGGGTATCGATACCATATGGTGAAATTGTACGAATCAGTAGTATAGTATAAATACTAAAGGAGTAGCATCGATACCAAATGTATCAATAATAGTGTAAAGGTATCAGTACCATTATCAAAGATGAAATCCTAAAATCTAGAAGGGTATCGATACTGAAGTAAAGTATCGATACCACAGTAAGGAAGTATCGGTAATGTATCTAGGGTGTCGATACTAATCAGAATGAAATTGTGAAATAAGTGATTCGTTTAACTTATGTTATTAAGGATTGATTATAATGATTCGAATTTCGATAATTATACCAATCGCATTATTGTGTAGATATCGAACAAAAGCCAATTCCGGACGAATCAAATATATAAGATTGATCAAGAGATAGATAAGAGTTATAGGTATTGGTTTGACTAAGTGAAACCAAGATGAGTGCATATTACTATAATATAAGGTGATATGGGAAATAAGACTTGCGATGAGTCTATTTCCAATGTTTTGGTTTCATGATTTTATGAATACTAGTATGTTGTTAATATGGGTTCTATGTGTACATGAATATAAGCATAGTTTGATCTCTGTTATTATATGAGCATGTATTGTTTATATTCTCTGCTATATGATATTCACATATGTGATTACATGAGAATATGATATAAACTATGTGGAATTGATCTAAGTGATTATATGAACATATGATATAAACTATGTGACAAGGATATATGTGTTACATGTTATCCTACGTGTTACATGATTTATGTGATTACATGAAAATGTAATATAAGTTATATGGCCATGATCTATGTGATACAAGCTATGTAAAATGTGTAAATGGTAAAGCCCATAAGTATGTGATATGAGAGCTAAAGGTATAATTGACATGTCAAAAGTTGAGGGTTCTACGCGGTCATTCGAGACAATTCTACGTGGTCCTTTGGAACATTTCTACGTGGTCATTCGGGATAATACTATGTGGTCCTTCGGGATATTTCTATGTAGAACTTCGGTGTAATTTATACGAGCTGTGGAGACAGTATTTGTGCACAACCTCAATGCACTCACATATCTTAAGTTCTCAATAGTGTACCATGGGCTACTAAAAGAAAAGATATAAATAAACAGTGAATGAAAATGATATTGATGATGATGATATGTAAATGTAGACATATATGCTTTTGTTATATGATATGTTCCATTATTTCTTCATATGATTTTATGAAATGCTTAGAATATGTTTAAGTGTTTTAAGATTTTATTACGCCCTTTATATGCCTCACTAAGTCAATGACTTAGTGTGTGAGTGTTTCACACGTAGGTTCAGAGAAGCAAGAAGAGAAAAACTAAGCAAGTCAGGACATCATCTCCTTTTAGAAGACTAGATTAGAAACAAATTAAATCTTATGTATTTTGTTATACTGAATATGGTTGACATGTAATTAAAGGTTTGAATCGTATATACTCTGATCGATTTTGTAAACAAAACTTATTGTATATATGTAAATTATGAAGTTATAATTTCAAATTGAGTTTAAACTTTCGTTAGTTACTTTTGAATAAGGGTTCCACTATTTTTTAAATACAATAAAAATTTAAATTTTCAACTTTATTTTAAAAGTAAATGATTTGAAAAGTCAATGTGACATCTCGAATTCGTATCCGGGTTGGATACGGGTATGGGGTGTTACACTACGGGTACATACAACCAACCCCCAAAATATATCACATCTCCATCTTGAATCTCAAAACCTGAGGCCTCGTTCTAGCAAACCTGCTCAATCCGACTTCTTAACTAGTCATCTAAACTCTGTAGCCTCTTGAATTCACCTACCAACTCTGGCTCGACTCGTAACTTGGCTAGCAAACCATCATCACTAGATAAACTCAAATGTGCTAAGATAGCTCACAACTCAGTCATTGATTATAATCTATCACACAGTCGTAGTCCTTAACCAACTCAACCTATTTGCGATATTTTAGGTTTAACTATTTCTGAGTGAGAAGATACTTGAGACTCTTGTGATCGGTGAATATATGACACTTCTCCCCAAAAAGATAGTGTTACCAAGTCTTCAAAATGAACACTACTACTGCTAGTTCAAGGTCATGGGTAGGGTAATTGCGCTCATAAGGCTTAAGCTGATGGGACGTATAAGCTACACATTTACCCTCTTGCATCAAGACGCATCCAAGTCTATTTAAAGAAACACAACTAAAAATTGTAAAGTCCTTACCCGAAACTTGTTGGGTCAACACTGGGCTTGGGTCAATATGACCTTTAACTGCTCAAAGCTCTCATGGCGTCTTTCATCCCAAACAAAGGGGACTCCATTCTAAAGTAATTTGGTTAATGGGGCTGCTATCATCGAGAAACCCGAAACAAACCGATGATAGTACCCGACTAACCCAAGGAAATTGCGCACCTCAGACACATTCTTAGGGGGCTCTCACTCAATAATAGCCTGAATTTTCTGAGGGTCGACTCTGATGCCTTCGGATAAAACGACATGACCCAAGAATGCCACCTCTGATAGCCAAAACTCGTACTTCCTGAATTTGGCATAAAATTGTCTGTCTTTGAGGGTCTGGAGAACAATACAGAGATGTTGATTATGCTCGTCTTCCGATTCGGAGTACACTAGGATGTCTTCTATAAACACCACCACAAACTAGTCCAAGAATGGGTGGAAAACACAATTAATTAGGTTTATGAATACCGTCGGGGTGTTGATGAGTCCAAACCCATCACTAATAACTCATAATGATCGTACCTCATTCTAAAAGCTGTCTTCGATACATCCTTGTCCTTGACTTTCAAATGATAATAGCTTGATCGTATATCAATCTTTTAGAAGACACATGCCCCTCTGAGATGGTCGAAGAGGTCGTCTATCCTGAGGAATGGGTAACGATTCTTGATGGTTAAGTTATTTAACTACCCGTAGTCGATGCACAACCTCATCGACCCATCTTTCTTCTTAACGAATAGAACCGACGCTCTCCAAGGAGAGATGCTTGGTCGGATGAAATCCTTATCTAGTAACTCATAAATCTAAGCTTTTAACTCATTTAGTTCAGTTAGTGTCATGCAATAGGGAGCAATGGACACCGGGGATAAACCTGACATTACTTCAATATTGAACTCCAATTCATGCTCGGGTGGCAAACCCGACAACTCTTCTGGAAACACATCGAGGAAATCCTGCACTGATCGGATATCCTCGAGTGTACGTACTGAGATTCAAGTGTCGACTACGTAAGCCAAGAAGGCCTTATACCCATTGTCAAACATCATTTGGGCTTGCACAGCTGATACAATCCTCGTTTGATGCGATCTCTCACTGGTCATCACCAACTTGGTTTCATCGACGGCTTTGAGCTTAAGCCGCCAAGCTTTGCACCTCAAACTGGCATTATGCTCGGTTAACCAATTAATCCCTAAGATTAAGTCAAACTCCTTGAAGGGTAACTCTATCAAGTCTGTTAAAAAGGTTTAATCTCGAATCCTCACTAGGCTTTGTCTGAAAATTTTGTCCACTAGGATGTATAAACCTAGTGGGCTAGAGACTCGAACACCTAACTCTAGGTTCTCTGCATGGATTTCTATTTCTTTAACTAAGTCAGAGAAGATGTAAGAATAAGTGGAATCGAGGTCAATCAATGCAACAATTATTAAAGAAAATACCATAAAGGTACCTTATATAACATTTTCCATATCACAATCCTCCATGGCTCGCACTGCATACTATCGAGAGGCTACTCTCGGCCCGGGCCCAACCTCTGATCTAGTCGTCCCATGACTCTGCTACCCAGATGCAGTGCCACCTCCTCTAGCTAGCATCGGTCTCTCTGCACTAATGGTGTTGATCGCTAAGTGGATTCTGATGTTATGCCCTGAGCTCTTGGGCAGTCTCTGGAAAAATAGTCCATGGAGCCGCAACTATAACAACCTCCATACCCCAGCTGACATGTCTCTGTGTGCCTTTTTCTGCACCTAAAACATAGGGTAAAAGTGAACCCTTTAGTTGGCTCACTAGCAACACCCCCAAAAGCTAAGTTCAATAGACTCCTCCTCGAATCATACTTGCCTCTGTGAATTGAACTCTGCCCAATCTTCTAGGATTGTACTGTCGGGGGTCTCGATGAACCCTGACTATCTCTGCCCTCTTGGTCGGGGCCTGCGATGCCTCACTGAATCAATGGCTCTCATGACCTATCATGTAGCCTTATTGGACTGCCTAGTCTACCTATATAGGGCTCTCTCAACTGCTTTCGCTTGGTGGGATAATTGAGCAAAAACTCTAGGAGGATTTGCTACAAGGTGAGTCAAAATATCACCCCAAAAGCCCTCTCTAAACCAATAACAACGACGTTCTTCAGTCGGGATCAGCTCCGTTGCATACTTATTAAGTCGAAGAAACTCTCTCTCGTACTCCACCACTGAGCGGTCATCGTGAGTCAAGTGTAGAAACTTCTCCATTAGGTCATCAACATGAATCTGTCTGATGTACTTCTCTCTTAACTGTGTGAAAAACTATTCCCATGTAGGACTCTCTGACTCCATCGCCAACTTTACAGTCTCTCACCACTCTATCACGTCACCCTTAAGAAAGGAGGTGACATACTATAAGTTATCCACTAGGGTGAGATTCAACTGTCTGAGGGTACAAAGCTTCTCTCTGAGCCACTGATCCGCTGCGATAGGATCATCATCGTCAGAAACGAAGAACTCAGTGGTCTTATATCATCAGAGTCGCTCTATTGGGGACTCTTGGGGAATGGGCACTGGCTGAACTAGGGAGTGACCTAGCTATTTGCCTAAGTACGGAGGTGAGGTCCCTGAAGAAGGTAGCCTCCTCGATCCCCATATTTGTTAGGTCCTGATGGTCGTAGGTATTCGGGACAAATCCCTCACGGATATTGGGTGGTGGTGAGGCATAACTCTCGTATTTGCCATCCTGGCTATAATCTGGGTCATTTACTGTAGAGTTTATATGAAATTAAAAAAAGGGTTTATTATCATCATTTCAGTCATTTAAATACTCTAAACTCTCTCTAGAGGCATGTACATATAAATACATTGATTGACTCTAACCCACTGGTCCTAGAAACGACTAAAACTGGACGTTTTAATACCACTAAATGTAATACCCTAGTTCAGTTAGATCCGAAGATCCATAGATTACAATGTTAAACGAGACTACCGAAATAGTGACCCAAAAATTTTCTTTTAAAACTACCTGTAAACCTTTGAATTTAGACATCCATAATGTAATATAAAAACATATTAATAAACTAGGTTTACAAATAATATAGAGCTCCCAAAATACATCCACAAAAATAATACAAAATATTAAGTTCCAAAAAGAGTTACGATTGAAAACATAATACGGTTCCATAACAGTACATGCCCTCTAAAGATGACTCAAGACGTACTCTGAAAGGTCTTTGGAAATCTGAATTTGCTACACTGAAATACCTAATGAATATAACTCCCCATGACTTGCTCCCTAAGAACCTAGGCACGGAAACACATTCTGAACGATGATGTTATGAGCTCAATGCCTCACTAAAAACTGTACTATATTATATGCATTCACTAAATGAAATGAAAAGTGGCACATGTTTTAGTATACAACTACTGGACAACTAATCTATGGTTGACATCATGGTACGGTTGAGGGATTCTACATCTAGGAGCTCATGCACCCCTCTAGAATTGTTAAAGCATCACCAGGTACTCCTGGGGTGAGATCCAAAATTCTGCATCGGAACGTACACCCACCAACTTAATCCACCGAGTCTTAAGACATCTGGCACCTAGTCGACTACTGTAGTGTCGTGGAACTGACTTGGGTCCACTGACTCTCGTATTTCTACTAAAAGAAACTCGAGTGTCTTGATTATTTCCAAGCGTCAAACAAGGCTAATTTTATATAAACCTAGCTATTTTTGTTTTTACTGTTATAATATTAATTATTGTTCTCGTTTGAAGTCTTATTTGAGGATATATTGAAGTGTTGGGGTACCTCAAGTTAAATTCCCTTAAAAATTGGCTTTTTTGTCCAAAACAGACTAAAAGTATCGGTACTAGCCCAAGAGTATCGATACTCCTGCAAAAGTTTTGATACTTCATGTAAGTATCGATACTTTAAAGCAATCTATAATGCCCAATTTCGATACTTTATGGGAGTTTCAAAACTATGACCCAAAGTATCGATACTCTTGAAAGAGTATCAATACTCTTGCCTAGAAACTCACAATTTTGCCTATGAAGAAGAACAAGTTTCGATACTATCCCTTTAGTATTAGAACTCAACCCGTATAGAGCATAAAATAGGTGCAAAAACTCATATTCTACTATCCTAAAGACCTTAGTGAGGTCCCCAAACATTATTAATATTTTATGAAGATATAAATGAGCATAGATAGAGCTTTAAACATTTTTTATAACTCTAAAACATGAAATCTGCTATGGAAATGCTTCAAGCTTATGCAACCTACTACATTTCATCTAAATGACTTACATATGGTATAGTTGAGTCAAGGGTGAGTTACCTGAGATGCTAAACTGTTGAAAACATCTAATGCTTAACCAAGAGTGAATTTTCCTTTCATTTTGCTTTAGAGTTCTCTTTAACTTCCCTCACTATAAGAGAATCAAATGCATTAATTACTAACTAATTTTAAGGGTTAATGAGGGTTTAAAAACACTTCATAAGACTAAAAATATATGAAAAATGGGTTAAAACCATCTAGTTTCTTAAACCCTTATAAAATATGTTCTTGAAAACTATGGTGAAATGGGTGGTTTAAGAGCTTGAAAGAAAGATTGGGGAGTGCTGAATTCGTTTTTTACCTTGATGTTTATGGAAAATGGCCTGAAGGAAACTAAAGCTCTCACCATTACTTAGAGAGTTGAGGAAGAAAATGAAGAATAGATAGGGAGTTTGGGAGAGAAGACAAAGATGAAAAAAAGAGGGAGGCAAAGAAATTAGACGTGAGATCACTATTCATAAATGGTTTTCAACTTTTAAAATCCTCAATGGTGCAATTAATCTTTTGGTCCTCCTGATTTTGGTTGCAAACTAAAAACACCATTTTAATCTCAATTGGGCTTACCTCAGGCCCAAATCCTCTTTAATTTGGGTTAAGGCTTCCTACAATATAAGAAATTAAACCAAGGCCCACCTCGGGTTAGACCAATACTTCTAATCCGAGATTAGGGTGTTACATACACTACCTTGATGTTTAAATCCCGAAATAAAGCTTCTTTCTTAGCCACACACCTTCCCTTTGTGATTTGGACGAAAACTTTCATTTTTCTCTTGCAAACAAGGACCCCAACCTTTGATTCATTAAAATGATGTTGCTTGAGTGATTTAGAAGGAAAATGAAGTATGAAAAGGGCTCAAGAACTCACATTTGAGCTTTGGTGCTAGGGAGAATGAAAGTAAGAAACGAGAAATGAAGAAAAATGAAGGAAAAATATAAAATGAGATATATAAAAGCTTTCATCCTAAAAATGGGATAATTACTCTTTCGGTTGCTCCTTATCTTCTCACTATTCAAAAATCCCCTTTTTATTTAAAAATGGGCCCAATCCATACTAATCAAGCCCACACTTGACCCAATGACTTAAAATACGATTTTCACGAGGTCCACTTACCTTTTGGGTAAATCCAAAACTATTAGTCTGGAATTCGGGGTGTTACAATGAAAGTGAAAATTTATAAAATATTAAGAATTATTTTTGACAATATGCCTTGGAGCTCAACATTTACCATATTAAAATGAACATTTTTTTTGAACAAAAAAGAAGGTAAACTACACCAGATCCCACCAAACTTTAAGTATTAGCTCGTTTATACCACTAAACTTTCAACTTTACCAAATTTATCAAAATGAGTTAAACATTAACTTGTTGACTATGATATGATAAAATATGATCCCAAAATCTCAAACGACTATCATATTATAGTCATCATGTTAACATCCAACTAAAAAATATAATCAATTTTTTAACAGAAAAAGAGGAGTTTGGAACATATTGAATTGTCAGGGTGATCCTTTTGTAACTTTTAATAGTTAAGGGACTCAACAAAGAAACACTTTATTGTCAAAGGACCATTTTATAAATAGTTGAGGGACTTAATAAATCAGTACTATAGTCAAAGGACCATTTGTGTACTTTCCCCTAAAAATAAATAGTTTTGAAAATATTAAAACATTAAAAAGTCATTTGATAAAAAAATAAGGATTAAAGTAAAAATATAAAATATTAAGAATTATTTGACAATATGCCTTGGAGCTCAAGATTTACTGTATCAAAATGAACATTTAGCTCGAAACAAAAAGAATAAAAACTACATTAGATATCACCAAATTTTAAGTACCAGCTCGTTTATACCACTAAACTTTCAATTTTACTAATTTTATCGAAATAAGCTTAACGTTAGCTTGTTGATTGTGATATGATAAAATCTAATCCCAAAATCTCAAACGACTGTCATATCATAGTCATCATGTTAACATCGAACTCAATACGACATTCAATTTTTTAACAGTAAAGAACGAGTTTGAAACATAATGAATAGTAAGGTGATTTATAACATTTAATAGTTGATGGACTCAACAAAGCAACACTCTATAGTCAAATAATCATTTTATAACTTTTAATAGTTTAGGGACTTAATAAAGCAATATTATAATCAGGAGACCATTTGTGTATTTACTCTAAAAGTATATAGTTTTGAAAAGATTAAAACATTAAAAAGTTGTTTGATAAAAAATAAAGATTAAAATGAAAATTATTAAGAATTATTTTTGACAATATGACTCAACATTTACCATATCAAAATGAGCATTTAGCTAAAAAAATAGATAAATTACACTTGATACCACTAAACTTTAAGTATTGACTCATTTATACCAATAAACTTTCAATTTTTTAATTTTAATACTAGCGTTTACTTTTAAGTGCAATTATGTCACTACACTATTAATGATTTAATGGGTTTATGACATGACAATTGTGCGCTGTGATATTGTTGACGTGACTACCTCATCAGACCAACATCGTTTTGGCATGATTATGATTGGTCTTAAAAATCCCAAAGTAACGTAGTTTTATTTGAGAAAATTTGGTAAAATTCCCTAAAACACCACCCTAAATTCTAGAAAATCCAAAAAATAATAATTCTTGAAAATCTAAAAAACTCTAAACTCTAAATTACAATCTCTAAATACACCTATCATCATCGTCGATAGCACGTCGTTGTCGTCACATTGAAGCCTCCTCCTCTCGCTGTGCAAATCATTCGACATTTTCTCGTCGATCGATTGTTGTTTACGGTTCGATTAGAATATTTCACATTTGATGTTTAACGATCGATTAGCACACTATTCACCGCTCTCCAACTATAATAAAGTGGGTTAATTTGTGGTAAGGGTCCAACGACCAAAGTGGTAGGTGGTGACTATTGATTTGACGGTGATAATAAGTGAAATTATAAATTTAATACTTAAAGCTTTAAGTTTTGGAAAATTTTGAGAATTAAAAAAATGGTTTTTTTTGAAAAATTATTATTATTTATTATAAATCATATATATAATAAAATAAATATAAATATAAATTATATTAATTCAAATTTTTATTTAACATTTATATATTATTTTTTGTTAAATTCATATATATATATATATATATATATTATTTTTTGTTAAATTTATAATATTTTTTTAAGTTAACTTGGTGGTTGGGTGCTTTCCATTAGGTCAATAGATAGAGTATTTTTTCTTTAACAAAACATCATTTTGGATTTTATGAACATTAAAATAGTTGTGTCAAAACAACACCGTTTTGCTAAGCTAGCCACATCAGCAGCATCACGATGCACAATTGTCCTGTTAGATCATGAACGACGGAGTGACATAATTATACTTAAAAATAAACATTAATATTAAAGTTGATAAAATTAAAAGTTTGGTGGTATTTGTCGTAGTTTACTCAAAAAATTGCAGTAATTAGCAGATTTCGGCCTACCCTAATCGACGCGTTTCAGTATCTTCGCCATTGTCCTTAGAACATAGACTGGGGTCCGAGCGTACTGCGTAGTGAGCAAGCGAAGAACCATATTGAAGTTTAACAATGGCGGAGCCTAAAACCAAATACGATCGCCAGCTCAGGTAGCTTCTCAATTTTATTCATTTTTTTATTTTTTTTCCTTTTGAAAGATTTCCTCTTTTCCCCAGGAGGAATTAGAAGTGTTAAAAAAAATTACGTCTTAATAGAGTTTTCCTCTCGAATAACATAAGTTGCTTTGCCTATTTGCAATATCAAGAGATTTTCTTTCCTTTAAAAAATTGGTAGGATATGGGGTGAACAAGGGCAAGCAGCTCTCGAGAAAGCGAGCATATGTTTACTAAATTGTGGGCCGACTGGTTCTGAGACTTTGAAGAATCTTGTTCTTGGTGGCGTTGGGAGCATTACTATAGTCGATGGATCTAAGGTTGAATTTGGTGACCTTGGAAACAATTTTATGGGTAGGTTTTAGTATGTTTTCCCATTTAATTTTCACTTTTTAATGTCCTTTAATTTGGGGTTTAATGATCTTGGCTTCTAAATTTGGGAATTGTTCTGGTGTAGTGGATGATTCAAGCCTTGGTCAGTCCAAAGCCAAGTGTGTTTGTTCATTCCTCCAAGAGCTAAACGATGCTGTTAAAGCTAAGTTTATTGAAGAGCATCCTGAGGCTTTAATCGACACCAACCCATCTTTCTTTTCTCAGTTTACCTTGGTTGTGGCCACTCAGGTAAGGAATCTTCCCATTTCTGAACTTCCACTGATGAACTTAACTGTTAGGTACCCTTTTTAGGCTTCTAGTGAATACTTAAAAAGTTTTAGTTTATCTTTTAAGTCTGGTTTTATTGTTCTCCATGCGTGTGAAGAAAATTTGGAATTACGGTAGATTTGTTCGTAACTTTGTGTTGCTTTGTTTCTTCCCTTTTAACCATGTTGTTTCAGCTGGTGGAAGAGTTTATGGTGAAGCTTGATAGAATCTGTAGACAAGAAAATGTGATGTTGATATTTGCTCGCTCCTACGGCCTAACAGGTTTAGTTCGAATCAGTGTGAAGGTAACATGTTATGGTTTATGTTGTTTGTGTTTTCATTCTATGTATCAGTGGTCATGGCATTGATATCTCACTGATATAGTTTGATTTCGGTAGGAACAAATCTTGAATTTCTATTGATTTTATATACGCTGGCCCATATATATGGATGGTTATTTGGCATTTTCATAAGTTTAGTATTTAGACAAAAAAAGGGGGGAAATGTCTTAAAATGACGTTCATGTTTTGCTTGTGGCAGGAACACACTGTAATTGAGTCAAAGCCTGACCATTTTCTGGATGACCTTCGGTTAAATAACCCATGGCCTGAGTTGAGAGGGTATCTATCTTTCATTTTATTTTCTTTCTCAGTGCATGGTTTGACTTCTGTATTAGCTATAAGCTTGCACTATTGTGTATTTCTAATGTCACTTTAACTGTTAAAACATCATTGAGGTTAGATAGAACTTTCATTGCATTTTTGTATTTGGAATATGTAACTCATCTCCTGGAAATCTTCAAATCTCCCCTCTTACGATCAGTGGCAAATTTTTATATATTTTGGTGGGGGAGGTAAGTAGATATTTTCCATAATTTTGGGATGAAGCCTTTGGTATGTCGTTAAAGGATTTTTATAATTCATGCAATGACGTTCCTTTCTTAATTCTTTTACTCCTATTGCGCTCTTAAAAAATATTTGAGTATTCTCTAAACTCTAAGAAGCAAGCTCATATAATTTCTTTTCCTCAATTGGAGTTGACTGGCATTTACATATAATAGGTTCTCTGAAGCTATTGACCTAAATGTGCAAGATCCTGTTGCTCATAAGCACATACCGTATGTCGTCATCCTTGTGAAGATGATCGATGAGTGGAAGATTAGCCATGGAGGTACTCTACCATCAACCAGGGAAGAGAAAAGAGAGTTAAAGGTTCGCAATTCTGTATATTTTATCTGATAGATTTTATTTCTTCTGTTTTATGTCTGTGAGATTTAGGTTTAATTCTTGGACATTTTAGGAACTTCTCAAATCCAGGATGGCTGCAATGGATGAAGAAAACTATAAAGAAGCTATTGATGCCTCCTTCAAAGTGTTTACTCCTCGAGAAATCAGTAAGTTTGTCTTAGCTGAGTCACGAGTCTAATTTTTTTATGGAAATGGAGTGAAACTTATTTGCTTTTAGAAGATTCCCTGACTTCTATAGCGTCAAACCTTGAAATCCATCTAACCCCTGGCAACACTTTTTTGGTTGGGATTGGAGTTGGTTTTAATCTTGTACATTATGTTTACAAGGCCAAAGTTTTGAGGCACCTTGCTCTTTGTTCATAGTAGTACCTTAGATTAGATACTATATATGTTGCAAAGAAATTATTGATGTGAAACAAATTGAGTGGAGAAAGTATCCTCTTTATGATTTGGTAGACAGTAGACACTTTTTTTTCTTGATGAAGTTTCTTTGTGTAATTGCAATGCAGTGTGCTTTACATTGGTTTAGTTGTGTTCTGTGTTGATTTAGTATCAGCTGGGAAAATCAAACACTACTTCGGCTGGTGCATTACCATTACCCCTCCCTTTTTTTAAATTTCAGGTTCAGATTTGCAGCAGATAATTAATGATAACTGTGCTGAAGTTGGCACTGGTTCTTCTGACTTTTGGGTGATGGTGGCAGCTTTGAAGGTTGGTATTTAAAAGTTAACCCATCCTTGCTATTACCTCAATAATTAATTTCTCCTGTAGATACTGTTTAAAGTGGTATTGTGCACAGTGGCATCCAATAGCTTTGTTCTTATAATGGTCACTAGCCTGTTGAATGTTGATACATGTATAGAATGGTTGTAAACCGAAGGAAACCCTCTGAAAACCATGATGGATGGTGGCTAATGTGACCTTTTCTCATTTTATGACCAAAGACGCATATTCACACAGCTGATTTGTTTCTCAGAGCCATTTCACTCTTTCAAATATTTCTGGGAAAATTTCGGATTAGTTTTTAGCTTTTTATTGTCTGATTTTTTTCATTTAAGTGACGCCATTTAAGTGACACCATCTATGGGAAGTTTCCGATGCATGATCATTAGTGGGGAGTGTGAGAGTTGTGTGACTTTGACTGGAGTTTTGGTGCCATGATATTTGCTTTATTGATTCTGCAACTATATGAGATATTGGTCATTTAGTTTAAACCTTCATTTTCCATGTGACATTCTTGATGATATTACTTTGGCTATTTACAATTTCTTAAAGATTATTGAATATTCAATCAATATCGATCCTGCTATAACTTTTCAGGATTATCTTCTACTTAATTCTATTCAAGCTCCTACAAGTTTCTCAATATCTAAATTAGTATCTGCAATTGTGAACTTTATGCAGGAGTTTATTGCAAATGAAGGTGGTGGGGAGGTGCCACTTGAGGGTTCAATACCAGATATGACATCTTCAACTGAGTTAGTGATTGATCCCTACAAAATTTCTATCATTCCTTTTCTCTAAAATCGAGAATAATATCTCTATGAATTCTCTTGTTCAGGCATTATGTCCACTTGCAGAAGATCTATCAGACTAAGTCTGAGGTTGATTATCATGTCATTGACGAACGAGCTAGAAACATTCTTAAGAAAATTGGAAGAGATCCCCATAGTATTCCTAAAGCTACTATAAAATGCTTTTGTAAAAATGCTAGAAAACTCAAAGTAAGTGTACTACCTTTTTTTATATGATTGCTATTTAATGATTCAGTCTATTGCATGTATCCTTATTGACACGAGAAGACTTTAATGATATAAATGCCATCATTCATAACAATTGCAGATGAGGTAAGTAAAGTATTTGGGGCCTATAATATTCCTCCAAGTATACTTTCAGGAGGACCTCAGTTGATCTTTACCGTACTTTGTTGAATGCATTTTATCAAATAATCTGGTTTTTTTTCCATCTAGCATAAAGACCATTAGTTGTTCCAGTCTTATTTTCATTATTTTTTCTGTTAATTTGGATCTTCCTGCCATAAGTTTTTGTTATCAGCACCCTGCCTGCTGACCTGCATGAATGTTTATGTTACAATTAATAGAATGATGTACACTGTGCACCGGTTGATGATTCCAAAGAGATCACAGTGAGTCATGCCCCTTTTGGGTTAGTCCCTCATCTAATCTTTTCTTTGTAGGTTTGTAGGTATCGCCCCATTGAGGAGGAGTATAGTAATCCATCCCTTGCTGAGCTGCAGAAGTATTTAACTGATGAAGATTACAGGTCCAGTGACTTAAATTTTGATTCTTCCATATGTCAAAATTATGTGCACCATCCAATGCCCATTCTCCCCCTTTCATTGAATATTATTATGTTCTTTAATCTCTTTTTGGACCAAAGGCATTGTTCTATTTATACATGAAAGCTTTCTTTTATCTGACAATAGGTTAATACTACATGAAGATTCTTTCATATAAAATGCATAACTCATGCTCTGTTGATCGATGCTTGTGCTTTTTGCAATGTGTCCCTTGTTTTCAGTTCTTTTTTCTAATCTTTGAAGTTTCACTTTCTATTGAGAAAGGCAAAACGTCAACCAAATAAGTTAATTTCTTTGATAATCTGTGTAATGTAATGGCGACAATGTAGGTCCTTTCTTTACTATTGTGTTTAATATGTTACTTTTTTCTATTGTTGATTTGCAATTCAATTCATGGTGATGTGTACAAAGCATGGTCTTCTGTTTATGTGTTTCAGTATTGCTGTGGGATTCTATATTCTTCTAAGAGCTGTTGACCGCTATGCTGCAAACTTTAACCATTTTCCTGGGCAGTTTGATGGGTAAGCCTAACACATCGTAGTTTTTCTTTCTACAGACATCATAACCTGAAGCTTGCATTCTATAACTATGCTGTTATTGTTTTGCAGTGGATTGGATGAGGATATACCTCGGCTTAAAACTACAGCTGTTAGCCTACTTAATGATTTGGGTTGTACTGGTTTAACACTGACAGAGGACCTTATTAATGAAATGTGCCGATTTGGCGCTGCCGAGCTCCATGCTGTTGCTGCCGTCATTGGAGGAATTGCATCACAAGAAATGATCAAGGTAGCATTTTAGTCTTATGTGGGCTGCGTTTCAAATTCATGTTTGCATGGTCTGCTTGGAGAAATTTACTGTAAAATGATTTTACATATTACATGACTTGGTAAGTACCGTGGAATCACAAAGTTTGTGTTTGCTGCAGCTTATAACGAAACAGTTTGTTCCCATGTCTGGCACATTCATATTCAATGCGATTGATCACAATTCTCAGTTGTTGACTCTGTAGTAGAACTTCAAGCAAAGCAATTTTTGGAAGTAAATGGTGTGTTTTCTTCTCATCTGGTGCAATGTCGATTTCAAATGAAGAAACGTGCAGACTTCTTGGTTTGTTGGCAGATTCAGTCGAGATATGGAATGGCTATTTATTTGCAGGTATGGCTTTGCCGCACCATATGTAAAAGATTTCTGGGATTGAGGCAGTATTTTTGTATCTTAACAAGAGCTACTTTTTTATTTAGCTTATTGAACAAAGTTGTAGCAATGCCTCATGTTTTGGCATTCCACACCTCTAATTTACCCATTTATAAGAAGAAGAAAAGTATGGGTGGTTGATGAATGTTGGAAATGATCTATGGGCTGAGCCTGTATCAAGTTTTTGTACTATAATTCGAGTAGGTCTGGGCTGGGGCAAAGTAAAAAATCAATCAACTGCTCCAGGTCTGGGTCGGGTGACATTTCTAGGCTCTAGCCAAAGCCGACAAATGTATGAATCACTTGAGGGATGAAATATCACAAATCATGAGCCAAATTGGGAGAAAATTTGGTAAAGGACCCACCTACATTCCTGCTTGCATTCACCAACACCCCTTGTCCAGGCTTCAAACATGCACCCCCATTTAACAGTCTCTTAGTTAGGGTTGTTAATGTGTAAATGAGACGATACATATTGTAAATTATTAAGGTTTTGATTCAGTCAAAGTTTGGTCAAGATTTGATTTAAATGGATTTGACTCGAGTTTCAACTTTACTTGGGTTTTTAATAAACTGAAACGAACTATTTAATATCTGACTCAAAAAGCTTACAAACAACTAAAAAAATAACATATTAAAAATTTAATTTCTTAAATTCAATTATTAATAATATTAACATTTATATGTTTTTTTATAAAATTGTAATATGAGTTTTTCATGTACTTAAGGTTTAAGTTAAGCTCAAGTTCGAGTTGTAATTGAGTTAAGTTTGAAAATATTTTTAATTTAAGTGTTTTGAGCTTGAGTTAAACTTGATGATTTTAAATTCACGAGCTTTTGAATTAACTCGAGCTTGGTAAAACTTGGACTTGATTCAGTTCGTTTATAGCCTCGGTCCCTTTTGAGGCAGACCTGGCTTTCACATGTGAAAAGTTAGCTAGCATCAAGATGTTGATGCTCCCATTTCTCAGTTGCAAAAGAAAAGGACAGTGGGATTCATTCATTGCATTGATCAAGTGGATGCAGTGCAATGGGGTCTTAATCTTAGACAGCTAATGGTGGGTTGATAGGGATGCCAAATGCATCATCTTCCATAATGCTTTTTTCATGGGTCTACCTTGTAATTTCCAATGAAATTTTGAATCTACATTGAAACCTTCACCTTCTTCTTCCCGGATCTTTTGTTTTGAACCATTAAGTTGCTTAAAAGGGTCCATTTATGAACAAATATTGAAGATTTCATGTGATCACGGGACACAGATAATGTAGACATGGAGGGTTCGGTTGAGACAAGTACGGAATGGTCCAAATTTTATATCTACAGTGCTTTTCATCACCAGCTTATGAATTTGAGGCAACATCTTTACTTCATAATGTCGATGTTAATCTTATTTTATTCACTTAAGACAATACAACTATTGCTTTTACCTTTCTGTTTTGTACTGAGCCTTGGACAGGAATTATTCCTTCTTTTTGCTGCAACCCAATCTCTCTTTCAGAAATATTTCAAAGCAACCAACAATCCATCCGAGTAATAATCAATAGAAAATACAAAGAAGAAAAATAAAAAATACAAGAAAATTTAAAATTACTAGGGATACGACCACACCCAGCCTCTGCCCTTGGTTCATCCCTGGGATAAAGCAATGTGCTGCTGACTGCACCAACCAGCAGGTGGTGCAGCCTGGGTTTTGCTTAAGCAATTAAACATTGAACAAATCAGTGTTGTAAAGCTACAGCAAACAAAACACCTAATGCCCCCACCCCCTTTTTCCAGCTTTTTTTTTTATTCTGATTCCCAATATGCGACTCTAAAGCTTATATTCATCAATCTTCTTCATCGGCAAGTTGAATTTCAACACTTAATTCTCTCCTTTGCTTAGAGATAGAAAGAAGAATGTATGGTATTTGATCCATCCATGAAATATAATTTTGTGTGAATCAGATAATGATACATCATACATAATAAATTTAAAAGATCAATTTAATCTATATATATATATATATATATATTGATAATTTAAATATTAATCCCATATATGATATTCAATCTGATTAGTGTTGAAGTCGATAAATATTTTTGTTTTTCTTTGAGTAAAAATTGGTTTATCTGTCCCAATAAACGTACTTACTCACAAACATATCTCAAAGAATCAAGGGTAAAGTAGACAAACGATCCTTTAACAATAGAACGTTGATTTGTTGAGTACCCGATTATTAAAAGATACAAAATGATCATCTGATTGTAGAGTGTTACTTTATTGAGTTCCTCAACTACTAAAAATTATAAAATGATCACCTGAATATTCATATGTTACAAATTTGTCATTTTTTGTTAAAAAAAATTATGATCCTCTGAGCTAGACATTAACATACTCAGTGGATATGATAGTCTTTTGGGATTTTGGGATCATATTTTATCATATCCTAGTCAACAAGTTAACGTCTAAATCAGATTACAGTCAATTTTTTAACTAAAAAAACGAGTTTAGAACTTATGAATAGTCGATTAACCATTTTATAACTTATAATAACCGAGAAACTCAACAAAATAATATATTATAATTGAAATATCATTTTATAATTTTTAATAGTCAACAAATTCAATAAAACTTTACCCTACATTCAAGATATCGTTTATATGCTTTACCGATAAGTAGGATTGGATTGCACATAATTACTTAAAATTTATTTTTTTTAAAAATCATTAAAATTTTACAAAATGTTGATGTGATAGTTTTTTATTGACCACTGAAAATGTTTACATGATAACACATGATTACTTAAATTTTTTTTTTAAATCATTAAAATTTTACAAAATAATAAATATAAAATATTTAGAAATTATTTTTAATTATAAATAATTAAAAATAATTCTAAAACTTATAACAATTCTAAAAAAATCTTTAAAACTCTTTAAAAAATGAAAAACAAATCTAAAAATAATAATAAACGGTATATAAAAATATAAAAAAATATTTTTAATTATAATAATTATATAAAATATCTAATTAAAATTAATCAATTAATAAAATCAACTACAAATAATTATATAAAAAAGACTTTAATAACTAAACTTCCCTTGAAGAATCATAATTTCCTTCAAGGGTAAACTACATATTTAATACTTAAACTATTAATTTTAGTCCATTTTAATACCTAATCTTTTAATTTTTTTCAAACCATACCTAACATTTAGTTTTTATTTCATTTTAGTATCATTCTATTAAAAATTTAACGTGTTTAGTACCTAAATTATTAGTTTTGGTCTGTTTTAGTATATAAACTTTCAATTTTTTCAAAACTTAACATTAAACTTTAAACATGGGTACTAAGATGAAATAAAAACTAAACTTTAAGTATGATTTTAAAAAATCTAAAAATTTAAATACTAAAACAGACCAAAACTGATAGTTTAGGTATTAGATAAGTAGTTTACCCTTTCCTCAACCGGATGGCATAATGTTTCTTCCGCCTTTGTTCAAAGGACGGCAGATAAGTAAAAACTGAAAATAACACTCGCATGACACGTGTCAGGCTTCCTCGTGGTGTGGGATCCACACCCAACTCGGTTATCCCCTCTCTTTCGCAGCACCCACGTGACCTAAAATAGTAACTGTCACATGATTACTAGACAAGACGCAAGATCTAGTGAAGCCCTTCATCCAATTGCATTTTGCCACGTCTTCTGCTCGATTGTTATGCCAGTTATCACATGCCGTTCTAGCTTCTTGCCTTTCGGCTCTGTTCTACAAATCCATATTTATAAAGGGTAAATTACATAAATGGTCCCCTATAATATTAGTTTTTTAAGTATTTTAACTATTAAAAGTTATAAAATAGTCTCCTAATTATAGAACGTTACTTTGTTGAGTCCTCTGACTATTAAGAGTTACAAAATAATCAATTGACTATTCATATATTTTGTTAAAAAATAAGGATCATTTGAGTCGGGTGTTAATTTATTGACTGAGATATGATAAATCATATTTTAATGATGTCTATCGGCACCGTCGTCGCTTTCAAGCATTAACTTGATGACATAATATTTTAAGCATTGACTCAACGACATAGTATAAACAAAGAATTTATACACAAAATACAAATCAAATAGTTTTGGGATCAGATTTTCATTTTATCATATTCCAATGAGCATGTTAATGCCCAATTCATACGATCGTCAATTTTTTAACAAAAAAATGACAAATTTGAAACATATGAATAGTTTGATGATTATTTTGTAATTTTTAATAGTCGGAGACTCAACAAAGTAGTGTCCTATAATTGAATAACTATTTTGTAACTTTCAATAGTCGGAAGACTTAACAAAGCAACGATATATATAGTTGGGGACCATTTGTCCACCTTACCCATTTATAAAAGGTAATTGCACATGTGTTCGTTTAAGTTACAATCACATAAATGTTTAAAATTAAAATACATCAATAAATAACAATTAAAATATACCCCAACAATTTAACAAAAATAAATCCATAATTTCAACATAATATTTTTTTAAGTAAATTTATTAATTCAGTTGATAAATTTAATTAATTATTAGCTCGTAATAAATAAATCGTATGCTAACCAATGATTTTTAGGTTCTTTTTAAAAAAAAAAATTCGATAGGTTAATTATAAATGAACTACAAATCACTCATTTAAAGTCTAATTCAATCCAAAATAAAATATTAAAAAATTTAAATTTATTTAACTCAAATCTAAAATTATTCAAATTAAAATTACTGAGAAAAATTAACTTAAAATGACTTGAGCTTATCCTTAAACTGAAATAAAAAGTCGTGATGATAAATGAATAGTTGTCACTTCACCATTAAATAATTAAATAACGTCAAGACATGACAATTTATATTAAAACGACATCGTTTTGAATTACTCAAAGAAAATGAGACCAAAATGACATCGTTTTGATGATATATTGTCATGTAATAACGTAATTAATTATTTAACGGCGGAGTGACAAAAAATCAATCTGTAAAGTTTAATAAGTAAATTAAAAAAATTGAAAGTGCAATGAGTAAAATAGGAGAGAGAGTAAAGTTTAGTTACCAAATGTGTAGTTTACCCTTTTGTAAACTCGGTATAAGAAAAGAGATCGTGTCGTTCTTGTATTCTATCAACGTCCCATGGCTGCACAATTGAGAATTTGAGAGAATCTATAGATAGAAGAACCCAAGCAATCCATCAAAAAAAAAAAAACCCCAAGGAACAAAATATCAAGCCCAAAAACTGAGCATTCTGTTTCTAATTCTTTTTTTTCTTCTTCTTCTTCTTCTTCTCAAAACAGGAGCTCTCTGGGAGTCATTTTTCTGCAACTGGGTCACTTTGATTTGCCTCAGGCTTCCACTTTTGCATATGGAATTTTCTCTCTTTTGATAGCCAGTGGTTGATAAACACGAGAGAATTTAGATTGAAGGTTTCGAAAATGTCTTTTAAAAGCAAAGGAGAGCAGTCTTCTGTAAGTTTTGTATCAAAGAAATGGACTTTTCTTCTGTGCTTGGGCTGCTTCTGTGCTGGAATGCTCTTCACCAACAGGTACCCATTTTATAACTATCCTTCTTTTTTGGTGTTTTCAGTTTCCCTGGTTTCTCAAAGTTTAAAGCTTCTGGCTTTTCATTTCTTCAATTCCGAAATTTTGATTGTTTTTAGCCTTGCTTTAAGATCTTTGTTTAGCTAAATTTTGCTTCATTTCAAGGGTGAAACGATGCCAACTTGTTTTGATATTAGACTTGCTTATTTTCTAAATATGGGTTATTTTGATTTTGTTGCTATAGCAGCTGCATTCAAGCTTCTGATTTGAGCTTTATGAGATTCCAGCATGCTCTTGTTTCTGGTGAAGGGGTTTCAATTGCCAAGTCATTGTTATGGTCCAACCTTTTAGGGTTGCTATTTTTATATAAAATTTGAAGGAAAAAAAGTTTGTTGTCTTATCATTCAATGGTCAATGGAATCTGCTTCCATAATTACCATCCATGCCATTTTTAAACATTTCCCTGGCAAGAAGAACTCTGACACATGCTATATATAACTGTAACATTGGTTTAATAATATCTGGCAGTTGTAATTTGGACTCTTGAATGAGATTGTGGATGCACATAAACATCAATAAGTGTTTTTAATGCTTCTAGCTATTTTTTTTGGCTTTTAATGCTTCTAGCTAATCTTTGAAGATCATTGATATGAAGAACTAAACAATTCCAATTACCTTTGACTTCATTGAAAATTTTGACCCTCTTTTGACACATCTATGAATTTTGTTTTACAGTTCAATATTTGTGTTATAGTTAAAAAGTTGGATTCATTTGTTTATAATGATGGCATGCTTGTTGATTTTATTGAGCCTTAAATGATGGCTTATTAATGTGTAAAATCAGTAACAGGGTGGAGACTGTTCCTCAATCTAAAGGTATCACGAGGCCAACTGCAATGGAAGCTGAAAAACTGAAACTAATTTCCGAGGGTTGTAAGCTAAAAGTTGTGAGTATCGCAATCATATTTTACTAAACCTTTTTATTAGGCATCCGGAGTTTTGTTTTAGGTTGATTAGCTTCCTTTGTTTGTTTCAGAAAGAAGAAAAGCATGTATCCAAAGATATCATTGGGGAGGTTTTTAAGACTCACCATGCTATACAGTAAGTATTGCCTTTTCATAACTATGGTTGATTTGATTTTAAAGTGGCTGATCGATCAACGAACTTATAGGGTCGTTTCTGATGTAGGACATTGGATAAGACTATTTCCAACTTAGAGATGGAGTTAGCTGCTGCAAGGGCAGCACAAGAGTCCTTACTTGGTGGCTCACCGTTATCCACAGATGCGAATAAAGCCAAATCATCTAGGAAAAGAAAGTATCTGATGGTTATAGGAATTAATACTGCTTTTAGCAGCCGGAAAAGAAGAGACTCGGTTCGTGCTACGTGGATGCCACAAGGTTGGATTGATCTTTTTTGTACCCTTCCTTTTCTTTATTCCCTTAACACCCATTAGTTCCCTCCCCAAGTTATGCCATTGGAATTGCTGAGTTAAATCTGTTGTGGTTTTCCTTCCTAAAACCACTGGAAAATAGGTGAAAAGCAGGAGAAATTGGAGGATGAAAAGGGCATTATCATTCGCTTTGTTATTGGTCATAGGTAGGGTTTAATTCACTTCCTTTTAATTTTTGGTTGCTGAACTTTGACATGCACCGCTCCTTAAATTTATGGATATGATAGTCGGATTTCACTTCCACCGTGTCCTAATGAATTCTGCTATAAGCATATAAATTGACTAGTATAGATTCTTGATACGAAAATTTCAAGTTTGTTTAAAAAATCTTATATATGATGCCTGACAACGACCATTCATGGGTGGAAATGACTACAATAACAATCCCAAATTACAAATTTAAGAACATATTTTATGCTTCTACACAATTTTCCTTTTCTTATTATTATTTTCCAGTGCCACGACGGGTGGTATTTTGGACCGAGCAATTGAAGCTGAGAATAAGAAGCATGGAGACTTCTTGAGACTGGTAGGCTGTTTTAGTCACTTAATCTCTTGTAAATAGGCCATTCTGCTCTAATGATGTTCTTTAAGAACACTCTAGACGACAATTTACAGTGTGAAAAGATTAACCAAGTAAATCGAGTAACGTGTTTTACATGTCACCAGGACCATGTTGAAGGATACCTTGAGTTGTCAGCAAAAACTAAGTTATACTTTGCAACTGCTGTCGCTTTATGGGATGCAGATTTCTATGTCAAAGCTGATGATGATGTCCATGTAAATATTGGTTAGTTTTGAGATTTGTTTACTATGAAGTAAAGTTTACTATCAGACCAGGGTTTTAAATAGAGGTCCTCGACCGCGATAGTGCCCGCGAAATAGCGGTAGCGCTGCCTTCCGATATACCCGCTATAGAGCAATAGTGCCTGCTATGGCCACAATAGCCCGCTATGGCAGCAATCGTGGTAAACGCGACATGATCGAAAATACGACTGCGACCACGATTTTAATCCCTGTATCAGACAACAAAAGGATTAGTTGTCGTTATAATTACCCTTTACATAAAGGATTAGTTACATAAAGCCATTGTATTTGAAGATCACTATTTATATGTTTTCAATAAGAATTATGATACTACTCTTTGTAGTTAAAAGTAATCAAGTGTTTGTTAAAATTTTATTAGTTCTTTGCTTTTTAAGTCCTCATTGTTAGGAAATAAACCAAGTACAAGTAATTTTCCTATAACCAGATTAGTGAGAATGCGAAATAAAAGCGGAAAAATAATACCCGAAATTTGATAACGGAGTTCAGCCAATTTATGCTTACGTCTCCGGACTGCTGCAGATCTTTTACTAAGAGAAAATTTACAGGTGTTTACACAACACACTTGAGAGAGAACTAGAAGATTTTGGGATGATTTTGAAGCTAAATGAGCTAGGGTATTTATAGTTAAAACTTAGGGACTAATATTGTAATTAAAAATAAAAATATTTTGGGCAGCCCCCCTCCCCAATTTGTTTTAGCAGTCGGCTGCTACTTAGCAGCCCAACTTGTTCTTTAATTTTCAACAATCTCCCACTTGAAGACTGATTTCAATCTGTCTTCACACCTCGATCGATGCAGCAGTATTTCTGGTCTTTTATTCTAGCATGCCAACTGAAGCTGAACACAACTTCAGTTTGTCCGTAGTTACCGTCTTTGTTAACATGTCTGCTGGATTTTAAGCTCCATTGATCTTTTCAAGTTTCAAAATCCTATCTTCCAGAAGAGACCGGATAAAATGATATCGCAATTGTATGTGCTTCGTCCTGGAATGAAAAGACGGATTCTTCGCTAGATGGATAGCACTTTGACTGTCGCAATACAAGACATTGTTTTCTTGTTTCTTGCCTAACTCATTCAAGAAACTTTGGAGCCAGACCATCTCTTTGCTGGCTTCCGTAACAGCGACATATTCTGCTTCGGTTGTGGAGAGAGCAACTATCTTCTGTAGTTGAGAAACCCAACTCACTGCGGTTCCTCCTAGAGTATAGACATACCCTGTAGTGCTTCTTCTGATGTCAACATTTCCGGCTAAGTCAGCATCTACATAGCCTGTCAGTATCGTATCTCCACCTTTGAAACAAAGTGCTTTGTTTGTAGTACTTCGCAGATATCTGAGGATCCATTTGACTGCTTCCCAGTGTATTTTGCCTGGATTATTCATGTACCTGCTAACAGCTCCCACTGCTTGAGCAATATCTGGTCTGGTACAAACCATGGCATACATCAGACTTCCAATTGCTGAGGCATACGGCACCTTCACCATGTGTGCACGTTCTTCCTCCGTCTTTGGTGACTGTTCTTTGGAGAGTCTGAAATGAACACCTAAAGGTGTATTTACTGGTTTAGCATCTTGCATATTGAACCTGGAGAGTACTTTGTTGATGTACTCAGCCTGTGATAACATCAAAGTCCCCGACTTTGTGTCTCTCTTGATCCTCATCCCAAGAATCTGCTTTGCAGCGCCCAGATCCTTCATAGCAAACTGCTTCGACAATTTTTACTTTAAGTGTATAATCTCTTGCATGTTTGAGCCTGCAACGAGCATGTCATCAACGTACAATAATAAAATAATGAAGCTGTTGTCGAACCTCTTGATGTAACAACAATGATCTGCTTGGCATCTGGTAAAACCACTACTACCCATGAAACTATCGAACTTCTTGTACCACTGTCTAGGAGCTTGTTTTAAACCATACAAGCTCTTCTTCAACCTGCATACCAGGTTTTTCTTGCCTGCCTCTATGAAGCCTTCTGGCTGCCTCATATAGATTTCTTCCTCCAAATCACCATGAAGGAAAGCTGTCTTTACATCTAACTGCTCAAGATGTAAATTTTCTGCAGCTACAATTTTCAACACCAGTCTGATTGTAGACAGTTTCACGACTGGAGAGAAAATTTCATTGTAATCAATACCTTCTTTTTGCTGAAAGCCTTTGACAACCAATCTTGCTTTGTAACGTTTGCTCCCATCGTGCTCTTCTTTGATCCTGTAAATCCACTTGTTATGGAGCGCTCTCTTGCCTGGTGGTAATTCAGCTAATTCCCACGTCTGATTTGACATAAGCGAGTCCATCTCATCTTTCATGGAAGACTCCCACTTGACTGAATCCTCCACTTGCATTGCTTCATCATAACACTCTGGTTCACCATTGTCAGTCAGCAACAAGTAGTGTAAAGAAGGTGAATACCGTTGGGTTGGTTTAGGAATTCTGGAGGAGCGTCTCAGTTCTGGTGTGCCTGGTTCTTCCTCTTGAACTGCTTCAGGACTGATCTGAACATCATTTCTAGAAATCTCCTCGAACTCAGCAAATTCCTTTGTTTCAGCCTCGGTATTACTTGATTCTGCGGTTGACCTGTCTTTGTACATCACATTTTCATTGAAAATGATGTCTCTGCTTCTGATGATCTTTCGATTTTCGTAGTCCCAAAACTGGTAACCGAACTCATCACCGCCATAACCAACAAAGGCACATTTGTTGGACTTAGCATCAAGTTTACTTCTTTCAGCAGAGTCTATGTGTACATAAGAAATACAACCAAACACTCTTAAGTGTGAAAGGTTTATTTCTTTCTTGCTCCAAGCTTCCTCTGGTATTCCGCCATCCAAAAGAACAGAGGGCCCACGGTTGATCAGGTAAGCTGCAGTGTTGATAGCTTCAGCCCATAGAAATTTGGGCAATCCGGCATGTATCCTCATGCTTCTAGCACGTTCATTCAGAGTTCTGTTCATGCGCTCTGCTACGCCATTCTGCTGCGGTGTTATGGGAACTGTTTTCTCCATCTTAATCCCATTGTTTGCGCAGAAATCTCTGAATCTACTGTCTCTGTACTCTCCTCCATTGTCAGACCTCAACCTCTTGACTTTCAAACCAGTCTCATTTTCCACCATGGCCTTCCATTTTCTGAAGGTATCAAAGACTTCTGATTTCTTCTTCAGAAAATAAACCCACACCTTCCTTGTTGAATCATCGATGAAGGTGACATAATATAGTGAGCCTGCAAGAGATGGAACTGGGGATGGTCCCCATACATCAGTATGAATCAATTCTAACCTTTCTGCCTTGGGTGCCTTGCCAATCTTTGCAAAACTGACTTTCTTTTGTTTTCCAAAGATGCAATCCTCGCATAGTCCGACATCCACATTCTTTAGATCCGGCAGCTTCCCTTTTGACAGAAGTATCTTCATTCCTTTCTCGCTCATATGGCCAAGCCTTTGGTGCCATAGGTTTGATTTTCCATCAGCATCTGCTACTGCAATGATATTCTCTAAATTTGAGGTTACATAGAGAGTACCAGTCTTCTTACCACGAGCAATGACGAGTGCTCCTTTGGTAATCTTCCATTCACAACCTGAAAAGGTTGTACTATATCCTTCTCCATCAAGCTGTCCAACAAAAATCAGATTTCTTTTGAGGCCAGGAATATGTCTCACTCCTGTCAGCTTCCAGGTGGTCTGGTTTGGCAGCTTTAGTCGGATATCTCCTTTTCCGACGATCTTCAAGGTTTCATCATCAGCAAGATGAACCTTCCCAAAATCACCACTGATATAGTTCTCCATGATTTCTTGGCATGGGGTGGAGTGGAAAGATGCCCCTGAATCCAAGATCCATGATTCAATCGGACTGTTGACGCTTAGAATCATGGCATCACCTGTCTCCTCTGTCACGTTGGCAGATTCCTGTGCACCGGTATCTTTCTTCAGTGCTCGGCAATCTCTTTTAAAGTGACCTTTCTTGCCACAATTATAACAGGTAAAATCTTTCTTTCCTGTTCTGGATTTTTCCCGTCTGGATTTGGATCTGCCACGATTTGAATTTCTTTCTGAAGTTCTCCCTCTGGACTCCGTGTGCAAGGCTGAGGAGGTTGATGCTTTACCCGATTCTCTCCGTCGAATTTCTTCGCTCAGTACCAGATCCCGAACATCATCGAATTTCAATTTACTATTTCCCGACGAGCTGCTAACTGCTGTAACAGTAGCATTCCAACTGTCTGGTAGAGATGATAAGAGAATTAAAGCTCGAACTTCATCATCGAATTCAATTTCCACAGAACTCAACTGGGTTGTGATTGTGTTGAGTTCATTCAGGTGTTGAGCCACTGATGCCCCTTCCGTCATCCGCAAATTGAATAATCGCCTCATCAAGTGAACTTTGTTTGAGGCCGATGGCTTCTCATACATACTGGAGAGAGCTGCCATAAGACCTGCCGTGGTCTTTTCCTTTGCTATGTTGAAAGCAACATTTCGGGACAACGTCAGTCGGATAACTCCGAGGGCTTGTCTGTCGAGAAGAGCCCAGTCTTCATTCTTCATGCCCTCTGGTTGCTTTCCTGAAAGAGGTTGATATAGATTTTTCTGATACAGAAAATCTTCAATCTGCATCTTCCAAAAGCCAAAGTCCGCACCATCGAACTTTTCAATTTTCACCTTCCCTTCGTCTGCAGCCATCGCTCCCACTCGAATCTGGCTTCGTTTGGATCGTTTCTGACAATTTCTGCGAACCGCCGTGTATTAGAACACCTCCGTCGACAAACTCGTATCGCCGACCGAATTTCACTATTCACGAAATTCACTATTCACGTGAATAGTAATGAATAGTAACCTCGCAGAAAATTGACAAAATTCACTACCAAAAACTCTGATTACCAGTTGTTAGGAAATAAACCAAGTACAAGTAATTTCCCTATAACCAGATTAGTGAGAATGCGAAATAAAAGCGGAAAAATAATACCCGAAATTTGATAACGGAGTTCAGCCAATTTATGCTTACGTCTCCGGACTGCTGCAGATCTTTTACTAAGAGAAAATTTACAGGTGTTTACACAACACACTTGAGAGAGAACTAGAAGATTTTGGGATGATTTTGAAGCTAAATGAGCTAGGGTATTTATAGTTAAAACTTAGGGACTAATATTGTAATTAAAAATAAAAATATTTTGGGCAGCCCCCCTCCCCAATTTGTTTTAGCAGCCGGCTGCTACTTAGCAGCCCAACTTGTTCTTTAATTTTCAACACTCATGTCCCATTAAATTTATGCAGCGACCCTCGGAGAAACTCTAGCTAGACACCAAAAGAATCCACGTGTATACATAGGGTGCATGAAATCTGGTCCCGTCCTCTCTCAAAAGTGAGCCAAATTTATCGATATATTGTTTTTTCTAGAGAAAGTGTACTGGTTCTCTTAATTGTTATGTTATGGAACAGGGGAGTGAGATACCATGAACCTGAACACTGGAAATTTGGTGAGGCGGGAAATAAATATTTCCGTCATGCTACAGGACAGTTGTATGCCATTTCAAAAGACTTGGCCTCATATATATCGATTAATCAGTAAGATCTAAAATTTGTGTTTAAAATGAAGCTTGTGTGTGAATCTGGAGGCCTGCCTTTCGGGCATTGTTTGCTGTACTAATTATGATTGTATTACGTGCATGATTATGTCAGGCATGTTTTACACAAGTATGCTAATGAGGATGTTTCACTGGGATCTTGGTTTATTGGACTTGATGTCGAGCATATTGATGATAGGAGATTATGTTGTGGCACACCACCTGGTAAATATCTTAAGTTCTCCCAAATCTTTTGGAATTTTGATTAGTTTGTATAGGAGAAGACGACGTATAATGTAACTCGAAATTATAGTTACTTTGTTAAGAATATTTGTTCACATGTCATAGACCAGTTGGCGGTAGGTCATTTTCGTATCAATTCTATGGCCTGGTGAACACCGAAAGGCTGAAGCGACTAAATTGGTGTTTATGAACAATGTTATTTTTTCTTTCTTCTAAAACATGTAGCTGAAAGATATTAGGCATGATATTGCCATGATTTTTTCAAACCTGAGTATTCTTTATACGTTGAATCTCCGGTTAAGACTTAAGGCCCCTTCAGCATTTTATGATGAAAATTCATATTTTCATTTGAATGGGGCATATTTCTCATATATCACTATCATATATACTTCAGCAATTCTTGGTATAGAAGTGAAGTTGCCAGATACAGATTATGATATCGTTTTGGTTTTGGTCTAACGAATGGACCCCAAATGCAGATTGCGAGTGGAAGGCCCAAGCTGGCAATGTCTGTGTTGCTTCCTTTGATTGGACCTGCAGTGGAATTTGCAAGACTGCTGATCGGATTAAAGAGGTTCACCGGCGGTGCGGAGAAGGAGAGAATGCTTTGTGGAGTGCTACTTTCTAATGGTAGCAAGCATCTTGTTTTCTTCCTATCTCAGGAGGATGATAAGGCGGGAGTGATAAGCATAAACGGCGATCGATCCAAAATCTTTCGTTTCTGTAGTCTAACGAGTATAGAAAACGTTATATTAATGAGAGTAGAGATGGTTAGAAACCATTGAAAATGGGGGAACCTTAGTATGAGGGAAGTGCCACTATAGCAGCCCTACAAGGAAGTGGCTGCCGGCTGCCACCACCACCCACCTATTCTTTAAGGCTTGATGGCCAATTTGTAAGTTGCAGTTCCATAAATCTCGTCATAAATACAAAACATTTTTGGTTCTGTTTTCGGTTCTTTAATCATCCATTTCTGAAAATCATGATTAAAGATTTGATCTACTTGAAAGGCTTAAACAAAAGGTTGAGAAATGGGAAAGTATTGTGAAGAAAGTTACATATGTAAATGAAGAAAGAAAAACATAGAGTGAAGTTTGAAAGATTGATGATAACCTATTTTGAGTCCAAACACTGTGAGGGGGGGCTCCATGTTTCATTTTTCTTCCCTGGATTGGTCCAATTTTGATGGGGCTTTGAAAATCCACCTCCACCCTTTGAAGTTTCTTTTGTTCTTTCTGATTCCTCTTTCGTCCATTGTCATCTGATATGAACTCCCATTGCTTAAGGCTCCATTTCCAGGTATTGGCAGTGCATTCTCAATGGAACCACTGGATTTATATGGCATAAATTCACCAGCTTCTCTCATGCTGCCAAAACCAGACAAAACACTCTTCTTCATACTAGGAGGAATATCCCCTTTAGACTCTGCTTGAAAATCAAATTTTAAGTCAATGAAGCCTGAATCATCTCCACCATTGAAATAACTCTCTTTCAAAGAAAACACCCTTCTGCTTGCTCCACTAAAACCACCATCAACATCCATTAAACCACCTCCACCGCCGATGCCGACGCTGACGCCACTTTTTCTAATGGCTCTAATGTCTGCAATATCAGACTCTATAAAAGTACTGTCCCTTCTTTCACTATCAAAACCACTTCTCCTTGGTTCTGCTTCACTGAACCCACTTTTCCTCTCAGGATCATAAACCAGACCGCCATTAACACCGGAACTCCGAGCGGCCGAAATGGAGCTCCTAGCACCCGAAAAGTTCATCAAGTCACATCCATCTTCTGATCCAAAGAACCCACCACCTCTGAAACTGCAAAGAGACCTTGACCTTGACACCCCCATGTAATCAACCACCCACAAATCACTTTTCTCATCAACTCCATACACACTCTTCCCACAGTTAGTCTCTTTGTCCCTCTTCTTCTTGAAAAACCTCCCAATTCTCCAGAATCCATTCTTCTTCTTCATCTCAACACAGCTGCTATTGCTTCTCTTGAGCAAGTAAACATCGTCTGACTTCGTATTATTATTCCTACTACTACTGCTTTTAGCCTTGGGGTTTTGAACAGCTTGATCCTTGTTTTCATTCTCTATCAAGAATGAGACACGACCAACACTGCCTACTTCACCACCTGTGCATGAATTCCGAGGGTTGGTGGTGATTCCGGAGCAAGAACAAGACGAGAGACGCTGCTCGCCGCAGTCTGAGCAAACCAAGTTGATCAAACGATCCGTGAGACAATACGCGCATACACCGGTCGCAGAGCATTGTGGATGTTTCCTACAGGGAACAACATCCGAGGAAGTGTATTCTTGGAAGAAATCAATGTTGTTGTTGTATACTTCCACAGCTTTGCCTCTCTCTTTCATGGCTTCTCTTCATCATGTAACTAAAATGGAGCTCCAAAGTTTGAAGAGACTAGCTTAGCAGAGATTACTTCAGGGACAAGACAGAAAACACATAAATCGAAAAAGGGTATAAAGATCAAAATGCACGCTTTAATAGGCATATGTCGAAGCTGATCAAGGAAGTAAAGGATCAAACATAGGGGATATAAAAGAAAGAAAGCTAAAGGTTAATACATTCAAGTATTGCAAGAAGAGTAGCTTAACACTCGTAGTTAAACTGAATGTCAATAAAAAGCATAGAGAAGGCGTTAACTTTACGTTTTTTTCGTTAGACAAAGAGAAAAAACAGTGATGCAGAAAGAAAGAAAGAAAAAGAAAAAAAAGCACTATTTCCTACATCTATAATCATGCAGGGACATGATAAGTGAATGCAACAGCAAAATTTAAGTAAAGTTGATGATAAGTGAATGCAACAGCAAAATTTAAGTAAAGTTGAAGAGAAACTCGAATAATCAAATAATATATGCAAGCGTTCACACCATGTTCATCATCTTATGAAGCGTTTTTTGAATTAATATGGTCCAAATCCATCAGTCTGTCATGTGTTTTTTCAACTTTTGCCCGGATTTTCTTCTCTTTTTGCTCTCCCATGCTATGTGACACAGACTAGATTTGTATCTTCATATGCTTTGCCCTAGTATTATTGGTTCCATGAAAGCTACCTATGAGGCCGTAAAAAGAGGCTAAGTTAAGAATGCATTGGTCCACTTTCTCTTTCACAAATGTTTCCCAATCCCATGCTTCTTTTTCATATTAGATCTTGAGCACGTGTAATACCCACAGATCCCTTTGTCATGGTCCCCATGGCTTTTTATTCCTCGAGTTTTCTCTTGGAAATTTCCTGCCCTAGTGTATGCTACGTTTACATGGCTAATCTTGTTGATAAGAACTATGAAATGATAGAATTAATAAAACCATAATTCAATCAAGGGGAGTTGTAGAATTGGGATATGTAATGGACCATGCAGCAGACAGCAAAACATGAGAAAAAGGGGATGGAAAATTGGAAGAAATAATAAAGTTTTTAAATGGCAGAGGCATGTCCATGGTGAGATATAATGGGGGAGGCAGCATGCTAGATCTACATACATCATTGAGACAAATAAAGTAATATTGTTTTTGGTCCAACTTATTCTATTGCATTTGGAGATGGTGCTAATCATGACGTTCCATTGCTCATTCTTCACTAATAATTTTGTAATCTTTGTAAATAAAAAAAAGGTTTTGGGATTGTAAAGATCATAAAGGTTTCACCTTGAAATGCCTCCATAAATTTTGCTAATATTACATACAAGTTAATGTATAAAAATGATTTTTTTAATTAACCATATTCTTAAATAAGGTAATCGTTATTGAACGTATTAAGTAATCTCCGTGATAAAGGGAATATTTTTTTTGTAGAGGTTTTGAATTCGAACATCCACATTTATATAATTTGTATTATCAATCAAATAAAAAAATTTAAACAATTATAATCACCCCTACTAAAAACAATTATGATTGCTGTCATGTTGTCTATACATTACCGTTTACTTTCATGCCTCCCTTTAGTTTTGGTGGAAGCCAGCCAGCCAGCATTTAAGGTGCTCCCTGCTCTTATGAAAATGATAGTTTTAGCTTCTTCTTCTTTAATAATTCAAATTACCCAACAAATATTATATAACTATATTTATATATATATATATATATATATATATATATTGTACAACTATAAGCAAACAAATGTGATTTGGGGTTCAAGAGAGGAATTGTTTTTCTTATGTAAGCCCGAATACATGAGCCCAGTTGAGTTGGTCCATAACAATTTCAAACTCATTTGATTATTGGATAAACTACTTATTTGGTCACCAATTATTATTATATTTCTACTTTGGTGACTTCATTATTTTTTTAAACTCGTTACTAATGTTACATTTATTTTACTATTTTGGTCATTAACGTTAAGTTTCCGTTATTTTTTAGTGAAAATAATAATATGATTTAATGGATAAACTAATTATTTTGCCACCTATTTGTAACGCTCTAATCCGATCCGACCTGAAGATCGAAGGATTGGAACAATACACGATGCTACCGGAATGGCTAACCCAAAATTTTTCTTTTAAAATAATACTCAACATGATTAAAACGGAAATCCATAACATAAAAATGAATTTAAATATTTAAATACGATGTTTACAAAATAGGAGCTCCATTGGTAAATTCAAAATACATAAGTTTGTGTCGTCACCACTTTTTTTACAAAATAAAATTTAGTATCGGATTTTATGAAATGATGATGGGTTTCAAAATCGAATTAATTTGGAGTCGTCATCGACCTTTGGGTTGGTAGGTCGAATGGTCGAATACCTAAAAACATCTTTTAAAACATTAAAGAAAAAAATCATTTAAAAAAGACAAAATGGGCCTGTGTGTTACCATAAATTCGTTTTTAAAGGCTCAGGAGTCGGTTACGCGTAGAGAATGATTAACACCCCCCATAGCCCTTAAAATTGACACTTGATCGTTTTTATGTCGTCACGGTGGTGAAATTTGTGGATTCGAGTCGAAATTTAAAATGTGATAATTTTATTGAACATTAATCAATTTCATTTTTTAAAAGCATAATCAATTATTTTTAAATTTGTTTTCGTTCGAACATCGTATTGAATCGTACTACCTAGATAGGTAGCATTTTTCACGCCCATTCTACGATAGATGTTCTCGAAAATTCATACGAGTATGAAGTAAGTTAGTGATTATTATTATCGAATTTTTAAGGCATTTTACCGTTCTAAACAATAATATATATTATTGTACTACTCACATAATAGTATATGGGCTAAAATATACATTATTAAAAGTTAGAAAACACCAAGACATAGATTAGTTAAATTCATGTGAATCGAAACTAAGCAAGAACTAGAGAACTCAAGCTAAATTTCATAATAACATAAAATGTAGGTACTAGAAGTGCAATAAAATGCTAAACACGTGGGACTAAAATAAAAATAAAGTAAATTACGTGTACTAGAAATGAACAAAACTCATAAATCACATGAAGGGCAAAAATGAAATAAAGCAGAATATAGAGTTCAAATTAAAAATAAACAGAAAAATAAATGGTATAATTTTAAAGGACTAAAATGTAAAAGCTAAAAAAATAAAAGGGTATAATAAATAAAACTAGAAATTAAAATATTGAAATATAAATAAAAATGAAATAAGGTCAAGAAATTAATATTTTAATTTTTAAACCGGATCATAATAAGACGGGTCGTACACCGAGGCGGGTCACCGCAATGATGTTCAAATGGTTCGAATGTGAAAAATAAAAGTTAGCCGCTAATAGCATAAAAATAAAATAAAATAAAAGTTAGTAATCATAGGTTAGTAGTGTTAGAAATAAAAACAAAATAAAAGTTAGGAGTTAGCGGCTAGTAGTGTTAGAATTTTAACCTAAAGCTAATAACGCATATCGTATCCTAGGGCGGGTTCCTACGATGATTTGAATACAATAAAATTAAAGTTAGTGGTTAGTTGTTAGGAGTTAGAAAAGTCAGTAAATAAAAAATAAGAAGGTTCAGATCATAATAATATAGATCATACCTCGGATCGAGTCATCACAATATCGAGTCAAATATTAAAATAAGTACATAAATTAAGCAGCAAGTGACTAAAATAAAATAAAATAAAGTAAAAAGATATTTCTGATTCAAAAGTAAAAAAAGAAAAAAGAAAAAATGGTTACCAATTGTTAAAATACACCTAAAGTTGAGGGAACTATACGCGGTTTACCCTAAAATTATCTTCCTAAAACACTAATAAAAACAAAAATGAAAATAGCATAATGGAGGCCTCTAGTTTTGTAAATAATGCGAAAGGCTTAGGATTGGTGATTGAAATGCAAAAATACGGATGAACTAGGGGGACCTAAACACAGTTTACTCCAAAACTTCTAATATATACCCATTTCATTTCTATTTCAGGTAAAAAAAACCCTAAAGAAAAAACAAAACCTACTTATGTTTTCTCTCCTTACCTTTTTCTTCTACGTGGCCACCTCCCTACTGAAGACCAAAGCCCGCCGCTCCGGCCACCGTGCCTCGGTAGCCATATCCCTCTTCGTCCGTCGCTCACAACCACAAGAGGAGCCTAAACGAAGTCCAAACCTGGCTTCTTTCCCTTCTAACCCCCTTTTATTAGACCGAGACCCTTCGAAATAAACCCTGGTCACCATCCGCGGTGATCGAGTTCCTCATCATGCGATCGAGTAACCGCTCCACTCTCTCGCTTCTCTTCCCCGGTGCTTCAATCCGGCGACCGTGCTCCGATGAGGAGCCCTAATCGAACTGTTAATCCCTCAAAACCCCATATTTTCTATAGTAGCTAATAAATATCGGTTAAGCCTTATGCTTCCCACGATCAGTAGTACTAGATAATGCGGAATGAGAACGTGTATCTCGAGACGAGCAAGCATTATATTCAAGTGGACGGAGAGTGGTCGAAAATGAAAAGGTTGGTGGATGAAGGGTGGTTGGAAAGGAATAAAGCGATGGATGGAGGATGGTCGGAAAGAAAAGGGTCAGTGGTGGACGGAGGGTTTCGTGGCTTTCTTTTGATTTGGACATAGGGTGGTTGATTTGGGATTTTTAAAGATTTTAATTTTTTTTTTTATTTAAAATATTACATGGAATTATATATATATTTTAACTAAAAGAAGCTAGACGAAATTAGACTGTAGATACAAGCAGAGAGGAAGCTCCTCTTCTAGCAGTGGATAAGAGAGACTCGAAACCCGGAGGGGACAATATTGCATAAAGTTCGGTACGAGCCACAATAGGCGGAGCCATTTTTGCTAGCTTGTCGGTAACATCGTTCGCAGATCGAGGGATCCATGAGAGACATGTATTCAAAGCTATTCCAAGCTTAGCTACGCAAGGCAGTGATGGAACGAACCATGGAGATTGGACTACTCACCGCCATGTTATCTTTGAGCAGTTTGACTGCTTGTTGGCAATTAGTTTGAACTTTCAGGCACTCTACACCAAGGCTTCGAGCTAGGGGAAGGCCTTCATAGATTCCTCAAAGTTCAGCCTGTAAGATTGAGGAATGTCCAACATTTTTGTTGTATCCATGGATCCATGCTCCTCCATCGTCTCTAAGGACACCTCCAGAAGATCCAATGCCAGTCGAAGTGTTGACGCTACCATCTGAGTTGAGGCACGTCCAACTCCGTGTGGGCTTTTTGCAAGCGATGTTGCTCACAGTCGGACGACGAGAAGGTGGAGATGTGTAATTTCCAAAACTATTTTCCATATAGCTTACTCTAAGCACACAGCAAAAAGAAAGCCAACCTAAGGATAATCTTGTATCCTTAGGCCCGTAAGTCCAAGTCCATATAGCTTACCCTAAGCACACAACAAGGAAAGCCAACCTAATGTATCTTGGGGCCCCAAGAGTTACATTAGGCTCATTCTGTTTATTAGCTTGATCAGAGCTATACTATTGTAATTCAATCCAAAAGTTCAATTGCACCGTGACACAAATTCCATAAATCATCACATTAAATTGGTGCATCAATAAAACAGTAACCAAAGAACTCAGTGTACCTCATATTAAAACCAATAAAATAGTTCAGTAATAATTAGGGAACACACCTCGATAATAGGTTCAAATAGTAGATCTACTGATTGCTGGTTTCACCACGCTCTGCTACAGTTTTCGAACCTATTTTATAATAACACTATATTACTTATGGTAACATAAATAAATCTCTAAAATCATAAAATTTACGGGTCTTACGGGTGAATATTGGCACACGTGGTTTAATTGATCTAGAAGAGCTGGGTCGAGCTGTCGAACGATCCAGAGAGTCTCTTGTACCTTCAAACAATAATAATTTATCAGCCCCAAATCTTACTTAATTGTTCAAAGCTAAATTCTTAAGTATATAAGCATTTTTAGGGTTTGACTATCAATTTTGAGGATTTCGGGTTTGAATTTGGCCAAACGGATTGCGGAATCAGAATCAGGACGTCGAAAAACATAAAGTATGTCTTTTCGAAAATTTAAATTCTTGGTCAAAGTCAAAGTCAACCACTTTGACCGTCGATTTGGAGGCCTTCGGGTTCGAATTTGGTGAAACGGACTTCGGAAACGGATTCGAAAACTATCAGAATAAGTATACTCGGAAAATATTTACGGTCGTTTAAAGGTCGGTCAAACCGGTTTTAAGCCACTCACTCTCCCTGCGGTGGCGCGTGTGGCGCGTGAGGCCTCCTCCGGTGGTCTAAAAATTACGAAAAATTTTCTAAAAATTATTTTGAGCGATTTCGATATACTTACAAATATCGGTTCAAATTTTTGAATGGTGGAGAGCTCGATTTCAACTCGGCCGAATCTTTGACTGCTCCACCTCTTCACGCGCCGCCGTTGACGGAGACCAAGGTTGACATCGGCAGACTCGAAACGGCATAAGGAACACGATGGTGCGGGATGTGTCGAAAACCGATCAATGATCGGAGATGAATTTAAGATTTTCTCGGCGGTAGTGCTAAAAAACGTCGAGACTTTGACTCGAAATTCACGTCGTTTGGCAGCGTTTCGCTATAATTGATTTATTGAGTTTTGTTCACGGGTCAAAGATGAACACGACGGTTGTTTCAATTTTACGATTGGAGGTCGAACGGCGTCGGAAACGGGCTTGGAAGTAAGGGTACAAGAGGAGGAAATTTGAGCAATTATCATTTGTGTTTTCTGGTTTAAAACCATAAATCACGCTTATAACACCAATCCTGCCGATAGTTTTAGGGGAAATTCAGGGCTTGGTCCCTGAATTTCCTTTACTTCGAAAATGGCCAACAAGTTTTCATAAATTTTAATTTAGTCACTTAATTTCACCCAATTACACCAATTTAAATTATTTTTTTTCCTCGGGTTGTTACAATTCTCCCCCTCTATATGAAATTTCGTCCTCGAAATTTACCTTATGAGAATAGTTGAGGAAACTGAGCCTCCATTAACTCCAATGTCTCCCAAGTAGCTTCTGATGGACCTCGGTTACTCCATTGAACTTTGACCATTGGAATACACCTATTCTGAAGAACTCGCTCATCTCTTTCTAAGATCTGGATGGGCTCCTCCTCATATGACAAATCAGGTCTCAGCTCTACCTCATCAACTTGAATGATGTGATCTGGATCTGGACGGTATCGCCTTAACATAGACACATGAAAAACATCATGAATATAACTAAGATGGGAAGGCAACTCAAGCTGATAAGCAACAGGTCCAACTTTCTTCAGAATACGATACGGCCCAATAAATCTCGGACTCAGTTTACCCTTACGTCCAAATCTCAATACTTTCTTCCATGGAGATACCTTGAGAAAACCTGATCTTGAACGTCAAACTGTATATCCTTCCTCCTTTGATCTGCATAAGATTTTTGCCTATCAAATGCCTCTTTCAGACGGTCACGGATCAATCTGACTGTGTTCTCTGTCTCCTGCACTAACTCAGGTCCCAAAGTCTTCCTATCACGCAACTCAGTCCAACAAATCGGGGTGCGACACCTACGCCCATAGAGTGCTTTATAGGGTGCCATACGAATGCTAGTCTGGTAACTGTTATTATAAGCGAATTCAACCAAAGGCAAAAAGTTCTCCCAACTCCCATGAAAATCAATTACACAACCCCGTAACATATCCTCCAGAATCTGAATTACTCTCTCATATTGACCATTAGTTTGTGGGTGGAAGGAGGTACTATAATCCAATCTCGTACCCAAAGCCGTATGTAGCGCCTTCCAAAATCTCGAAGTAAATCTCGGATCTCGATCTAAAATGATAGATAACGGAACACCATGTAATCTAACAATCTCTGAAATATACAACCTCGCCAACTTGTCCAACGTATAATTTACCCGTACAGGAATGAAGTGAGCTGACTTTGTAAGTCTATCAACAATCACCCAAATTGAGTCCTTTTTCGAAGGAGTCATAGGTAAACCAGTAACAAAATCCATAGTAATACGCTCCCATTTCCATTCAAAAATCTTGATAGGTTGTAACAAACCTGATGGATGTTGATGTTCCGCCTTAACTTGCTGACAAGTCAAACGCCTCGCCACAAAATTCGAGATGTCCTTCTTCATGCCGACCCAATGATACATCTCTCTCAAATTCTGATACATCTTATCTCCACCGGGGTGCATAGCATATGGACTACTATGAGCCTCCGTAAGGAAAGTCTGCCTCAACTCAGCATCATCCGGCACACAATACCGACCTTTGAAGCATAAAACTTCATCCTGATCAAGGGTGTAATCTGATCTTGTCCCTTGCTCTACTTGCTCAAAGATGGAAAACAAGTAGCTATCAAGGGGCTGCTTAGCTTTGATCTCATCAACCAAGGTCGGCTTAACTTGTAATTCTGCTAACAGAGTGCCATCGTCATATAAATTCATCCTGGCCATTAAAGATCTCAACTCTGTTACCACCTTTCGACTTAAAGCATCCGCTACAATATTAGCTTTACCAGGGTGATAATCAATCACGCAATCATAATCCTTTAGAAGCTCTAGCCAGCGTCGCTGTCTCAAATTAAGCTCCTTCTGGGTCAGAAGATACTTTAAACTCTTATGATCCGTGAAAATGTAACACTTCTCTCCATAAAGATAGTGTCTCCAAATATTCAAGGTAAAAATCACTGCTGCTAACTCCAAATCATGAGTAGGATAATTACACTCATGCGGTCGCAGCTGACGGGATGCATAAGCCACTACCTTACCTTCTTGCATTAGAACACAGCCGAGTCCTGAGTGTGACGCATCACTATACACTGTAAAATCCTTCCCGGACTCTGGTTGAATCAACACTGGTGCTTGAGTTAATACCGCCTTTAATTTCTCAAAGCTCTCCTATTGTGCCTCACCCCAGTCAAACGGCACATTCTTCCTTAACAACTTTGCCAAAGGAGAAGCAATGATCGAGAAGCCCTCAACAAAACGTCGATAATAACCAGCCAAGCCCAAGAAACTGCGAATCTCAGAGATATTCTTGGGTCGTTTCCAATTCACAATAGCCTCGATCTTGCTTGAATCGACCTGAATACCTCGCGCAGAAATAATATGCCCCAGAAACGACACTTCTTGAAGCCAAAACTCACACTTGCTTAGTTTGGCACATAGACGATGCTCTCTCAAAGTCCGCAGAACGATCTTCAAATGCTCGTCATGCTCTACCTCAGTACGAGAATATATCAGAATATCATCAATAAAGACCACCACAAATTGATCCAAATATGGTCGGAACACCCGATTCATCAAATCCATGAAAGTTGCAGGAGCATTCATCAAACCAAAAGGCATCACTAAGAATTCATAATGACCATATCTAGTGCGAATGGCCGTCTTTGCAACATGAGATCCTTTAACTTTCAATTGATAATACCCCGAACGAAGATCAATCTTAGAGAATACAGTAGCTCCTCGCAACTGATCAAATAAGTCATCAATCCTGGGTAGTGGATATTTATTCTTGACCGTCATCTGATTCAACTTCCGATAGTTAATACATAATCTTAGCGACCCATCCTTCTTTTTCACGAACAGAATTGGAGCTCCCCATGGTGAAGTACTATGCCGAATAAATCCTCGATCGAATAATTCTTGCAATTGGACCTTCAACTCCTTAAGTTCTTTTGGAGCCATGCGATAAGGTGCCATAGAAATAGGTGTAGATCCCGGATAAGTCTCTATCTCGAACTCTACCTCTCTATCAGGAGGTAAACCAGGCAACTCCTCTGGAAAGACATCAGGAAACTCGCTAACTGTACGGTTTTCTTCGATCATGGACAATGAACCTTTAGTGTTCAAAATACAAGAAATGAAAGTCTCATATCCCTTCCGGATCATACGATCAATTTCCATCGCTGAAACTATATTGGAGAGATAGCCACGCCGTTCACCAATTAACACAACAGTCCGACCATCTGAAGTCTTTAGAGTAGCCCGTTTGTATTCGCAATCCAGATTTACCTTGTGTTTATTCAACCAATCCATCCCAAGAATTAGATCGAACTCCTCTAAAGAAAGTTCCATAAGATCAGCGAGAAAAATTTCTCCCTGAACCTCGAGAGGACAACGCCGAAATACTTTATTCACTAATACCGCTTGTCCTACTGGACTCGTAACTGTAATAGTATTTTCAGTGTTCTCGATCGGAATCTGAAGGTTTCGAGATACCGAGCTCAATACATAGGAGTGAGTGGAGCCATTGTCCAGTAATGCAAAGTATGGGATAGAATAAATAGTAAATGTACCTGCAATAACCTCATGCTCATCTCTGTCATCCCGACGTCTAGTGGCATAAACAAAAGCTGGTTGTCTAGCCTCAGAAACTGTTGGCCCTCTATTTTGCTGAGGTCGGGCTCTACTGTCAGTCATGGACGCTGAACCACGAGCCTTTACTTGGCTACGATATTTAATTAGAGTCTGTAATGTAGTCTGAGAACGTACAGGAGTCTGGGTAGCGGTCTGCTCAAACGAAGCTAGCTGAGGACAATCCCTCCGATAATGACCACTAGATCCACACTGATAGCAAAGACACATCTTCTTACGACACTCTCCTGTGTGTTGTTTACCGCAACACTCACAGAGGGGCCCATGATAATAAGACGAGGAACCGCCTCGACTGCCAACTAAAGGTGAGGATGTTGTAGGCCTAAAACGTGTATTGCTTCTCTGAGGGGGCAAATTACGAGTCCTCTTCCCGGACTATGCTGATGACTCAATAGGGCCTGAAAATTTCTTAGATCGTTCCTGATCAACACGCTCTCTACCAGAAGCTAAAACCTCCACCTCTTCAGCATCTTTGGCTCTGCCCACCAGCACATCAAAAATCTCATCCTTATGGGTTACAACTTGCCTACGCAGCTCGTATCTGAGTCTAAGGGCAAATTTACGACATCGATCTCTCTCAGTGGGTACCATACTGAATCCATATTTCAGCAACTTCAAGAACTCGATCTCATACTCAGAAACAATCATATCTCCCTAAACCAGGTCTTGAAACTGCTGTTGTCTCTGAGCTAAGTAACGCTCTCCCAAAAAACGGCTCCGAAAGTGATCCTTAAATAAATTCCAGGTCAAACGATCGGTAGGAACACTACTAGTCACTGACTCCCACCAAGTGTAGGCATTGCCATCTAACATCGCTACAGCACCCAGATATCTCTTAGTTGAGTCCAAACCCAACTGATCCATGCGTCTCTCTGTATCCTGGAGCCAATCCTCAGCTTCAGTAGGAGATCCTCCAATCTGTCCCCCAAAAGTTCTAACTCCATTGGCAATCAAAGTTTGTGAAATAGGAACCTCTGATATAACACCAGTAGCTCTGACTGCTCCCTGTATTAACTGCAGAAATTGTCTACCAAAATTCTCATCCAATGCAACTCCGGTAGACTCTGACTCAATATTCGTCGCTCCTATGATCGGTGTAGTCATGCCAATACCAGCGGCAGGAGGCAGATTCGTTGGGGTCGTAGGAGCATGATCACCTATCGGAGGTGGGGGATCTACCCGTATCTCATCGATCGGATCTGTAAATCTAGCCACTCGACCTCGTCCACGGCTAGTTCGACGACCACGTCTAGCACTCATTTTGATGGATCTTAAGTTTACTACAGAAGATAAAACTTAGGGTTAGATAAGCACTTGGAGTCTCGAACACAATTAAAATCTTAATAACTTTGTGACATGGCATTTGTAACTTGTTTTGTAAAATATTTCAAAACCGTATTTTCAATGTGGACTCATACACAGTCCGAGGGTTAAAAACCAAAAGCTCTGATACCAATAAATGTAACCCCCTAGACCCGGTCTATGCGTTTCGACTAAGTCTAGTAGATCACATACATGATTCTTAAAGACATTTTCTGAAACCGTTATTCAATCATTGTAAAATCACATTATTAATGACATGATATTATACTATCAAAACCCAACTCATAAATATAATACCAATAAGTAAAAAAAATTAATTTAAAACATGTCTTAAAAATCAAAATCACGATAAACCGAATATTAATAGCAAAAGTGTAATCACTATAAAATCCAATACTTTAAAATAAGGTTCATGTCACCAAAATAAAGTCAACCTGAATGATAAAAACATTACAATCAAATATACTTCAAGAGATATGTTGATCCTCCAAGTGCTCAATCCGGGGTATCTAACCAACAGTATCTGAAAGGGGGAAAAACATTTTCGAAAGGTGAGCTAGACTCAGTTGTCCCACATTACCATAAAATCACAATAGGTACAATAAACAAATCATAGTCCAGTAAATCTCATAAATTCATAAAAGAGTTTAACTTTTGAAAATCATAGTTTAAACTCTTTTCTTGTACACCATCAGTAATTTCCAAAACTATTTTCCATATAGCTTACACTAAGCACACATCAAAAAGAAAGCCAACCTAAGGATAAGCTTTAGATCTTGTATCCTTAGGTCCGTAAGTCCAAGTCCATATAGTTTACCCTAAGCACACAGCAAGGGAAGCCAACCTAATGTATCTTGGGGCCCCAAGAGTCACATTAGGCTCATTCTGTTTATTAGCTTGATCAGAGCTATACTATTGTAATTCAATCCAAAAGTTCAATTGCACCGTGACACAAATTCCATAAATCATCACATTAAATTGGTGCATCAATAAAACAGTAACCAAAGAACTCAGTGTACCTCATATTAAAACCAATAAAATAGTTCAGTAATAATTAAGGAACACACATCGATAATAGGTTCAAATAGTAGATCTACTGATTGCTGGTTTCACCACGCTCTGCTACAGTTTTCAAACCTATTTTATAATAATACTATATTACTTATGGGTAACATAAATAAATCTCTAAAATCATAAAATTTACGGGTCTTATGGGTGAATACTGGCACACGTGGTTTAATTGATCTAGAAGAGTTGGGTCGAGCTGTCGAACGATCCGGAGAGTCTCTTGTACCTTCAAACAATAATAATTTATCAGCCCCAAATCTTACTTAATTGTTCAAAGCTAAATTCTTAAGTATATAAACGTTTTCAGGGTTTGACTATCAATTTTGAGGATTTCGGGTTTGAATTTGTCCAAACGGATTGCGGACTCGGAATCAGGACGTCGAAAAACATAAAATATGCCTTTTCAAAAATTTAAATTCTTGGTCAAAGTCAAAGTCAACCACTTTGACCGTCGATTTGGAGGCCTTCGGGTTCGAATTTGGTAAAACGGACTTCGGAAACGGATTTGGTACGTCGAAAACTATCAGAATAGGTATACTCGGAAAATATTTACGGTCGTTTAAGGGTCGGTCAAAGCCATTTTAAGTTTTGGTCAAAGGAAGTCAACGGTCAATGGTCACGGTCAACAATCAATGGTCAACGGTCGGGTCGGGTCGGGTCGGTCAGACCGGTCAGACCGGTCGGAACCAGTCAAACCGGTTTTCAGCAACTCACTCTCACTGCGGCGGCGCGTGTGGCGCGTGAGACCTCCTCCGAGGGTCTAAAAATTACGGAAAAATTTCTAAAAATTATTTTGAGCGATTTCGAGATACTTACAAAGATCGGTTCAAATTTTTGAACGGCGGAGAGCTCGATTTCAACTCGGCCGAATCTTTGACTGCTCCACCTCCTCACGCGCCGCCGTCGACGGAGACCAAGGTTGACACCGGCGGACTCGAAACGGCACAAGGAACACGATGGTGCGGGAGGGTGTCGAAAACCGATCAATGATCGGAGATTAATTTAAGATTTTCTCGGCGGTAGTGCTAAAAAAACGTCGAGACTTTGACTCGAAATTCACGTCGTTTGACAGCGTTTCGTTATAATTGATTTACTGGGTTTTGTTCACGGGTCGAAGATGAACACGATGGTGGTTTCAATTTTACGATTGGAGGTCGAATGACGTCGGAAACGGGCTTGGAAGTAAGGGTACAAGAGGAGGAAATTTGAGCAATTATCATTTGTGTTTTCTGGTTTAAAACCAGAAAACACGCTTATAACACCAATCATGCAGACAGTTTTAGGGGAAATTTAGGGGATAATGGCCTATAAGTTTTCATAAATTTTAATTTAATCACTTAATTACACCGATTTAAATTGTTTTTTTCCCTCGGGTTGTTACATGATTGTGAGGCCATAATACGTCGCCTGTGATGGCAACATCTGAGAACGCCAGATGAAGGTAGCGAGACACCCTTGAAAAGCATGTCGTTTCGTCGTTTCGAAATTTTCCATGTCAGAGAGGCAAAAAACATAGACAAAGCAGTTCCATTCCCTAGGGCATTAGAGTTGCTATTCAAATTAGAGAGGATCCAAGCCTCGAGGTCATCCTGGAAGAAAGTCGAGTGTGTAGAGTTAGGCAAGACTTGCATCCAAATGCGCTGGATTTGGGGCAGTCACGCAAGGCGTGGATGATGGTTTCTTAGGCGGCCCCCAAGAATTGCAGGAGGCATCGTTAGAGAGGCAAAGTCGGACACGCTCGCAATTTGTCATGAGTTTTCGATGGAGATAAATCCAAAAAAAAAGGTCATGTTAATAAAATATATTATGTCATAATAAAATATTAATAGAATATGTCAAGTCATAGAAAAATATTAATAAAAAAAAGCCATGTCATTTTAGAGTGAAAAAAATTAATTTATAAGATTCAATAAGTAAATTAAAAAATTAAAATTTCAGAAAGTAAAATAAGAGAGAATAATGTTCAGTAAAAAACTATGTAATTTACCTAATTAAAAATGTAACTAAAATTAAAATTAAAATTAATTTAAAAAATCCATATATGATTTACACAAAGTATAACTTAAGCCAGGATGTTGTTACAAGATTTAAAATCTCAACCTTTACTAATTCAATTCAAATTTTATTGGTGTTCCATGTATAAACTATTTATTATTATTATTATTATTCAAGACGTGTGAATTTATAAAAGAAATTCCACGCATCAAATTTTTATTGTAAAATGAAAATGACATTTTCTTTAGGGTAAAGTATAGTAATGGTCACTGAACTTTTGTAAAGCTTTCATTTAGGTCTCCCAACTTTTAAAACTTGCAATACAATCCCCCAACATTTAGTCCATTTGCAATATGGTCCCCCAACAGTTACATCGGGGACCATATTGCAAACGGACTAAATGTTGGGGGACTGTATTGCAAGTTTTAAAAGTTGGGGAATCTAAATGAAAGCTTTAGAAAAATTCAATGATCATTCCTATACTTTACCCTATTTTTAATTATAGAAAATATGAATATCAAATTGTATTCGTAAAAATTTAACATGTTAAAAATAAAGATGATTTGATAAGATTTATTCCCAATCAAATTTATATTTTGTCAACAAAACACTATAATATTATATTTTTATAAAATAATATAATATAATATTTGAAATGATGTATAAAAAATTTCAAATATAATTTCACATTCGACATTACAATACATTTGAATGATTAGCAAGGATAGAGAGGACAGGGACACGACCCACAGGGTAACAGTAGGAAGGGTTATCATATGAGTTTTGAGAAAATGAGTAAGAATTGGCTTATGAACACCACCACCATGTGTTTATGGGCGGCACAATTAGCCGAACTGAAGCCGCCACTCTGTCCTACATTGCCATTACCTTTTCACAAAAACCCTTTTGATCCCTGTATTATTCAAACTTTATCTTAGGAGATAGATAATAGGTTTAAACACTATCAAGCTACCAATCAACAAGACAGAAATCTCTTATACATATGGAATTTGGCTAAAATCATACACATGCTTCCTGATTCAATTCGTATGAAGGATTCTGGCTAAAACTGTCAATACATCATCCGCAATCAGCCGAGAGTCCACCGAAAGGCTCTGTGATAACCCGATCATCATCGGTGCTTCCGATAGCGGAGGTGTACCAAGCCAAGCATGCTCGAGCAAGGGCCAAATCATGTTGAAGCTGGATCATCTTCCTCTGTAACAAAGCTATGGCACCAATGCAACCATAGACCGGGTCCCTAAGCCTTATTTCGGCCTCGTACGCCAGGGAATTCACTGTGTCTCCCCGCTCTTCTTCCGGCACTTCGATCAGGATCTTGCTCACGTTGCTATCACCGAAAACCTTGTGCACTTTGGCGAATTTCTTCGGCTCATCTGATCGGAAATAGGGTGCGAAAATACAGTTGGGAGTGCACCTCCTTTTCAAGAGCTTGCAGGCGGCACAGGAAGAAGTGGAACGTGGCTCCTGACCCCTCATTGCTTCATATATTACTCTCCCCAACTCTTGTTTTTTCAAGGCTTAACTTCAGCTCGAGAAATTTCCATTTCTACAGAGAAAATAAATGGTTTACCGTTAAGAACGAAATAGTCTTGGGTCCATTTTCACAAAGAAAATTTCCATCAATCTTAATGAAATAACAATTGAGGATTTTAAAAAGGACAAGAGACTGTATTTGTTTTGTATGTAGGTATAATGGAAGTGGGAGCACCATTATAAATATGGATAAAGTATAGTAATGGTCATTGAACTTTTTTAAATCTTTCATTTAGGTCCCCAACTTTTAAAACTTGCAATAGAGTCCCCCCAACATTTAGTCTGTTTGCAATATGGTCCCCCAACAGTTACATTGGGGACCATATTACAAACGGACTAAATGTTGGGGGACCATATTGCTAACAGATTAAATGTTGGAGGACTGTATTGTAAGTTTTAAAAGTTAGGGAACTAAATGAAAGTTTCAGAAAAGTTCAGTGACCATTACTATACTTTACCCTTTTCTTTAATAATATATGTACCAATAATTTTATGTGTCAAACTAGAATTAAAATGATATGCCGCGTCATTACGTGTTTGATGGTGTTGATGGCATGTGATAGTTAGCCGGATGATTAAATATTTAATGCAGTATATATATTAATAATTTTTTAAATTTAAAATATAAATTTAGTTTTGGTTTCATTTATATTTAATATGATGTGTAACATTTGACGGTAATTAGTAACAATAAATAGTGTAGCGATTATTTTATAATTGAACTAAAAAATAGTAATTTAAAAAAATTAATACGTTTTGGGTCCTTTTTATTAGTTTGGCTTGGTTAGATTTGATGTTGTTTCAATTGCTTAAAATGACATTGATTTGTTATTTTATTTATTTGTCCTTCTTTGGACACTTGAATAGATTTGGATACATAATTCACGTTCGAAGATAGTTTTCTCACGATGTTCAATTTTGATATGTGATTTCGGTATTCTTTAGTAGTTTGGTCCATTATTGTGATTCATTTATCGATACAGTCAGATCTGTTATTATTTATATTTATCGAGTTTTTTTGATTAATTTTTAATTTTATCCTTGAATGTTCATCTATAATCTCAAATGGATAATTTTTTTGTGTCAATGGCTATAAAATGTCATAATTATGCATTCATTTACGTTTATGATTGTAATTTTTTATTATAATTTAATTTTTAATAAATTAAATTTTTTACATAAAAATATCATTAAGTATTTTAAAAATATAAATATTAAATATGATATTACCTCAAAATAAAATTATTATTTTTATTTAAAGATCACGTAACATTTAGATTATACAAATTTATTTATTTGATTAATTATTTAGATTTTAAAATTTTGAGTGTTGTTATGTTAGAGATTTCGACAAACAATTGTATATATAATTTGCAAGGTATATATTGCATTACTAAAAAAGTATTCTTTATTGATTTTATTTTATAAGCACCATAAAATATTAAAATAATTAAAACAAATAATATTATATAATATATATATCAAATTTATTTTTAAATAAAATAATCAATACTTTAATAAAAGTAAGGTAAATTATACTTCTAGTACTTAAACTATCAGTTCTGATATGTTTTAGCATATAAACTTTTAATTTTTTCAAAACCATACTTAAAGTTTAGTTTTTGTTTCATTTTAGTACCTCACGTTAAAAAAAATAGTTTTTGTTTTATTTTTGTACCAATTTAAAATTTAACGTTAAGTTTTCAAAAAATTAAAAGTTTAGATACTAAAACGGACCAAAAGTGATAGTTTAGACATTAAACTTGTTAAAATTTTAACAATAAGAAACTAAAACGAAATAAAAATTAAACGTTATAAATGATTTTGAAAAAATAAAAAATTTAGGTACTAAAACGAACTAAAATTAATAATTTATATACTCAATACGTGGTTTACCTAAAAAGGTAAAAATAATTGTAAAAAAAAAAGCAATCATAAGGGAAATTAGAGGTCCAGAGTCACGTAGATGAAGAAGAGTGGGCCAAGGAGAATCTCATCCTCATCATCAATTCAAATTAATGTAAAGTCAGTCCCCCACACAAAATCTTTTATTGCACTCAGCACAAAACTTTTGGGGACCGAATCTATCCACAATTTATTCTTTATATGACAAAGTAGCCGTGTAAAGTTAAAAAGTTCCAAATTTAGTCCTTCGAAGTTTAAGTTGTAATAATTAATAATATAATTGAAATAGGGTAAATTATGTATTTAGTCACCCAACTATACTTTAATTTTATTTCGAAAATCCAATTATTTTTTAAAATCATTCCTAATATTATTCTTTTAATTTTCGGAACATATCTTTGAAGAATATTCCAATATTTTTATAAATTATAATAATTAAAAAAAAACCCATAAGGTCCATGAATCCATGACCGTGAAAACACGTTTCCAAATCTCCAAGTTGATTATGCAATCCAGCTGTTACTAGCGTCATTCCCTAGGTAGATTAGTAAAAAGAACAAAACTAAACAAATTACGGGAACGTTCCCAGGGCTAATTCAAACTTTGTCAACTATCAGCTGTATCTCTTTACTCGAGAAAAAGCCCTACCTCCCTTGTATAAATAGCCCCTCGTCATTCATTTTTCATACTCGAGAGTTTACGTGAGCCGCTTGCAGATACAAAACTCTTCGTTCATATTTTCCTTTCAGATTATCATAATTTTTTTCCTATCTGAAAAGGCTTTTCTTTATCGATTCGTTGGAACTTTTATCATATTCTGTAAGTATTTTATTTCTCTTTGTTTGATCTTAGTATTTTTCAGATCTGAATGTTCTTTTGTTCAAACTCATGTGCTGTTTTTTTATTTGTGTTTCTCTTAGGATCTGAACGAGGTTGATAGTTGATTTCTTGTCACTGATTGATCAAGGATTTTTAATTTTTTTAATTGTAAGTATCGGTTTTTTTTTTCCCCTTTAATTGATGACTCGCTTAGGATTATTGTTGTTTTTTATGTTTTTGCATGCAACTTGAATTTAAGGTTGATATTTTTTGAATGATCTATACTTTAAACATTTTCTTGATAATGTATTCTTGAATGATCTAAATTTTTGTTTCTTAAATCTGTCATTTTTATGAATATTTTGGAGGATTGTTTTAGATTGGTTTTATTGTTTTATTGTTAGATATTTTCTGTTTGATATGCCTTTCACTTGAGTTAACTTTATTAATATAAACATAGATTTGTAATTTCTTTTCAGTTATTGGGTTCTGGTTGAAATTATCTGTTGTATCATATATCTGATGTTTTTAATGATTATGCAGGTCGATTGAATGTTCTAATGGAGTCTAAAGGTGGAAAAAAGAAGTCTAGTAGTAGTAGTAAATCTTTATTCTACGAAGCTCCTCTCGGTTACAGCATTGAAGACGTACGACCAAACGGTGGAATCAAGAAGTTCAGATCTGCTGCTTACTCCAACGTAAGTGGTAGCCTTTCTCTGAAAATTGCATATCATGAAGTCTATTGCCTTATTTGGATCAATACTAATAATTATTCTTTCTTCTTTTACAGTGCGCTCGCAAGCCATCCTGATATACTCAAAAGTGTTCCGTCTTACCACTAGTAGTGGTTATCAACTGTTATTTGCTTTATTAGTTTAGTTTTATATTAGTTTGTCTACAGGCTCCTCCTCTCTCTTCGCAACTGGTTTCTTTACATTTGTCTTCTCATTTGGCGACTGCTTACTTTGGGAATTTGATAAAGTTTGGTTATTTTAAATCGCAATGGCTGTATCTGCAATAGGATTTGAGGGATATGAAAAGAGGCTTGAAATTGCTTTTTTGAGCCTAGCATTTTCAGTGATCCTGAAGGGAAAGGTCTTCGTGTACTTTCTAAAGACCAGTTGGATGAGTTTCTAGGTCCAGCTGAGTGCACCATAGTTTCTTCATTGTCAAACAAGTTTTTGGACTCCTATGTTCTTTCTGAGTCCAGTCTCTTTGTTTATCCATATAAGATCATTATCAAGACTTGCGGGACCACAAAGTTGCTTCTTGCTATCCCTCCCATTTTGAAACTCGCCGACAGTCTTTCCCTTTCTGTGAAATCTGTTCGGTATACTCATGGGAGTTTTATATTCCCTGGTGCCCAGTCATTCCCTCACAGATCTTTCTCTGAAGAAGTTACTATTCTTGATGAATACTTTGGAAATCTTGGCGGTGGTAGAAAAGCTTATGTAATGGGTGAACTGGATAAACAGAAATGGCATGTTTATTCTGCGACTGCTGAATCAGTTCCTAATAATGATTTTGTTTACACTTTGGAAATGTGTCTCACTGGTTTAGATAGGGATAGAGCTTCTGTTTTCTACAAAGATCAAACACCTTCTGCAGCCATGATGACGGTTGATTCTGGAATAAGGAAGATTCTTCCAAAGTCAGACATATGTGATTTTCAGTTTGATCCATGTGGTTATTCTATGAATGCGATTGAAGATGTTGCAATCTCTACTATCCATGTTACCCCTGAAGATGGTTTAGTTATGCAAGTTTTGAAGCTGCGGGATATGACTTGAAAGAGCTGGATCTGAACCAGCTTGTTGAACGGGTACTGACATGTTTCAAGCCGAGCGATTTCTCTGTTGCTCTGCACGTTGATGCAGGACAGTCACTTGAGCAGATCTGTCTCCTTGATGTTAAAGGATACCGTTGTGGAGAGTTGAACATTGAAGGGCTCGGAACTGGTGGATCCATTACGTACCAGAAGTTCAGCGCTGGGAGCTGTGGATCCCCCAGATCAACTTTGAAATGCTGCTGGAAAGATGACGAGGAGGAAGATTAGTTCTTTTTATTATGTTACGTCTTATGTTGTTTTCTAGTTAAATAAATTGCTCCTCACGCATGCGTTGTCCTTTGTGTGTGAGAGCACGTGGTCTCGAGTAATTTCTATGGTTTTATGTTTTTGGTATTTCAAATAAATTGCTCGTGAATCAGGCTTTGCCTGTTTGGAGTGCATGGCGTCTCAAGTTCTTGTTCCACCAAGAAGAAACGAAATAAGTTATATAATATTCCAGGATCGGTCACATACGATAAGGCAAGAAGCAAGCGAGCATACTCTCTCAATTTCACTTGGTTTGCCTTTATACTTTTTATCTGCACACAAGGAATCAAGGTGGTAAAACTCGAACCGACCATTTGATGCCATTTACTGAGAGAGTTGTTAATTTGTTATTCGTTATCCAGGATCTTGTTCTTTGCGGAAGCAGTCAAAACCTAAGTTGCATGCATGGTATTGGATTTGGAATTGATTTCCCACCCAACAAGTAGGAAGATGTCACTCTCTTCAATGCCTACCTTTATGGTTCATGGCATCTTTAAGAGGTCATATCAAAAACTTCACTTCTTATCATCCACTAGCTCTTCCGCTATTCCCAATTATGCCTTCTCCTTTGGACAATATGTATACACATCATTGGCAATCAACGGCCTCTTTCTCCACCTAAATATCATTAAAATGAGAATTAATGTAAAAAATACCATCCATTTTAGATTAATGTTTGTTTTGTCATGTAAGATAAATACGTGTTACGTGACAAATACTTTCGAAAGCATGTCTTATAAGACGAGTCTTTGTGTGGGGGTGAATAAAATTTGATTTGAAAAAATTTAGCTCTAATTATATCGAGTTCTAATTTCATAAACTCGACACAATTCTAAAAATTTTAAGTTCAAATCGAGTTATAAAATACAACTAGAATAGTAACTTGGAAAACACTAAATTTTAGTAATTAATGGATTAGTTTTCAAATTTGCATCGAGTCCCTCGACTCTGTATAATATATGTATATCACATATGAGAAAAATGAAGAAACATTAAGTATTGTATATGATTATAAAAATCATTTAAATTAGAATCAAATAGTATCATAATATTATAAATTTATAATTAAATTTAAACATAAACTTAAAAATTCGACTAAAAAATTCAAATCAATTTCAAACTATAAAATAGAACTAATCAACTTAAATAATTCAAAATATTTTTATTTGATTTGACCCGATCAATCTTCATCCCACTTACGTGAAGAATATAGATTGCGGTAAAATAATTAATATATATATATATATATATATATATATACATTTTGAAATTTTATTCTGCATCGCTTCCACTTTTTCATTTTTCTCACAGTAACCAAGGATTCGGAAAAACTAAAAAAGAATAATAAATATATATCCTTCAATTCTTGTATATTTTGCTTTTCTTAATTTCTTCAAATATGTTCATATAGAATCTGATATTTCAGTCTAATCTATAATTTCTATCCTTCTATCAACGTGAAATCAAGATATACATCTATTAGGGAAGATGTTTCATTATCGAGAAATCATAGACTAAAAGTTTTTTTAAAAAACGAAAACTATTTTGGAGTCATTTTATAATTTTTAAAAGAAAAATGCTTAAACATAACACATTAATTATTTAATGACTACGGGTCAAAATAGGATTAAATTGACATTTTTGTAAGTAAATTAAACTAAAAAAGGAATGGAAAGAAAGTTGAGTGATAGAATTTGTAATTTATATTTTCTTTAAAATACGCTGTTAATTATATTTGTATGGATGGTTTGAAATGAATCTTATACAGAAACTTCAATCTCCTTTCCTTGGTATACAAGGAAACTTATTATCTTCTTTTTTTCTTCAACTCAATGAAAACAGTAACTTGTGGAAAAAGTTTTATTTCTTTCTTCCTGACGCAAACCAACAATGCATTACAAATCTGCAGTTCTTCCTCACATCACCATTGACAAAGCTATCCAAATCAGGATTTTAAATAGCGGTCCGCGGCCGCGATAGCACCCGCGAAATAACGATAGCAGCACCCTCCGTGATACCCACTATGACAGCAATAGTGCCTGCTATGATCGCAATCACGGTAAACGTTACGTGACCGAAAACGCGACTGCGATCGCGATTTAAATCAATGATCCGAATTTGTAATATTCCCCAGTTTCACCATCGAATCCGAGAACTGGTTGAAGAAAGCGACGGTCCTCTACATATTTATGAACAAGCTTTCTGGTTTCGATCCCAAATACGCTGGAATACAATTCCTGGTCTGAATTAAACAACCCTCCACCTCTCAAAAGCGTATGGTAGAAAGAATTGTCGAAAAGATCCGGTGTGACATTATCCATTGATGTCACATTGTTGTCTCCTGATCCACTTATTGCAGGGCAAACTGATTTCAATTTGCCGAGATATGAATCCGATAACGGATTCATCCCTGAAGTTGCTCCAAAGTCTCCGTAGATTCTAGGTCGAAAATTCTCGCAACGCGCCATTCCGATGGTGTGAGCCCCTGCAAGTCATTCACGTATCAAGTCCCAGTTGATTACTTTGGAAAATTCAAGGCATTATCTATGTCCATTATAGAAGACTCATAAGAACAAACTACCAGAAAGAGCCACCACGTCCGTCACCGAGAGACCTGATAAAGGAATTTAGATATGATACCGAGAAGACCCTCATTTGCAGTAGGAATGTTTTGGCCAGCGAGATTAGGATTAGCTGTTTTCGAGTCCTTTCGTCCCACTGGTCATCCCAGTAAGGTCCACCAACCTGCAAATAATTAGACAATGAGGCGAACTCGAAATTTGATCAAGTTTTTAGTGTACAAGGCTGTGTTAGATACCAGAATCACAACATATCTGGCTGCAATGGTGAGGAGATCGGCACAAGAAACAATCCCAGGGCACTCAGATTCAAGCTTGTTCTTAATTTTATCAATGATTCTGAAACTCTTTAGTGAATTTAATCCATTTGTCGAGGCTTTCTTCTCTCCTTGTAAGTCGATTGTATCATCGAGCAAAATCGACCCGTCACAGCCCTGCAAAAGACCATATTCGTACTGTAAATCTCTACCGTTTTTTTTCCCTTCTTCCATTTCATAGGCATAGATGCGTTGATATTTCATTAACCTGAACGAAACAGTCATGGAAATGTAACCGGATGACGAAAGCCGCCCTGGGAGGATCCGAGAGGACATGACACTCAATTTCTTTCCTCACAAGATCAAACACATTGGGACATGTTGATTTGTAGTAGTCCAATGCCAGAGGAGGGTCACTTGCTGTAACTGGAGCTGAAAATGGAGATACAAACCAAAACAATGAAGCATTGCATTGTGATGAGAGAAGGGCAAATCGCCATTGTTCGATATCGAAGCTTTCGTTCTCGAGGAAGATGGAATGGGGGAGATGGGAAAGAGTTGGAAGATATATAAAGATTCAAGCTTATGATTAAGTATTTAGTGCAAATTTTGTAAATTAAAGTCGAGAGGATACGACTAATGTTGGCCTGGTTGGTGAGTGCTCCAAAACCAAAAGTAATATATAACAAAGAGAGATTTTCAACTTCCAAAGGCCTTTTGGTAAAACAGGTTGTCATAATCCAAACTAATCAAAGGAATTCATAACATATGATGTAATGTTACACAAGAGGTAATTGCATCATATGCCCCCAAACTATAACCCTCATTTTAAATTGGTCCTTAAACTTTTGAATACTCTAATTTCATCCCCATATTCATCCAAATATGTAATTAGTTTTGACCATAGCTTAACCTAAATTTTGTTTTTAAAACATATAATAATACAACTTGACCTAACAATTCTATTAACAAAGGTCTTGATTAGTATGTACGTATTTGTGATGGAATTGAAATGTTCAAAAAGTTTAGGGACCGATTTAGAATGCAGATCACAACTTGAGGGTGGAATTGAAATGATCAAAAGTTTTAGGACTAATTTAAAATGATGGAAATAGTTTAGGGATGGAATTGGAACATTTAAAAGTTTAAGGATCAATTTAAAATGAAAGGCATATTTTAAGGATATGTGATGCAATTTTCTCGTTATAATATGTTGGCTTGATTTGTTGAACTTATAGGATAAACCAATGCTTTAAAATATTCATATGATTTTTGCTCAATTTGATTTATTGTTAAAAAAAAGTTTTTTGAATTAAAAAAATGAAAACAAAGTTCAAGTTGCAAGAATGCACAAGATATATTGAAAAATCATTTAGGTCCTATACTTAGATCCATTAACAAATCGACTCGAACTCGAAAACCGACTTAATAATTGAAGTCAACTCGAATAATTCGACTCGAATAACTCAAAAAAAACCAAAACCAAGGAATAAAATATTTCTTCTGCAGTTTCAAACCAATTAAAAAGCAATGCTACATCTTAGGTTGATAGTTTCATGATCGTCATATAATGTTTTAACAACGGAGTGCATAAAGCTAGAAATGTAAGTCTTCGTCATGCAACTCTAAGACACACACTGGTATTTAAAAAGCAACTCCCTACAGTGGATGAATCATTTTATAACTTTTAATAATCAAATGACTCAATAAGCATTATCCTATAGCTGGAGACCATTTCTATACTTTATCCAATGATAAATTTAAGAGAAAATAACTTCAGTGACCGAAAATGCCTTATAATATACGATTTTAACCAACTTTTTTTAGATTTGCCAAAATGACCAACGAATTCGCAACGCGAACTCCAATTTCGCAACGCGAATATATAAATCGCATTGCGATTTTCCAAATTCGCAACTCGAATATGTAAATCGCAACACAGAAGTCAAATTCGCAACGCGATAGTCAAATTCGCAACACAAAAGTCAAATTCACAACACAAAAGTCAAATTCGCAACGCGATAGTCAAATTCGCAACGCGAACTCCAATTTCGCAACGTGAATAGTAAAATCGCAACAAATCTATATGTAAATTATCTCTTATCATCCATCTATAATAATTTGTTGGAAAAGTACATAAATAATTTTTATAAAAAATATTCGTACACGTGAAAAATTTTATATGTAAATGAACAATAAATCTATTTCATTTGTCAATCTTCATTACAAATTATTCTAAATTTAATTAATTAAAATTTGAAATTTGAAAAAATCCTTAACTCAGACTAATGAAATACATTTAAAAATTTAAATTTTGAATTATATTAAGAAAAAACTGATTCTTGTACACATGTAGATAAGTTTTATTTTCCACTTAAAATTCCTGTCTAGAAGCAGAGAGTTACCATTTGAAATTCGCAACGCGATTTCACTATTCGCGTTACGATTTACTATTCGCATTGCGATTTTACTATTCGCGTTGCGATTTTACTATTCACGTTGTGATTTTACTATTCACGTTGTTATTTTTACTATTTACGTTACGATTTTTACAATTCACGCTGCGATTTTGGAAATTGAGTTGCGAAATTGGAGTTCGCGTTGCGATTTTGTTGGTCATTTTGGCAAATCCAAAAAAATTAGTTAAAATCGTATATTATAAGGCATTTTCGGTCACTGAGATTATTTTCTCTAAATTTAATCTTCACAACTCACTCATCCAATTTTTATCCCATTTTCCTTCGACATTTCTGTTTTCGTTCCCCCAATGACATCCTCAAGTCAACAAATTAAGGGGCTCGTATTGGATAAATAGGTGACGTGAAGAATCAAATTTACCATTCTTTTCTTTTATATGTTAATTTGTTTAATAGAGAAATTATGATTAATAAAATTAACTTTCAACATTTAAATTATTTATTTTTAATCTCTTTGATTGTTATCTTTAGAAATCTCGGGATCGAAAACTAATCACGGTAGGATATTCAAATATTTATAAATTATCTTTAGAATAAATGCCACCACATGTAATCACACTAGATTAAATAATTTTTTTAATCTCTTAAAAATTAAATAATTTTTTTAATTAAAATATTGATTAAGAATTTTTTTACGGTGATAACCTAAAAATATATGAAATTATCTTTTGCTGATGACCTTTTGATTTTTTGCAAAGGAAATCTTGAGTCAATTGTTGGAGTCACGAGTGTCCTTAATCACTTTTACGACTTATCTGGTCTTAAGCTCAATGTTAGCAAGACTGAATTTTTTGTTACTGTAATTTCTTCTAGAATCCTGGATTCCATTAAATCTGCCACTGGTTTCAAACAAGGATTTCTACCTATAAGATACCTCGACGTTCCTCTTGTCACTAGAAAGTTAACAGAAAAGGACTGTATGCCTCTCTTTGACAGTATCAAACTTAGACTTCATCACTGGTCTGGAAAATTCTTAAGCTATGCTGGGAGACTTGAGCTCGTTAAAACTGTTCTTTACAGTGTAGCTTACTTCTGGTGCAGGCAATTTATTCTTCCTCAAAAGGTTATTAACCGTCTAAAAAGTTGTGCTCACGATTTCTTTGGAAATGAACATACAAAGCTGCTACAGGTGCAAGGATCAGCTGGGAAAAATTATGCTGCCCCAAATCTAAAGGAGGTCTCGGTTTGAAAGATATTAAATCTTAGAATAAAACCTGCATGATTCAACTCATTCGAAAAATTCTAGCTAGAGAGGGATCTTTATGGGTCGCTTGGGTTCACTGCTATGTTATCAAAAACAATGATTTAAGTGACTTCAATGTTAGTTCTTCCTATAGCTGGAGCATCAGAAAACTTATGAAACTAAGAAGTTAATGCTGGAATCATGAAAACCAAAGACTTATAGGAAGAAATTAGAGTTCATAGAGACAAGGTTTTATGGCACAAAGTGATCTGGTTTCCCCTACACATTCCTAAGCTAAGCATTATTTGATGGATGGCAATCCTGGATCGTCTTCCTACTCGAGACAGACTGTTTCGAATGTGAATTGTTTCAGATAGACAATGTATTTTATGCAATGATGATCTTGAATCTAGAAATCATCTGTTTGTTGACTGCATCTATGCCTCTTCTCTCTGGAACTCCATCATGAATCTTACAATCATGCAAGACTCTCACAGGACATGGGAATCAAGGATTGAATAGGCTGCTAAAAAATGAAAGGGTAAATCTCTACTTTCCATCATACTAAGGTTAGGTTGGACCGCTTTTATCTACTTGATTTGGGAGGAAAGAAGTAGAAAAATTTTCAAAAGAGGATCAAGAACAACAGATCAAGTTCTTAAGTCTGTAAAGGAGCTTGTTCGAATCAAATCTGTGACAGGAAAATTAATAGAATAAATAATGTTAATACCAATCTATGTAATTATTGGGGTATAGACTAATCATTTTTTGTTGTAAGTAGTTGTTTATACTCCCAATTGGGATGATTGTTGTATCCTGAACCTTTCTTATTGGATAATAAAATTCTACTTATCCAAAAAAAAAAATTATCCTCCAATTCTAAGATTTCGTCCCGATTAATCTGAACTGATCCAAGTATTGTCGACTGCAAAAACCAGGCCTCTGTCAACAAGTATTGTCGAGGAGGCTGATGATTCTCAAACACCATTATCACTAGTGAGTTTTGTTTGATATATTGGGTTCCTTTTTTTCACTGGGTTTTTGCATGCTAACAACAACAAAATTGCAAGAATCAAGTTTTGTGATGATGAGTGCAAAGGTTTGGATGGAGAAGAATGTCTGGTTAAGAGGTCCTTGGCTGCTCATACGTAGGGGTGTAAACGAGTCGAGTCGAGCTCGAGTATTACTGAGCTCGACTCGACTCAAAAACTCTGAAATGGAGCTCGACTTGACTCGAAAACTCTGAAATGAAGCTCGACTGGACTCGAAAACTCGTCAGCTAAAAATTTTCAAGCTCGACTCGAACTCGAAATCCTGAACTGAAGCTCGTGAGCAGCTCGAAAAGGCTCGAAATGAAAAAAAAAATCTTAAACTTAACTCGATTGAAGCCTCAAACTCGAACTCGAACATCAACCTTAAATACATGAAATCTTACTGTATTTTTTAAAAAAAAATCAATACATAAATATTAATATTATTATTAATTTATTTTTTAAAATAAAATCTTAATATATTATATTTTCGAGCTGCTTACAAGCTTTTCGAGTCGAATATCGAGTAGCTCGTTTCAGCTCGTTAAGAACTCGAGTCGAGTCCATTCGATCCGAGTATTTATCGAGCCTTGATCGAGTCGATCTCGAATAGCTCGCGATCTGTCTCGTCTCATTTACAACTCTACTCATACGGATTATATTTACACCCAACAAAACATTGTACCATGATCTTTAGGTGTTTCTGTTAATTTCTTCTTTGAAATGTTAATTTACAACTGAAAAAAGTAATCAAACTGATGTTTTTTCAAGTCTAAACTACTTGCTTTGATGTTGCTCTGAGGTTTGATGTTCATTTACAATTGAAAAGTAATCAAACGCTTGTCTTTTTCATGTTCCTCTTGCTATGATATTTCTTTTACTTGCATTGATGTTGCCTCTGAGGTTTGATATTAATTTACACCATATCGTAACTTTTTTTTTCAAGTTCATTGCAACCGTTCGTAATATAAAACCATAATTATTCTTAAGATATAAATCACATTATAACGCCCATAACACCTAAAACCGCGATACTGCAGCCGTAATTTAATACAATGACCATATAACATATATTCAGACATATCCAGATAATATGCTACTCATGAGAAAAGTAAAAACTAAAAGGAGATAAGCATGCCCACATAGGGTCTTTGAATTTAGAGAAACTGACTCTGCAATATAAGACCAGTGGAAGTACCTGTGCTTGTCTGTTTTGAGCAAATGTGTGTGTATACAATTTATTAATGATCACCTCTAATCACCATATCTAATGGAGATAACCCTTTAGATATACGTACATGTGGAACAGTGGAAGTACCTGTGCTTGTCTGTTTTGTGCAAATGTGTGTATATACAATTTATTAATAATCACCTAACTAATCACCATATGCTATTAAAAACTGTAGTTTGGATTCCTTATTCTGATATGCTGCTTAATCCATTTATCCCTTAAAAAGGATAATTTGATTCTTTTGAGCCCCAAAGATACATTGTTCGAGTTCTTCAGTAACTACAGTTTGATACGTTCTGAAATATAAACATTCGAGAATCATAAAAAGCAAAGTTGTTGGAGATGATAAACATCCGAGAATCATAAAAAGAAAAGTTGTTGGAGATGATATGGAATCAAGTTATTCATATTCTCAGCATGTAAAATGGCTTATGAAACAATTTGAATGACTGTAACACATTATACTGATTGTTACATCACTTGTTTATCTCTGTAATGAACAGACTGCAGCCAGCGGGTTTTATCTGCTTATGTCGAAACTGGTTACTGGCACCGACTTGCAGTAGCCACGAGAAAGCAAGAGATATGGATAAGAATTGCTAATGCAGTGGGATCTGGCATGGGGCAAAGAAAGGCACAGTTAAAGCAGCAGCACCTGGTGGAAACGATGTAAGCACCTCACAAAAAAGCTGAAAAACAGTAATATGGTTTATGTTGGTGGATAGCCTTTTCATATGTTTTTCGTCTGGTATGGTAGTTATATGAATGATGAGGCACTAGTAGCAGCACCTCCACCACAGTTTGTCATCTTGACCCTGTTATTGTGAGCAATTTGGGGCCTCACTCGAAATGCAACTTGTGTTCTTAACGGTTGCGTGTGTGTATATATATATATATATATATATATATATATGCTACTTCTCCTTATGGCAGTGAAATTGGGGAAATTATCTTAGTGCTGTTTACTATTCTTTCTCTATTCCGTATCTGGTGAAATTCTATAACCAGAGTTGGTGGGGTTCATAAAATGATTATTAATAGATAAAGGTTAATGATTGAGTGTTTGATTTGCTTCTGATGGACCACTGCAGGTATCGTTTTTGCATATTCTGCTCTGGAATGTTACGCGGCGAGAAGAGCTGCAAACAGTTGCTTCAAACAATGACGTTTTCTGACCATTAAGCTTGAGTTAGGATAAAAATGATCAGAAGATGTTATTGCATAATTCGATTATAATCTCATACAGCTCAAACTAAGGCGAAAGCTTGATTAACAACCGTTGCAAACCAAACCGATGAAAGTAATCTAATTTTATATGGCTAGATAGCTTTCATCTCTATGGAGGAAGTCTACAGAGTTGGCAATAGATTGGTTTGTTGACTCAGCTCGAAGGTGAGCAGTGTTGCAGGGAACCTCTTCCAGCTCTTTCAGTGCAAGAGAATAAGGACTGTCGATCTTTATGTCGGTCAGCACTTGGCGAAGATCGGAGGTTTCTTCCTTGAGCCTTGCATTCTCTTGAAGAACTAAGTCATGGCACTCAGATACATGATTTAACTTATCGATGAGACTCTGGTTCTCGTTGCGAAGCCTGATTACCTGTGACCAAAGTTCATCTAGGTGCTTCTGTTTCCGCATCCTGGACCGACGAGCAGATTCTCTATTAGATATCATTCTTCGTCGTTTCCTTTCGTCGATGATGCTTACCTGGTGTTCCTCAGCTTCGTCTGAAGTCGAATTATTGCTGAAACTTGAGGACTGTGCAGTGAATTCGTGTGCAGGTGGCTGGATGTGGAAATTTGGAAGGTTATTTAAGAGTCTATTGAAATGAAAACCTGGTATAGTATTTTGCATCATGCCTATGTTGGCTGGAACTAGGATCTGGTTTTCAGGTGCTAGGTAGTGAAGTCCTGTAAGCTCACCCGGAACCATGCTTTAAGCTCTGAAGTCGATGCCTGAAGCTTTAAGGATTGGTTATAATGAACTGCAGTGCAGTGACGGTTGAGCCTTTGAAGGTAAGGGAAAATGAAACAAACGACGAGGTTTTATAAGAGGAAAAAAAGTTTGAAGTGGGCCAGTTTCTGCAACAAGTGTAACAGTATCAGGGCTTACAAAAGCAGCAGAATTGAAACATTTATCATTAATGTACATGTTGCTCTTGTATAATGATACATGTGCATGCATGTATGTATGTATGCATATATACATGCATGCATGAGAGAATACTTGCTGATGGGAGTAATAATTTGAGTGAGGAATGTTTCAAAGACAAGAAAAAGGCAACTGAAAAATGGTGTTGGGGTCAACCTCAGGATAAGTCTTCATACTTCAAAACTTCAACCATTAACTTAAGCATAGTTCCTATAAAAAAAACCTTTGAAGGAGATGACCCATTAAGCACTTCAATTCACCATGGTAGACTTTGGGAATAGTTCAGTATCTCTTACAGGTTATCCATTTTGTTCTATTCTTTCATTGCATATCATCTATAAGTGCTTAAAGTACCTTTCTATGGTAATATTGTTTATACTTCAACTAAGTAATAGCAATAACTTTATCAGCACACAATCAGTTGTTTTCTTGATGATTAATTAATAAATTTACTTTGAAGATAATCCATATCTCCTTAAGGCCCACTTTCAAACATGATAAGGGAGACATTAATAAAAGGAAAGATTATATAAAAATGAAAGTCTAGGCAAATTTAAGAAGCAGCAACTTGCAAACGCGTTGTTTTTTGCTATTTGTTAATGGAGTAGAACATTTCTGTGCAAAATACCTCTACAAAAGCATAATTAGGCAATTCCCCACTAAAAGACTAGCTCTAGCTAGGCTGCTATTTCTTAAAAAAGGTAAACAAATTACTGGATAGGAGTTGGGGGGGGGAGAAACATAGAGAACGTGTTTCAATACAAAGCTTCTAAAGAAAGGTTAGGTAAAATGGTATTTGGAAAAAATATTCTGCACTATTGTTATATCTGTTAACTTATCATTAAACTTGATGTATGTGCATGCGTGCAAAATGATGACAAATATTATATTTGGAGCTATAGGATATAGCTTTAACATTCCTATGTTCTAGTCCTTGCAGATTTGTTGATGCCTTATTCCCTTCCTAGCTAGGCTTTGCCAACGCCGAACGCAGCAAAGTTATGCCCATGAAGGCTGCTTCCATTATCCTCCTATTTCTAAATTTTGCAGCAAGGCTGAGAAGGAATGGATGGTAAGATATGTGAAGAACCTTTCTTGCATGTAAATATATTAGGACTATATTCATAGAAATGAAAAAAAGAATCAAAGCCAAACTTTCTAAGCAACACCTGAAAATTAAAGCTGCCAGAAACGGAGTTGAACAAGCATGATTGACTAATAGTAAGTTTCGTAGGGGAGAAAAGAACTAGACAGAGCTGGAATAGGTCCATTCCCACAAGTTGATGGCGTGTGGGTGCCATAATATATGCTATTTGGTGAAGTTGAATGGACAAATTGTCTGTTCATCCTTGATTTCAGGTGCAGAATATGAGCAACTTAACATACATCACTGATAATTTGACTATACTGTGTGATGTAAGATGAACTTTGCCATGTCCATCGATGTTGGCGGTACGTTTGCATTAAGGGAACATCCATGATGGCAACTGAATAACGAAAATTAAGTATATGAAATGTTATCATATCGAAATATCGGTTTTCCCAAAGTTAAGCTATTATAGTCCATAGATGTTAGCAGATTGTAATCCTTCTTAGCTCTGGCAATGTCATGCATATGATTAAACACTTTTGAGAGACAAAACAAGCATCAAACGTACACCATATAGGTTTCGTCCCGTGTATTGGCTAAAACTGGAACTGTTTATTCAATAAACGAGAATACCCTTGATTTGATTTATCATTGGGAAATTGGAGGACGAGCAAAGTTTTTTGGGGGCCTACCAATTAAAGAAAACAACAAAGAAGGTTTGAAAAGGAAAAGAAGTAAAGGAGGGACCATAAATGGCTTGCACAAATGGTTTTTCGTTATCCTCATTCATGCCTGCCCTATAATTTTTGCTATAGCTAGTAGTGTACAGATGAAGAAGGGCCGGTGTTACGTACGGAGGGGGACTGGATTCAACACCTAATCCATTTGGTGCCAAACATCGTCTGAGAGTGCAACATTTTGAATCGGCACACATAATTGCTCAAGTGGGTCCTTTATACTAGTGACCTTGGGTGCCTGGTGCACCATTCTTGCATTCAATTGCACAGCTAGTCAATTCAACTCCAATATACCAACTCTCTCTACATTCACATATTTATTTCTTAATTCATAATGAAACTAAGGTATAATATGCTACATGTTATGAAGAACATACATTGCAGTGCTCCTAGCAAACTCTTGTTAAAATCTTAAAAACCAGCAGGTTAACCAGGCTCGTGATCTTAGTGAAATTTCAGTCATTCAAAAGAAAATAAAACCATGGAAATGGTAGCAAGAGTGTTTTTATTTGTACTTTTATTGCTTTAAAAAACTGATTGCTTTAGTGATGGTTGGGGTCTCTTGGAAAATCTGTGACCACACAAGGGTACCATATCAGCATCTAGTTTAAAACTTTTTTAGGCTTCTCCATCATGGAATGGCAAAAGTTTGGCATCATCACCCGTACCAAATGTGCACAGTCTCCACTTTCCCCTCCACTTAAACAACCCCACATTTTTTCTTTCCTTTCAATTTCTTTGGTGAGGTCATCATCTTTTCCTGTGATTGGTTCAAACAAGATAAGCTCATTCCCTGCATCTTATTGAGAAAAAAGAACAAGTTGCAGTTTCTTTCTTTACTGATATTTTTCAAAAACCTTCACAATGCCTTGTTGTCAATGGAAAATAGTTTATTTGTTTTATAATAATAATAATAATAATAATAATGGTGGAAGGTGCCATTAGAATATTAGTGACCCGCATGCTTGGTATTTTGGCGCTGACCTTAGCTTCATTAAGGTGCTTTAAACAAATTTTCTAGTCCAACTAGTGATCTTAATTATATATAGTTTGTCTTCATTAACTGCAGGCTCTGGTTTAATAGTGATTTATGTTGAGCTTTGATAACTTCCAAAGGGTTCCTGCAGGAACCGTTGATCATTAATCATTGGATATTTTGTTCATGAAAGGATCGGTACTGTCCCCACCATATTTCTTCATTGTACAATCCTTAAAGTAACAGTGTTCCCAAACTCGCAACCGATCGACGTGCCACAATGATCAATCACTATCTATCAGTGTTTGATCAATGATGAAAAGTCTACGTCTCTTGTGCATTTGTCCAGCAATTAAGCCACTAGAAAGACCTGAGTTCTTCCTGGTAACTGATATGTCCCTTGCTTGCTTAATGATCTCATACCATATTCCTGAAAACAAATCAGCATCAAGAAGTCGATATACGCAACCGTCCATTGTGTATAAATTAATATTATTTACATTCCTATAGGATTGATTAAATTGATTCTTCAAGTACCCTCAGCCACAAGCCTTATTAGCCTTAGCCCCACTCATTAACCAACCAATTCCCCAATGACAAAATACATAAGCAAATGTGCTCTTACCCGCTTTGTATACCATCAGAATCACTTTTGAACCTAACCAAAAAAGAAGAGCAAGCATGTCAACCACAAAACTTTGGTGTCTCCATTAACCAGTAAATTGCCTCATGGGACTAAACTTTCAAACCAAAGTAGGGTTAACTAACCATGGTTGTATATACAGTAAACAAAGTATTATCCAACTATGATTTCCCACTTATGACCTTGCTTTTGTCGACTACAGGCTCGAGAAATATCCAGGAAACACACTTCTGCAATATGACTAAATTCTCCATGCTCTCTCTGAGAGGTCTGGGGGAAAATAAGTAGTCATTTACAGGGTTTAATACACCAAAGCCACTCGCAAAGAGCCAAAGTCACATGCGAAAGGTCTTGAATAGCAATGAGTGCAGTTTTTTTAATGCATGAGGGGACACTTTGAGTCTATTATGGCCTCCCCATTTTTTTTGAATAGGACAAAATTATTTGCCTTATATATCTCTTTTCTTTCACATTGATCAACTTTTTCAATAATTCTCAGCTCTTCAACTTTTTTCTTTATAATTCTTTTGATACGTGGTCACTAATGTTAGTCACTTGCTCATCCTATGATCAGCTTTAACTATTGATCCATTTGAACGTCTGGACAAAAATAGAAACAGTAGAAGGCTTTTCTATGTTTAAGACTACCTTTATACCCCAGGATAATCCCTCAAGGTCTTATAGATTATTCTAGTGAGTTGTATTTAAATCCTGGTAGGTATAAGGTACTTGTCAATTGATGTTGCAGTGAATTGGTATCTTATGAAGTCCACTATCAGAATCGTTCTTGCATGTAACCGCAATCGCAATAAATGTAACACAACAAAAAATACGACTGCGATTTAAATCTCCAGTCATGATTGTTCAACAATATAAAAATTGAATACTACTCGAGGGATGAAAAGTCAACTTGAAGATCTCTAGGCATTTTTTTGGCCTAACCAACTTAAGACAACGAGGCAGATTATGAGCAACGAGAGATGGTAAATGGAGGAAATGCAAAATCTTCCATCCACCGAAAGCAGCCTGTCGATATCATATCGTCTTGAGGAAGGTTTTTTTTTATACAATATTTCTTTGTTTATTTATAGCATAATCTACCCTTAGAGCTTTTACCAAATAAACTTTGTGGCCGTATGCATTGGCTTAAAGACAGATGTAACTTTAAACAGCTTTTGATTATAATGATAATGACACAAAATTGAAGTCTGTAAACTTTTCTGATATTTAATTGCTATGATGAGCCGTACAATTTGGACAAAACGATCTTAAAGTTCAATATTCAAGCATTGTTGCCTAAAACAGGCATGTTGAAATGACTAAGCCCATTTTGCCATCAAAGACATAGACCCAGAACCAAGTAAAACTGCAACATATGACCAAGCCTGGAGTTTCATATTTTTTGAAGCTTAGGGCCTAGAAAATCAGCTGCAAGGAGATCAACCAGTGCCATGTAATTCAGCAACCCTGCTGAGCTAGCGTTAAGTAGTCCAACCACAATAAGCGCGGTCGGGCTAGTCTGGCTGTAAACCTTCGTCAAACCAACTCCCAGAACGATTCCGAGTGGAGTAGTGACTGAAAAGAAGAACACCATGATTGCTTTCATTCGGAACTTGTATTCAGCCTGGAGATCAAACATGATGTTCATCAATAATGTAGGCTAAAAGGCATTATAAAAATGGTGTAAAGTTGGATCACCTGTAGTATGCATCCGCCCAGTCCCATTCCCTCGAACATTTGGTGGAAGCAAAGAGCAGCAATGAGTGATCGAATGGTGCACCGATTGTCAGAGGCTCCCATTGCAAGACCAATCACCACTGAATGAACCACAATTCCCAACTCTAATACCTGAATTTATGAAATTTATATCATTTAAACTCAAAGATGGCAACTTTGATTGTCAAAAAAACAACATTAATTGAGCATTCAAACCTGAGCAATTACTCGATGCCTTAACAATTGAGATGATGTATAATTCAGGTCCAGTGCATGGCCATGTCCGTGTTCAAGATTCTCTATTGTTCTATTCCCATCTTCTTGTGTAGCTCCATTGTTAGCTGGACCGCTACGTTTCTTGTATAAACTCATGGCAAATGAATCCACCATAAGGGTGAACAAAGCCGACAACATCGCTACGAAAGTCGTGAAAGGGAACTTCTTCCATGGATTTCTGGGCAAACAGTCGGACATCAGGTCGTTGAAAGAATCCGGCAACACGTGCATGTACCCGGTCGCTAGAATAACACCGGAAGAGAACGCCTTAACGACGGTGAACAGGTTCCGGTCGGGTGCAAGTGACGGCATGTAACGAGAAAACAGCGGTAAAGACACGCCAATCACGCTGGATACCAAAATCGCGACGAAGGCGATCACTTTCAGCTTCATGGATTCCCTCTTGTCATGGCATCCATTAGAGAAGATCTCCTTTTCACATTGAGCCAATGTAGTTGGAGCAGAAGATAAGATGACGATGACGATGATGAAAAGAACAAAAACGACGGCGTTCGGAAGTGATTTCGGCAATGATTTCATAGTTTTACCAAGATTCACAACAAATTTGGATAATAGGGCTTGATTGACCGATTGGTTTAGAGAAAATAAATAAAACGTATATTTGTAACTACGGTGGATGAAATGCCTAAAATACCGTTATTAGCGTGATGAAATTATTAAATTAGTAGGGTAAATTAGAGGAGAGAATTGAAGGTATTTTGGTAACTTCAGTACGACGTAGAGGAAACTTGTGCATGGGGTACGACATGTGTGACCCACCTTAGACTTTCGTGACGTTTGACTTCTCTAATCTCATTAGAGCACACGTCAAACATAAGCCTTTTCTGCTGACGTGGTATCTTTATTAATTGCAATCTAAATATTTGGTCTTTTGATACGGGCTATGATTGGAGGCTCGTTTCGTCGGTACAACTAAGTGGGCTTACGAGGCCTGTCAAAGTCCAATTTGGAATAAGCGTTCGACTGATTCGAGTTAAAAATTTTGAATTATTCTAATCAGTGAATTATATTTTATAATTTTGAATTTAACTTAATTTTTTTTTGAATCGAATTGTTTAAAATTATATTAAAATTTAATTATAAATATTTATAATATTATGATATTATTTTTATTTGTATTTTATCTTATTTTTCTCCATTTCCCTGTTTTTCTTTTAGTTTCTTTTGTTGCTGTCATGCCACCATTGATGGAAATTTCGATGGTTGAGTTCAACTGTTCGTTGTGTTTACATCCGCCGGATATAATAAGAACACTATTAGTTTCTCATTATTTAATGGGTAAATTACACATTTAGTACTTAAACTATTAGTTTTAGTCTATTTTAGTATTTAAATTTTTATGTTTTTCAAAATCATATCTAATGTTTAGTTTTCATTTCATTTTAGTATCTCAGTTAAAAATTTAACGCATTTAGTACTTAAACTATCAGTTGTGATCCGTTTTAGTACCTAAAATTTTAATTTTTTTCAAACTTAATATTAAATTTTGAACGGGATACGAAAATGAAATGAAACAAAAACAAAAATTTTAACAGCATGACTAAAATGAAACAAAAATTAAACTTTATGTATGATTTTTAAAATAAAAATAAAAATTTATATAATAAAATAAATCAAAACTGATAATTTAAGTAATAAACGTGTAATTTATCTTTATTTAATTAAGATGGATAATTATAACAGTTAGAGTCGATCATCTAAATAAAATCATTATTCTTTAAAAAAATAATAAGTTCAATTATTGCTCACTTCAAACTTGATCGGAGATGATAGAGGGGACAAGTAGAGCAGTAGAATGTTTGAAAATCTAAAATTAATATATATTTTAATTTTTTTAATATTTTTTATTGATAATTTATATCCACTTTTAATATTTTGTAAATTTAAATTAACATCTTTAAAAAATTTAAAAAAATAAATTAACTTTTTTAACATAAAATTTTACGTTACTCCATCTCTTAACCATCATAATGCTCTCGAATATCATAGAATGGGTGGGGCCGGGGGCGGATATCTCGGATTGACGGTGAAACACAATCATAGAACCTGCAAGAGCTCTTACCAATGGGACGAGGAAGAGTTTAGTTTGTGCGGTTGGGATTACATCTCTTAGAATCCAACGGTTCATCTGGGTGCTGACATTAATGCTATGCTATTATTATTTTGTCTTGTATGGTAATTATTAGTAAATAGACGATGTTGCTTTATTCATATATATATATATATATATATATATATATATATATAATTATCAAATATTTATAGGTCTCCATACCTTCCATCGTCATAAATGACAAAAAAAATTACATTGAATTTTCATTGTCTTTCAATTTTCAATCTTTCATACAATTTTATGATTACTTTTCTAATAATTTGATTTAATTATAGGGTAGTATGTATTAAAGTTTTTATTTATTTATTTATTTACTATATTTTAAAAAATTTAACCTTTCGATAATGTACACACGTCTTATAAATATAGTTATTCAAATTCAAAATCTTTAACAAGCACAATATTTTATTTTATCACTGAGATCATTCGAGTCTCACAGTGGGCAATTCATAATTCTGACTGCCGGAGGTCTTCTACGGAAGCTGCTCTAAACCTGGCGTTGAGGGCAACCTACTACCTTACCTCTCCTCACCCCATTACATCTGGGAATAGGGTCAGTTAATTTACTGAGATCATTCGATAAATTCTTAAAAATTAAATTATTTAATTTTAAAACATAATTATTTCATAAGAACAAATTATTGAAAATTGATTTTATTGATTTTAGAATTGATATGTTTTAAAAAACAATTTAATAGAAGGTAGAAATAAGATTTAATAATTTAATCAGTGACACATGCAATTAATTAATAAGCAACAAATATAAATCTTCAAATTGGTGTTCTCTTCATAAATAAACTAAACAAAGCCAAAACCTCAACGATTACACTATACTGGCAATATAACGCCAGTTTTAAAACAAATTCATTAAATAATTTATTTTTTTTTCATTTGAAGTAGTCATTAATATTAAATAAAAAAGATAAATTACGTTTTTATTATTACATTTTAGTTTGTTTTTGGTCATTTAACCATTCCTTTAAATATATTTGTGGTGTATCATTTATATTTATTTTCATCTTTGATGGTTAACGCGACAACAACTTTGATGATATTTGTCAACCGTTGGTATTTTTATTATCCTTTTATTTTTATATTATATATTTATTTTCTTTTTGTTTTAAACTTTCCAAGAAGTGGGTGGAAGGCAAAAACGCTGTCGCTTGCAGGGAGAATTACTCTTGCCAAGCAGTGGCGGATGCATTAAGTCTCCATAGGGACCAAGTGCATCCTCATTATTTTGGAAATATGGTTAAATTTAATTTAATGTGTTAAGGAAAAAAGAAAAAGAAATTACAATTTTGCATACCCATTATTTAAAAAAAAAAGAAAATTAAAATTTTAGACCCCACTCTTAAATTTCTGGATCCGCCTTGTTGGGCTTATCAGCAATTCCATCATACACTATGCAAACTACGGTCCTTCCTAAGCGGATATGTGTTGAGTTGGAACGTCATATTAGACGCTTTATTTGAAGGATTTCTCCTAATAGTAGGGGTATCCATCTTGTTCGTTGGGATGAGGTGTGCAAACCAATTTCTCATGGTGGCCTCAGTTTTTGATCGATGCGTACTCGAAAGGAAGCCTTTCTCATGAAGTTGGCGTTCAATTTAATTGCCAAAAAAGACACTTTATGGGTTCAATTTCTTCGAGCCAAATATAAGTGTGATGATGGAATACCCGGAACGTTACGAAATAGCAACTGTTCGAGGTTTTGGAAAGGCTGGGCATTGTTTGGAATGATGTCCGTAGTCATATGTGTTGGAGAATTGGCAATGGGAAGGATGTTGACTTTTGGGTTGATGATTGGGTTCCACATGCTGGTCCTTTGATTAAGCATGTACAACATCAAAATGCATCTTATATTAATAATGTCCGTGTAGCCAATATGGTGGATGATGAAGGTAACTGGCAGTGGGATTTATTTCAACACTTACTTTCATGACCAGTTTTGTTACGTGTGGCTACTATAAAAGGTCCAAAACCTATGCTCAGAGAGGACACAGTGGGGTGTTTAGGTCCAGGGGATCGTAACTACTCAGCGAAGTCAACCTATGATATTCGAAATGCTTCACTTGGAGTTGCCCCAGGTCAGTGTTGGAAGCATATTCATAGTTTTTGAGGGCTACAACGTATCAAAATTTTCATGTGGCTAGTGTGCTGTGGTAAATTGATGACTAATGATGAGCGCATGCGGAGACATTTCATCACATATAGTTGCTGTCCGATATGTCATGTTGATTTAGAAAACATAAATCATAAGCGTCGCTTATGCCCAACGACTTATTCTCTTTGGGCATTGCTGGTTAAACATGATAACTTGGAAGATTTTGTCAGCATGGACATTCATGATTGGATTAGTGTAAACTTAGCAGATACACGTTACTTTTCCATTGACCATGGAGAGTGGGATTTGTTTTTGGGTGCCATTCTTTGGAACATTTGGTTGTTCGGGAATAATATGGCTTTTGGTAACATGGAGGACGTTGGTAGATCCATTTTGGATCGAAGTAGGAAGCTTCTAAAGACCATGCAGCATGCTATAGACGGAAACAACACCTCTAGAAGCGTGGGAGCTGTGAAAGGAATCGATCCGAATTCTTGGTCAAGGCCACTGTTGAGATGAGTTAAATTGAATACAGACAGGGCTCGGAATGAAATGGATGGTCGAGCGTCGTGTGGTGGTGTGATTCGTGACCATTCAGACAATTGGCGAGTTGGCTTTTCTACGTTTATTGGGATTTGATCGGTTTTGGAGGCAGAATATTGAGGTATCTACACTGGTATGCTTGTAGCATGGGATCTCGGATATAGAAGATTGGTGATTGAGTCTGATAGCAAAGAGGCGGCAACTTGACAGGGAGCTTCCACCATTTTATTACATATTCGTGCGTGGTGCCACAGCCATTGGATTGTAAAATTTCAGCATATTTAACGGGAAGGAATAAGGTTGTTGATAGAATGACTAAATTAGCCATATCCGATCATTTCGAGCTTCTCCGACTTGATGACCCGCCTTTAGAGGTTTGTGATTTGCTGCTTGTTGATAGCAGTCACTAAGCTGTAATTCTGGTTTATGTTCACTACCTTACCAAAAAAAAATATTATTAGATGTTTATACAATTTATTGATATAATATTTTTTGCAAGTGTCGAGAATATGAATGTATGATAATGAAAGCATATTTAATAAACGTACATGCATGGGATACAAGTGTATGACATATGCAGTGATATGTGCATGGATGGATAAGCGGAGCGGGTGGGATAGTCGCCCCTGAAATTTTAAAATTATCATATATTTTTAAATTTTTTTATGTATTTTCTATTAAAATTATGTTTTTGTCTCCTTGGAATTTTATAAGTTGGTCATTCTTAAAATTTTAGAAGTTCGCCCCTTGCATGAAATCCTACGTCCGTCCTTAGTGATTTGTATATGAAATTAAAAGCATGCTACCAACAATCAGTTGGTCTAGTGAGACGAGACACTAGATCCATTAAGTACGGTCAGATGTTCAAATCCTGAGCATTTGGGAATGAAGCAAACTCGCCTATACATTATTCGATCTAGACTAGTCGATTAATAAATCAGATACTAATAGTTAATAAAAAAACATATTGGCTTTGCCAGTTCGACTATATGAATATGTTTAATTTACCTTTGTGATTATATATTACATGTATATATTATGTATAATATATGATATATTGATAGTGTTACCATATTATGTTTGAGATAAATGATATGTTTTAGACACTCTCGATGTGAAAACATGCTTATGGCCTAAATAATTATATGAAAAATAACATTATCATTGTGCTTAAATGCATATATAAAATATTTAAAAAATATTATTACATTTACAACAATAAAAAATTACGTTAAATAAATATTGTTCTCTTTTATGATCATAAATTCGAATAATTGTATCAAAACATGTACATTATCAATAATTAAAAAAAATAAAAATAAATATTAACTTATATCAGCTTATTCAAAAATAAGAAATAAAAAAAATTCACTAAATTATCTAAATTCCTATTTTATTTGGCTATATATTGATAAAATGAGGCCTCCTAGACAAGCCCGAATACGGCCCGCCCAGCTCCGCCTTGTAGCCAAGCCAAGGCCACCTTTGCTTATCTATCCGTTTCGTTTTCATCTTCAAATTTGACTCTATCTGAAAACATTTCTTCCTTCCCTGCTTCCATAAAATCTCCGAAAATCTCTAATGCTATTACTAAGAGACAATCTTCCCGTCCCATTTCTATCCTTAATTCCAAAACCCCACCTTAGAAACCATGTTTTTCCCTCCAAAAAAGCAATCACATTCCCAGGATTCCCACTAAAAAATGACATCATCTCCTGCAATCTCAAGGTGTTTCCTTTACGTCCTCATCTTCTTCTTCTTTTTAATATTCGTTTGGCTTATAGTTGGTTACAAACTGGGCTGTGATGGTTTCGTGTTGTTGGGATTTTATTAGATGGCCAATGTGGTGAGGTTTGATGGACCCGTAATGGATCCTACCGGAGTGGAAGATGATGAATTGGTGGTGGAGACCTGCATTACGCGCACTTTGCCACCGGCTTTAACACTTGAGCATGGTCTTCAGAGTATTAAAGCGGCTGTGGATGAGTTGAAGTTTAATCCTCCTTGTGCTTCTAGTGGAGTTTTGAGATTTCAGGTATATATCACACACACAAAATTTTTACTGAAATGATTCTGTTCATTTAAAGTTATATTTTTAAAATCAAATTTGCATCTCAATGTGGTTTCCAATGAGGAAAAAAATTCCATTTGTGAATTATGCTATGTCTTCTCGATAAAATTTTGGTATGTTGATTTGTTTGATAATAGTATATATGCCAGTGAATTAGTACTTACATAATTGATGTGTTTTATTTGTCAGGTTGTGAAGAAACTAGATTTTGAAAAACACATTGTTAATTACTTTTTTTTTTCTTTTGTTTCATTTATTAGAATCAATGCAGTGTGATTGTTGTCTTTGCAGGTTGCTGTGCCCCCAAGTGCAAAAGCTTTAAATTGGTTTTGCTCTCAACCAGAGTCCTCTGGTGTTTTTCCTTTGTTTTTTCTTTCTAAGGAGACGGCCAGTCCGACATGTAAATCATTATACATGAATGGAGTTCGTGGAGTTTTGGTATTGGAACTGCTATTTCCTTTACAAACTCTTCTTTTGTACCTGGAGAACTAAGTTCAACCAAGAGGTTAGTGCTATTCTTTTTTTTACATGTGTTTCCTCTTATTTTCTTTTTTAGCGTTTTGTTTGTAAACAGCTTTCCTAAGAGTCTTAATATTCTTGATATCAACTTGAATGAAATGATCTGTCAAGATGCCTTTGATCCTTTGTTAGTTTTGCTAGTAATTATTATTGCAAAGCTATTTATTTATGAAAAATATAAAACAAAACAACATTGTATTCGTACATTTGATTTATGCTGCAAAATTCATAAAAGGAGAACTCTTGTGTGATGAAGTAACCAGAAACTGACTGTGCTTTAATCTATCAAGCTTAGTCTCCTAGGAAGTTGGTGTCTCTGTCCTGTTTGACCTGGAAAATTTGTGTTTAGTTCCGCTCTAAGTTGGTATTGAACCCTGAAGTTTAGCTTCTTGAATTCTTATTTTCCTGTAACTTGAATTTGAAGATTAGTTTTTCCTTGATGCATTTTTTTTGAATGTTTTTCACGTTGTGTTAGATTAGCTGAAGGAATTTATTATTTACTTCAACATTCTTTTTGAAATAATTCATACGTAAAGAACGTACTATAGCTTTTTTGCAGATTTCTTTTGAATGATTCGGTCCTTCTGTCAACTTATGGTTTTCTGGATATTAATTTCAACACAGAATTCTCTTCTGTGAAGAACAAGGATGGTTCTTTTTACTTTTTCATTCCTCTGGTAAGCTTGTTCGCATTTAGCAGTTAGCATGTATTTTAATGCAGCCAATATACCTTTCTGTTTTCTTCATTGATAATCTAAGTCAAATGTTATTTGATCACTGCCAAACTTCTGTTGAAAGTGCTGCATGTATTTACGATTTTCATCTGTTTCAGCAGATTGAGTTAGATGAGCATGATGGTATCTCTATTTTAGCAGCCACCTTAGCATGGTGTGATTCTTACTCGTGTACATTTGAGCAGGCCATTCATTCTTATGAATCAGCCTTTATCAGGTTCTCGTAACTTCCTATGCCTAATCATGTTGCGTCTTACTTTCAGTTTGTATAACTTAGGTATTCTGTTAGGATGATGAATTCTGGATTCCAGTTGGCGTGATATTTTGATGCCAAGTTCATAGAACTAATTAAACCATGAAGCCTAAATGTTTTTATTGACTTTTAATAGTATGGAACTTGTACAATGCCCCTCAAACTTTTTGTAACAGGTCTTTGCTAGGAAATGATAAGATTGTATTCACAGTTCTCAAAATTAACCTAGTGCCCATAATAATCTTCATTCTATGTTTCGTTGTAAAAAATGGCTAAATGAATAAAATAAGAAATTTTAAGTTTGAATGTTCGGTTTTTCATGTAAGATATGTTTGCTTGATTTTAAAGTTTCAAATGTACTTGCATGATTGCTTCCCAGGTCTATGGTTATTGCTGAAACCTTGCTTTAGTTGCTCTTCATCTGGTTGAAATATTTTTCCTGAGGTGCTTATGTTTTTCACTTTCAGTCCGTTTTTAAAGTTTTGTTTAAAAATACCTTTTGCTGAATTTCTTCAGGCAAGTTCTCATTTTTGGCCCGCTACGGAGAGATGCCACTCTGGACGTGTAAGAGCTGCCATTAGAAAACTTAATGTGGTTGAGTACAACACTATGCAAATGGTATGCATTCTGCACTTTGCTTTCCTGTTCCTTTCTCTATATATGTTCCTTTTTAGATTCTTGTTTCGTCTCAATGACTTTATTTTGTGCCACCTGGACTTTTGATCTTTGCTTATTTAAGGATGATGGCCAGTTTTGCTTAGAGCAAAGTAGACTTTCACATGGTAATCTATTTTAATATTCTAAGAAGAAAGGAAGAGATATTCCAAGAACATAGAAAGTGAAATTTCGAATGAAGAGAACCTAAGTTCTGTTTGTATTTCTTAAAAAAATAAAAAACCAGCTTGCTTTTATAGGTTGAGAATTACAAAAGTAGAATTTAACTAGTTGTCTCTTTCTTAACCTTTATCTCCTAAGAAAACTTATCTTCTAAAAAGATAAACAGAAAAAAATCCTTTTCTAATAGTTTTTTAAATCATGACAGCTATCCACACTCTCCCTCAAGTTGGGTGCAGAAATAGTTTTGTAAGATGATCAAGGCTTGGATGACCAAGGCGAAATGCCATAACATAATTGGATCTAAAACATTAGAATTAAGAGAAGTAGTAAGAACAAAGTTGGTTATACAACTTCAATGAACTTGTCCATGTAGAGGAGAGTTCACCTTTAAGCAACTTTATTGTAATTATTTGTCTTTATAGTTACCCGCTTTCCGGTGTTAATGTTGAAGAGCGAAGACAAATGATTTTGATTTATGTCTTCAAGCAAAATTACTTGTATGCTTTTCTGAGTTTGTCCCTGGGAAAGGGCACAATTGAGAATCACATCATTGATGTTTAGGTGTTATTATTGATCACAATGTTTTACTAGGCATATATGAATATCCCTTCTGGCGGAAGAGATTTTGAAGCTTTCACCTTGGAACTGGTAACTCCTTTTTTCTGGTAATAATTTATACTTAATTTTTCATAACCCAATTTGCTTCAAGTGTGTTTACTGTCTTTACTTAAAATTAACAGTTTTCTGAATGGCTTTATGTACTAAATTTTCTTGCAGAAAGGGGCACCTTCTTCCATGCAGTTCTGTCTCAGGTTTTCATCTACCATTGGTGTTGCCCGCAACGTGGTATAATACTTGTGCTGGTTACTCTGGAATTCGATCTTTTAAATACTCTGTCCGTACGGCATCTGTTATTTGAATATGAAGAAAAATATCACTGATATTCTACATGCTAAGTGCAAGGAGGACAGGCAATTTGTATCAGTATCAATTGGTTTTTTCTGCAAACACATGTTTTTTTTCTGTAAATGGAATGAAAGACATAAACTATCGCTTAGCTAATATTTGGTTATTCAAAGAAGCAGGAATAAAATAAATAAAGTAAATGCAATTAATAGTTTTGAGGATTCATGCAATAGAACTAAACGGCTATTTTTAGGATTAGTCGACCCAAATTGTGGTATCAATATCATCTTTAATTTTACCTTGTATCAAAGATAAATTAGATAATAACACAAAATGTTCTTGTTCGAAAAAGTTAATGCAGCAAATGATGCGGATATTAGGATCTTTATAGAATGTTGCAATAAACAAACTGGATGATGGTTGTTAAAATTTTATATTTCCTTCTGATTGTCAGTTGGGTTAGGCCGCCGAAACAACCGATTCCATTCAAGATTGTGCAAATATCAATGCTGTTTGGGCATCACTTATAGTTGAAGAATGTTCTCGCCTTGACTTGACGGTGAGTTTTATTCATCGTCAGATATGTCTGTACTCTGCTGGGTTTGCCTGATTATTCTTCATTGCAGTATTTTTGTGTAGCTCCAGGATCAAGGTCAACCCCTCTTGCTCTTTCCGCTTCTGCTCATCCCTTAATAACCTGTGTTTCATGCTTTGATGAGAGATCACTTGCATTTCATGCTATTGGGTATGCAAGAGGGTCTAAGAAAGCGGCCGTCATTATAACAACATCAGGAACTGCGGTTTCAAATCTTTTACCTGCTGTAAGTTTCAGTGCAAATCTATGAAAAGTGCCGTGCCAGTGAAGGAACATCATATGATCAATAATTTTCCATGGTTTAGTTAATCAATATGCTTTTAGGGTTTTCAATTCATATTTTGTTGTAACATTCTATCTTGCAAATTGTAACGAAAAATTACGTACTAGTAATGTTCACTTGTCATACCTAAGGTGGTTGAAGCCAGCCAAGACTTTGTACCCCTTCTGATACTCTCAGCAGATCGTCCTCCAGAGCTTCTGGATTGTGGAGCAAACCAATCAATCAATCAGGTGAAATGAAATTGAAGTAACATATTTCAAAATTTATTTTGTATTTTCTTGTAACGCAGTTGTTTATAGTTTCAATATATTGGTTTTTGTAGACATATAACAATTTTTTATATTAGAATTTATTTTGTATTTGCTTGTATCACAATTGATCATACACACTACCTTACACTATACATACGTATAAATATATATCCATTTGCTTATTTGTTAACATTATTGTGTTGATTTGTATACTAGGTGAATCATTTTGGTTCTTTTGTAAGGTTCTTCTTCAGTCTTCCACCTCCCACTGATCAAATCCTTGCTCGGATGGTTCTTACCACACTGGACTCTGCTCTTCACTGGGCAACATCTCCACCAATTGGTCCTGTTCATATTAACTGTCCTTTTAGGGAGCCATTAGATAATAGTCCAGAAAAATGGAAATCAAATTGTTTGGAAGGATTAGATACTTGGATGTCTAATGCTGAACCATTTACCAAGTATATTATGGTGCAGCATTCTTATTTATGTAATAATGGTACACATGGCCAAATGGAAGAGGTTCTAGAAAAAATTCAAAGTGTTAACAAAGGGCTCCTACTTGTTGGTGCCATCACTACAGAGGATGAGATATGGGCAGTTCTTCATGTGGCAAAATACCTTCAATGGCCTGTTGTGGCTGACATATTGTCCGGGATAAGGTTGAGAAAGTTGTTGTCGTCCTCTCCTGAAGTTGAACAGAATATTATTTTCGTTGACTATCTTGACCATGCATTACTTTCAGATTCAGTTAGGGATTTGGTCCGGTTTGATGTAATTGTTCAGGTGGGACTTCATTTCTTTCCTCTTCTACTGGGTTTAATACCCTTTTGTATGGCAAGGGATAATGTTTCCAATTACTGTAGATAACAGTGCATGAAATAAATGAATGATTGTTATTATTTTGTGCCTAAGTTAGTAGATCATTGATACCAAGTCATTCATGATTCTATATGCCTTTCTTGTTGTTTTCTTCTGATTCTTAATTCTTAGCAGATTGGGAGTCGGATTACAAGCAAGCGAATCTCTCAGATGCTGGAGAAATGTTTCCCATGCTCATATATCTTGGTTGACGATCACCCAAACCGTCACGATCCTTCACATTTTGTAACACATAAAATCCAAAGCTCTGCCATTGAGTTTGCTAATATTTTACTGAAAGCCCAAATTCCACATAGAAGCAGAAAATGGCATGATTATCTACAAGCGCTGAATATGATGGTATTGATATAAGGCTGTGATTCTCTCCATGTTCCATTTATCTGTGTGTTGTGCATTTTAATGCATCGTCTGTTGTCTGTTCTTTTTTTTTCAGTTTATATTTTTTTTATCAATATCTAGGATAAATGAATCAATAGGTTGAGTATGGTTGCACCTTGTGTTTGGTTTATCTAGTTGGCAACAATTTGGTACCAAACGAAATTTGAAAATGCAAGTACAACAGTCTTTGCATATGATGTTATTGTATTGCCACGGCTGCTTGGTGCCAAAGTTTTATGCCATTCTGTAAATGTTGGCCTGATTTAATTCAATATTTTTCCCATGTTCAGAGCATATAAACACATATTCATCTTTATTCTAGACTTCAGCTTGAATTTCTTTCCTTTTTTTGGTCCATAAAGGAAACTCTACACTGTCTCCACAGTATCTTGTGATTTTACATTTTTTTGTATTTTTCCTTATTTAGAATTGATGTTATATAATTGCATCCATTGTTGGGATAAATGAGGATGCAAGACGAGATGCATATTTTCTTTATTGCTTTCTACCAAAATTACTGATAATTCGTCTCTCTGAAAATTGATGATATTATGGTCTGTCGTTCTTGTGTTCGTCTGTACCTCTGAAGTACACTTTCCATCTATTGTAGGTTGGACAGGAGATATCGTTTCAAGTTTCTTCTGAACACTCTTTGTTAGAACCTTATATTGCACATGTAATCTCAGAGGCACTTTCATCTGAGTCTGCTCTTTTTATTGGAAACAGCATGGTAATACGTGATGCAGACATGTATGGATGCAATTGGAGAAGTGATACTCACAGTGTTGCAGATATGATTTTAAATACAGAATTACCATGTACGGGGATATTGGTTGCTGGAAATAGAGGTGCTAGTGGAATTGATGGTTTGCTCAGCACAGCTGTTGGTTTTGCTGTAGGATGCAATAAGCGAGTATGTATTCACTTTAATCCTTTTGACATTCTGAAGCATTTATACGTACTACTTCTGGTAGAATGTTGTTCTTTATGATACTATTATTTCTTACGCTTTTCCCCCTTTTGTTGATTTGGATGCTAGAAAGACATCTTTCATAAAGATAGAAAACTTAGCTAAACTTTTGAACTTCCATAAGCAGATTCCTTTTCTAGTTTTCTTTTTCTTTTGCCCATAATTAACGATGCTAAAACTTCATGGGAAACAAGGGAAATCTTTGCTAAGTTCTTGCTTCTTTTTCTCTTCCTATCCATGCCTTATATTTTTGTGTTTAGTTTCTCTTCTTGTTTCTATATACGTTCCACTTTGAGGATATCTATAAATATTTATGTGTATGTTTAGGTGCTGTGTATGGTTGGAGATATTTCTTTCCTTCATGATACAAATGGCTTGGCAATTCTGAAACAGAGGTAATATTCTTTGTTCTCTTTGTTCGTAATAGATCCTTTATTCAACAACTTTGAAACACAAATAATCCTGCCCATGTATAATGCCATTAGTCTTGTCAGTTTTTGCTAAAAGTTGGAGGTCTCATTAGTCTTGTCAGTTAACTCTTTACTGTTAAATCTCTGTACTTTAACAATGTTTTCAATTGTGAGATGCGTAGTTTCCATTCTCTAAAATAGTTGTATAACAAAACCTATTTATTATTATTTATTTCATGCTGGCCATGAAGTGGTTTTAGCTTTCAAATTTTATTTTATTTTAAGGATGTTGCGAAAACCTATGACAATACTTGTGATCAACAATCGTGGCGGTGCAATATTCAGCTTCCTTCCAGTTGCAGATAGAACTGATCCAAGAGTGTTGAATCAATACTTCTATACTTCACATAACATTTCAGTCCAGAGACTCTGTGAGGCGCATGGGTAAATCCTTCAATTTTTTGTTGGTATTTATCAAAACTGATCACATAATTATCATATGTGCAGTGGGAGGTTTTCACCCTATATACACACAGACTTGCATATATTTAATGTTACATGTTTATTATTAAAAGTAGAGAATTTACTTGTAAGTTGGAATGTATCAGGTCTGTGTCAATTTAATGCCTACTACATCTTATCTGTTTAAACATTTTGTTAAGGGAAAATATATTTAAGAGTTACATACTTTTTGGTTTCTAATCTTATACATTAATTTTGAGGTTCAAAATCTGTTACAATTCTTCAGCAACCATATCTATCCTTCTTTCTGAACCATTTTCTACTAGTGTATTTTTTTTTTCAGTTAGATGTTTTGTTAGAAGATTACAGCTTGCTGAATATCTCAACAACAGAAATGTTAATGCCATTTATTAACTAATTTGACTTTTTCTATAGCATATGATTTCCTTAAATTGCAATCTAAATGAACCTCCTCACTAAGGTTTTCCATTGGAAACTTCTCCTTTGACACTAATACACAGGGTGAAGCATTTGGAAGTAAAAACGAAAATGAAACTACTTGAGGCTTTAATCTCATCACAGAAAGGAGACACAGATTGTGTCATTGAAGTTGAGAGCTCCATTGATGCTAATGCCACTTTCCACAGGTAATTAGGTTCTAAAGTTTCTTGACCAATTATGATTTCCGAGTTGAGGTAAATACCCGGTCAATCTGCTGACATATCTTTCTCTGTTTCTTAGTTATATAAGAAAATTTGCTTACCGAGCAGCTGAACATGCTTTAGGTGTCGTTTCAAAGCCTTCTCTTTCAGAATCTCTGTCACGAGGTTGCCACTACAAAATCAAATCAATTAGTTATTCTCTCTACAGGTATTGTTTCTGTGAGAAGAATAGATTTGAAACTTCCTTAACTTTACCAGTTATGGGGATTGTTTAGTATATATTTTTCAAATTTATATGGTTCCAGAATTCGGCTTTGTGCTCCACCTACTTCAAGAGTGTTTGATCATGACCGCACCAGATTTTATAGAGAAGGTTTTATTTTGTCTTTGATTCTTGAAGATGGAAGCATTGGGTATGGAGAGGTTAGTTTATGTTAGATTCATTATTTGTTTGTTTATAAGTTTGTATGTTATTATCATCTTCTCTTTTTCTCTTTTCTTGAATATTTATTCTATTTTTTTGACCTGTTGTTTTCCATCATCTTCTGTCACTTTGTGCAAGCTACCGTTCAGTCCTATTTATTTTTGCCTTACTCTTCTGAAACAGGTTACGCCCCTTGAAATTTGCCAAGAAAATCTGTTGGATGTAGAAGAGCAACTTCGTTTTCTTTTTCATACAACTGAAGGAGCTTCCATTAATTATTTTCTACCAATGCTCAAGAGTTCATTTTCTTCTTGGATATGGAAAACTTTAGGAATTCCGGTAGGCAGATATATCTACTTTTTGTTAGTAAAATGTGTATCTAGTAAGCAGGATGTAAAAAGGAAAATGTGGGTCAAAAACATTAATGTTCCTCCTAGGTGCGTTTATCTTTAAAAAAATCAATGGATCCTGATCTTCTATGCTTAGCTTATTTAATTATTGTTATGCAGGCATGTTCACTCTTTCCAAGTGTCAGATGTGGTTTGGAGATGGCAATCCTCAATGCTATAGCAGTGAGCCAAGGTTCTAGTTTATTGAAGATACTTCATCCTCTGAGGGAAAGAAATGAAGAAAAATATGAAAAATCGCCGAGTGTTCGTATATGTGCTCTTCTTGATAGTAGTGGTAGTCCGGAAGAAGTTGGTCATATTGCTACTGATCTTGTCAAAGAAGGGTTTACGGCAATTAAGATAAAGGTGCGTTAAACCTAAGTGGTTTTTCTTTTGATGTTGCAATTCACTTATATTAACTGGTTTCTTTTCCTGTCTTTTTGCCAAGACTATTGTAGCATATGATTAGTAAATTTTATTGAGTCTGTTTTTTTATTTTTATTTTAAGATTTTAAGTTTCTCATTGATGGTTCTTCTACAAAAGGTTGCACGTAGGGTAGATCCAGTTGAAGATGCTGCTGTCATACGGGAAGTAAGAAAGAAGGTTGGTTGCCACATTGAACTTCGTGCCGATGCCAACCATAATTGGACATATGAACAAGCTATTAAATTTGGCTTCTTGGTGAAGGATTCTACCTTGCAATATATTGAGGTAAAACTTGTCAAAAGCTTGATAAACATGACTGCTTTACTCCTTCAATTGTCCCAAGTGGATTCCTACCTTACTGGTTTTGCAACAGGTTTTGGGAGTTTTTTTCTGACTTCGACATCAATATATTTCAGGAGCCTGTTCAAGATGAGGCTGATATTATTAGGTTCTGTGAAGAAAGTGGCTTACCTGTGGCATTGGATGAAACTATTGATAACTGCCCAGAAAATCCTCTGAATCTGCTTGTCAAGTATAATCACCCGGGAATAGTTGCTTTGGTGAGTACTCTTAAATCATTGTTTAATCAACAGGGCACATGTCATTCAATCTTGGTGGCGTACTTCATGTATTGTGGGTTTATCAAGTTGAATTACTCTTTCTAAACCTCAACTGTTATACTTAGATTTACCCAGCCAAACTGTGAGAATGTTGAGCTAGAATTGTGCAATCGCATTGTTAGAACCATGCCAATTAGAACTTTCCGTTGAAGTTTTCTGTATCAGAATATATGCGAGAGCACACGTTAGAAAGCTCATGTGTCCCCTCCCTGGTTGTTCATATAGCTAAAGCAATAATCAGTAATTAAGCTAATCCATGAGAAGTTGGAGAGCCAATATCTATAATGATCTTGTTTCTAGCTTTATAGGAGCATTATTTTGTCAAGTATCCATCATTCTTTTTGTTGCGATCATCAGAAATCATAATTGCCATGGTCGTTGACAAGAGCAGCATGATTCTAATATAAGCTATGCTTATAAGGTTAAATGGGTCCAGTTTACCAGCATTAACTTTCAAATGAGGATGCACACCATGGCTTTGATAATAGGAAACTACTCATTGTGCATCTTTTAGAGCATAACAATTTATGAAGATCTTTCAATTCAAAGCGACTTTTTGGTTGTGATCTTGATATGCATTGGTTTTATATGTCCTTCCAGGTCATTAAACCAACTGTAATTGGTGGATTTGAGAGGGCTGCGATAATCGCACGGTGGGCACAAAGACAAGGAAAGCTGGCCGTTATTAGTGCTGCATTTGAAAGTGGCCTAGCATTGTCAGCGTATATAGTGTTTTCCTATTATCTGGATTGGCAGAATGCTGACACATGCAAATTGATGAAGAATAACCTAGTTCCTTCTGTTGCTCATGGTCTTGGGACATTTCGCTGGCTTGAAGAAGATGTAACGACTGATATGCTCGGCATTGAACGTAATCCAAGTACTGGATTTATAGAAGCATCTGTTGCTGATGCTACCCATCTCCTGCATAAATTTCAAATGAACCGTAATTTTATCCATAGAACCTTTACTAGCCAAAAGGTCCTAAGATATCACCTAGCTCTGGATTCAGATGATTTCTCTTTTCCGTCAACGTACAAGAGATGGTCAGAGAAATAATGTGAGAAACTTGGATAACATCTATGTGCTTTCTTTTTCTCTATCTTTTTCTTGACTGCATTTCTCTGTGGCTGATGCACAAATGAATGCTTGAGACATACTGTAGCTATTGCTTGTAGAGTGGTGCAGAACTTTATTTTTTATTCCCACTTATGGAGTGCTAACCGCACCTTACCTTCACCAATGCAGGATAGCACGATTCTATTTCTTCATGGTTTTCTTGGGACAAATGAAGAATGGGTTCCAATCATGCATGCTATCTCGGGATCTGCAAGATGCATTTCAGTTGACCTGCCTGGCCATGGGGAAACAAAGATAAAGAACCGTGCTGATGGCAAAGCTGCACTGCAAGCAACGTTGTCAATCGAGATAGTTGCCAATTTGCTGTTTAAATTAATTGAAGACATAACTCCTGGTAAAGTTACTCTTGTTGGATATTCTATGGGAGCAAGGATTGCTCTGTACATGGCGCTTAAATTTGGTGATAAGGTACATTCATGGAGTGCAAGATACTGTTCATCTTTGAACTAAATTATTATATCTGCATTATTGATGATGGCAAACCTGTTCAGATTGAAGGGGCTGTTATATTATCGGGTAGTCCTGGATTAGAAAATGCAGTCACAAGAAAAATTCGCTGGGCTAAAGACGACTCGAAAGCTTGTTCCCTTGTTACACATGGTTTAAAGCTCTTTCTAGACACTTGGTATTCTGGAGGTTTGTGGAAGAGGTGATTTTCTTATCTCTCTATTGTTGCATTTCTTAAAAGTTATTTTATAGCATCCCAGAACTTTTCTTCACCTCCATGCTGATATCCATTGAACAGCTTGAGAAAACATCCCAATTTTAATCAAATTATCTCTAGACGATCACTGCACAATGACTTGCAAGGTCTTGCAAGAGTTTTGTCTGACTTGAGCCCTGGAAGACAGCCGTAAGCCCTTTTATTTATTTGCTTATTTTTCAGTTTATCATTTTAGTTAAAGAGTTCTAAGTTTGTTGATAGACCCATGTTTCATTAGTGAGAGAGTAAATTCTTTTATTAAAGTTCTATTGCAAAGTGCATGGTGATGGTAAGAACAAAGAGTCGTGCATCCGTTTGGTTTATAAAGTGACTATCAGTAAATGAACATCATTAACTTCTCATTTTTCATTTTATCATAGGTCATTATGGGAAGACTTGAAGCATTGCAAGACACCTCTTATGCTCGTTGTTGGAGAGGAAGATGAGAAATTCCAAACGGTGGCTCAGAAAATGTGGCACAAAATTGACCATGATAGAGATGATGAAGTGAGCAAGCTCCATCAGATGTTGTGGTTCCCAACTGCGGGCATGCCATTCATTTAGAGAACCCTCTTCCCATCATCCGGTTAATTAGACAATTGTCACCAACTTAAGTGCTAGATTACAGGAAAAAGGCTTGTAAGAGATTCGATTTAAGATAATGACAGCCAAAATTTGCAATATTTTACTAACAACCTGTTGAAGGTCAGGTTCAGAAGTACAAAACAAATGAGAACATATCTATCCAGTTTAGTTAAAGGTCTAAGAATGGTTTTCTTTCTCTATACTGTAGAACCCTGTGAAGAATCAGAACCCATTTTCATGATGTATTGTTTAAGCCTCACAAATGGTTGTCATCTTCAATAGTAAAGTTCTTCAAATGGCTCTTTCCCTGCAGATAAAAGTTAACAAGTCAAATTCAACAGCCTTGACGAGAAACTGTATCCCATCAGAACTGGCCTGCCTTCAAATTCTTTCCTACAGACGTCTTGTTTTATCATTGTAACATTTCTAATCTCAGCAGCAAGATAGTTTCCAAGTGCAACTTAAACCATCCAATCTGGTTTGAACACAAATGAATTATCCAAATGTTACTAAAACTTTAACAGTCAATTTAACCAAACTTAAAAAATAACAGAACACTTGAAAAAACTCTCAAGTCTCAGAAGGATTAAGTCAATTTCAGGGATGCAAGTTAAGACTCGAGAGGCAAAGTGTTCTTCCCAGTTCTGCTGTACCAGTCATCAGAAATTTTCAAGTCCAGCTAAAAGTGAACATGAAGAAGAAACATTTCTATAGCACCATGCTCGTATAGCCTGAAATATTGCAATACAAATCAGACTTGAATATCTGGTGCTCATACATCAAACTCCAAGGGACCAAATATAAAGAAAAAATGGCCAAAAGGTTAAAAGAAGCAACTCTTAAGCAATGAGAGAACCTTGAAGACCATTAAAATGATACGGAAACTCCACATCAATTTCAGCCATTAAAAAAATTCCTCATTTTGCATCCAATAACCAAACAAAGAAATGGAATAAAAACCAACCCGCCTTTGTACAAATTGAACAAAAAAACATAATCTCGGAAAGCAATCAGATAACTCTGAAGACCCAGAATCGGATTCCCACACGGGAATTAGGGTTTTAAACTATTTTCATCATTTTGCTTTCAATTACTCAGACGAGCAAAAGATACCCACTTTCCTGGCACCAAGCATCAGTTTAGTGAGATCAATTTCAAACCAAAAGCTTCATTTGATGCTTTAACACTGTTAGTATCTGTAAAATCGAATAGTAATTACCAGAGTACTGAAGGATCTAAGTTGATCGAAGGCTCTTTTCGACCATTTTTTTTCCAAGCGAAAAGATTATGTGCTAGACCAGGGACTAGGGTTTATTGTATTTATAGAGTTGGTCAACGAGAAACGAGGGCGTGCCTTCTTTTCAGAATTCATTTCAGGGTCTCCAAACTTTCAATATTTGTGCTTTGGTCCCCCTCATTCTTTGGGCCTAATTGTATCCTGGTCCAAAGAAACTTCCTTTGCAGAGCCTAGTCCTCGAAGGTTACAAGGAAACAAGTAACACAGTTATCAACCACAATTAAAACCAGGCATAAATCAACCACAATTAAAACCAGGTATAAAATGTAATTAGACTCATTGATAAAAGTAAATCTTAAGTTATGAAAGTATTTATTTTATATCATGTTTATAATATAACATGATAGATGTATTTTATTAGGTTTAATATAAAAATAGGGTAAATTACCCATCATCACTGAAATTTATTTTCTCTCCTATTTCACTCACTATACTTTAAATCCGTTCAATTTTCTCACCGAACTTAATACATTTGATTTTTTGGTCATTCCTCCGTTTTCTCACTAACGGCGTTATAAATTGGTTGTTATATAGATACAAAACAACGTCGTTTTGGTGAAAATTTCGTTTTTCTAAACTGACTTTATTTTAACGTTGTTAACTATTTAATGACGGAGTGACCAAAAAAAACTAAATGTATTAAGTTCAGTGAGAAAACTAATGGATTTAAAGTACAATGAGTGAAATAGGGGAGAGAGTAAAGTTTAGTGTAATTTACCCATAAAAATAAGTATTCAAATTATATTATTTTTTCATATTTTTTCATTGAAGTATCTGAATTATTTAAGTTAATCCTAGTGTTTAATGCAATATAAAGAGTAACACCATGAACTAGAAACATTTGATACAATCCAATAGATTATAATAGTACCGTAGATTTTGAAATGATGATTAAGAAGATAACTAACTAGTCATTTTGTTGGCAACAATTTGTCACCTAATATATTGAAGTGGGCGATAGTTAGAAACAATGAAAATGAAGACTCTTGAAGAGATTGAGAATGCATTTTCGTTGACAAATACTATCAAAACCCTAAAAAAAAAGATGACAAAGGAGAGAGTCATAATTGTTGGTCAATGGAAGTAGGTGATATGAATGTCAAAGATAAGGACCCGGAGAAGTACCCAAATAGCCCCATCACACGTGCAAGGGCCAAGAAGTTTCAAGCAACAATGGAAAGATTGTTTACAACAAGCCATAGACGTGAGAAAGGAGAAATGATAAGGGAGGAATGTTTTACCTTGCTCATGCATGCATTTACATGAGAATTTAAATATTTCACAACCTCCATTGCATTTTATGAAGGGTGCTGATCATTAAAGCATGCATTTCATTTATAGTTTAAGTTCATTTAGGGAAGTAGTTTATTTATGCATCTTAAATCATTCATTAAATTACTTCATTCATGCATTTAGTTAAATTTAATAAAGTTAGTTCTTTGATTAAACTAGTTCATTCATTTAACTAGTTCATTAATTAAACTAACTCTTTGATTGTTTCATGCATCTTAGTTTAAATAAATCCTATATGTGTGTCTAGGTGCATGTGACATGTAGAATGATGGAGAGACCCTTCAACTTCAACCTGGAGACCAGCCATTGATGACCATTTTTATTCATGCAATCAAGGCAATTCAAGGCTGAAATTTTATCTACACACAAGGGTTGTTCATATTCTTGAAAAGACAATGCATTCAAGCCTTATATTCACCTATTCAAGGCTGAAATAATCAGTCATTGAAGGCCATTCACGTGCTAAGCTAGGGGATAAATGATTCAAGGATGTTTTTATTTCATAAAATCAGCAAATGAGACAAACAATAAAGGTAGAGTTATTTCAATTATTCACTCATTTAAGTGAGGAATTCAGCAAAGAGTATGAAGGGACAACCTCATTTGGACGTGTTGAATGTGTACATTCATCCTCTTTTTATTTATTTGTAAGCAAGCAAGGCAGCCCAAGAGTCTCCTTTACCTTTTGGAAAAAAATAAGGCTAAATACATTCAAAATTCAGTCCAAATTCATCCAACTTAATCAACATGGTTGACCATCAAAGGATAAGGAAGAAGACAACTCATTTATTTGTATTCAAGTACATTAAGATGAGCATTCATATTTCTTTTGTGTAACTTTTCATATGGTGCCTATCCACACTATAAATAGGCACCTAAGGATCATTTGTAGGACACCACTTTTGAATTATAAACTCGTTGAAAAAATGCTTTCATTTTAGTTCTTGCGATCACTTTATCGACTTCAAGTTGTGCTTGTAGTCTTCTATCTGTTCCATATTATTATAGCATTAGTTCCTAGCTCTCATATATCTAGTGGGTCATGTTCCACACTCCTCCACTTCAACTCCATCAAGATATATTGTTGGTTCCTAGCTCGTTATACCTAGCCGGTCACAACCCGCCATCCTTGCAACCATAAAAGTCCACACCACTTTCAACATCTTCCCATCACTTCACTTTTCATTTTCATTTTACCACAACTACCATCCTCCATCCTTAACCTTCAAACTATCCATTCTATCTAACCAATTCTTTCTTTATCAATTTTATTATATTGTTATTCATCTCACATATATGTTTTACGATATTTCAGAGTTCAAAACATTGACAAACGTTTCTTACTAGAATCACAATCGGGCACATCTATATGATATGGGCATTACAACCCAGGTCATATTAGTAGGGAATGTGTAAATACTCTTACTGACTTTGATATTCAAAATCAAAACTAAACTCGATTCGGAAAAAAATTGATTTAAATTGATTTCAAGTTATAATTCATAAATTCGATTCAACTCGAGAAAATTTCAAGTTCAAATTGAGTTATAAAATACAACTAGAATAACTTGAATTACTCTGAATTTTTAATAATTAGGATTGATTTTCAAGCTTGAGCTGAGTTTATTGACTTTGTATAATATATGTATCACTTATGAAAAAAATATGAAGAAATATATATGTGTGTTGTATGTGATTATAAAAAACTATTTAAATTGCAAACAAATAATATTATAGACATTGCAATTAAATTTAAACAGAAACTCAAAAGTTTGACTCGACTTGACTAGAATTTTATAAACTCAACTCGAAATTTTTTTAAGTTAACTCCGAATTATAAAATATGACTCGTGAACTAGAGTAACTTAAATTTTTTTACTCGACTCGATCGAACACTCACTCCTAATGTAAAGGGTCGGTAAGCTCTTCTAATTATCGACACATTAGTATTGGAATTAGGGATAAAATCATGGTATATGAAAATGACTATTTTGTGTGTTTATATATGCATTTCTTCAAGCTAATGTTTTGGGTTAGTATTATGGAATCATGTATTCTATCATTAAATAAACACTAAGGCATGTAAATAGTAAGATTAAGTTCAATGTTTTGTGAATGCAGTTCTTCTTCTATTCATCTTCGCTCGATAAAAGTCGATCACTCGTTAGAGTTTGACCTGAATTCGATTTGATTTAAATTGATTGAGGAGAATAAAATTTTTAACTTAATAGAAAGTAAAAAAATATATTTTCTTTTATGTTGGTTAATAGTGGAAAACCTAGAGTAGTAGATTTGTACTAAATAAGTTTCATTTATAATAAAACAACAATCTCTATAAATAAATTCTATGAATTTTGGTTAGAAGTTAAGCAGAATTTTGAAAATCTTCTTGTATTCTTTTATTTTTAATATTAGTGAAAAAAATTCTCTTTTTTCCATCGCTTTTCTCGAAAGAATTTATTACATAAAATCTTAATAAATATTTTATTGTGTAGTCATTATAATTGTTGTTATCTTCTAACAAATTGGTACTAGAGCATTTAGGTTGTTTGCCTCGATCACGATAATTGCATACTTGAAAATTAAAATTTTGTTATTGGATCGTATCACCAAATTTGGGTTGGGACAGATTGGATAACAAATCTAATTTCTGTTAGGTACTCTAAATTCAAAATGGTACAAATTTTTCAATGAAGGTGGAGCTATAAAAATTTAGCAAAGACCCTCTTATTGTGATTGAAAGGAAGAAAAAGATTGTCAAATTTTATGTTATGTAGGATTCAATGGTTTTAGACAATGCATTTGTTGCTTTCTCGGTACTAATAAATGATTGTCAATATTATCACCATGAGTATTGATACTCCCATAGAGTTTTGATATCATCATAAGCCTTGATGTTTGAATAAATTCTCTCTGTACTAATACTAAACCTTCAATATCGATGCTCGATAAACAACATTGATACAGTAAAGAATAGTATTGATACTCTAAGCCATTTTTCTCAAACTTTTATAGTTATTCAATTTATATCGATACTACATGAATAATATCAATATCAAAGTAAAAAAAAAACCTTCTATGACATGGAAATTATCCCTAAATTCTATCAACAAGTTATCATCTAGGCTAAACATTATTTCTAAAGTTTAAAGCATTTATATAGGATCTCAAGTCACAATCATGCATAATACATAAAACAAGCTTTTAAATTATATTTTACCACAAGAAAAATCATTTTCATAATAAACATGATACTATAAAGATCTGTTAGAAGTATAACAATTCGAGATGATAAAATAAAAAGAAAATCTTATTTAAGTAATTGATTTAAACAAGTCGCGATATTTAATTCTACGACAGGATCTCATCGTAAAGTTCGTGTACATAAATCAATAATAAAACAAAAAAATGATTAATAACATGAAAAAAATTATTCTATTAAATAATTGAAAGGAGTGTAAAATAAATACACGATTGGAATCGCAACAACTGAATGGAAACGAGTTGAAGCCTGTAGCTACGTAGTTTCCTTAAGACAGATTTTCGGTCACTCCATGGTGCTTGAGATCATTGGTCGTCTGTCTCCTAAGATAAAACAACTAGATGATCAGCTACAGTTGCACTGTTGTAGAGATCACGAACTATTTCGTGCCTTCATCTATCGTCGAAAAAAACTAGTGGAAAGAAAACTTTTTGAATAGTTTTTGAGTTCTTTTTACGTGTTTTTGAATTGTGTTTAACCTAGTAGGTTTATACACGGTATTTATAGGGATTTTACATTGTGAACGATTGAAATTTTTTGACCTAATGAAGCATCAATGAGAATCAAACAATTAAACAATTTTTAAAATTATTGTTTCAATTAAAGGAACATTTTAATATTTATCATTTTAATTCCAAAATAAATTTTGAAAAGATGTGCTCTATTTGAGAAAAAAAATATTTCACATTTGAGTTAAAAATCCGTAAGCCCACAAAGAACTCAACCTGTTCGGACATTCAAATTAGCCCATGAACATTTTTGTACGGTAAAATTACCTCTTGAACTTGATAACTTGCTACAAAAATTTTAAGTCCTGATAATATCAAACCCCGACAAAATATGGATCAATTTGATCAAAATTACCAAATTTATGGGTCATTTTATATTGGAAGTATTTTTTTCCCCTGATAATAGAAGGCTATGATAGTTACTTTTCAAGAGAAAAAGATTATAGAGGTTAAAGAGTAAAATTAGCAAAGGGTAGTATGGCCATTGACAAGTGACATTTACCCACTAGAACATGAGTCAATTTTCACCAATTTATGGCTACAGATTCTGACCTAAAAGCTTTCATAGCTTACCAACATCCCAATGTTCCCACCTACAGACTACTTTGGGAAGATAATATAAAGTTTGGTTTACACTGAAAATTTTGAAAGGAAAAAGAAACAATTATATTTTCAAGTGGGTAGATTAGGGTTTTGAACAGGATAAACGAAGAATTTTAAGTTAGAGGATGAATTTGAACTTATAAATTCTTTAGGATGATAAACTTAAATTTATAAAATTCTAGGGAGCAAAACCAGATTTTTAATAAAAAAATACATAAAAAATATAAAATATATGAACTTATTTTAGGTTAAATTTTTCTAAACATTGTAGTTTAACCGAAAATATAAAATATATACTTAATATGTTAAATTTTTTTAGTTTAACCGAAAATATTAGAAGAAAAAAAATAACATTTTAAGTTACATCTAACCTAAAATATTATATTTTTATTACATACCAGCCCGTTTCTGGGATTTTAGTGGCCTTAGGGTGAATAAAAAAATTAAGCCCCTAATCAAATATTTAAATTACAGTTTAAATTTGTCTTCGGTCGCATTGCATTTATCACTACTGCAGATATAGTGAATGATATTATGGTCACTGTAAATATTGTAGTTGTGAATTTTTAATAACATATGATATTATGAGCATAAAGATTATGGATATCGCGATTTCTGACGATATCGTTACTAATACATAATGATTGTCGTTGTAGTTGCATATCATTTTTTAAGTAGTTGTTCCTAATCACAAATGTTAAAAAAATAAATTTTAAGGGTAACTCCATATAACAAGCATTGAAAAAATTGGTCTCTAATAACAAATATTTAAAAAATAAATTTTAAGAGTATGCTCATAACAATAAATATTGAAAAATGAATTTCTAATAAAAAGTACTAAAAAAGTAGACTCATAATTATAACAAATAAATTTTAGAAAAGAAACTCTACCCCTAATAACAAATATTGAAGAAATTGGACTCATAATAACAAGAATTAAAAAAATTGGACTCTTAATAATAAATTTTTAAAAGTATTGGTAAAAAATTAGACACTAATACAAATATTAGGAAAACATAAACTATAAGAATAGGCCCCTAATAATAAATATTAGGAAAATATGTGTAACACCCTTAACCCGTACCCGACTCAGATACGAGTCCGATGTGTCACATTGTCTTTTCAAACTTTGACTCTTGACGAAAAAAATCAAGAAAATTTAAAACTTTCATTAAAATAACATTGTTACTTTACAAAAGTTAATCAAAACAAGACAAAACTGATCAGAGCATTTGTAACAGACTTTTTTCTCACATGCCAACACTATACACAACAAAAGACATACTTTATCTGTTACTTCTGATATGATCTTCTAGCAGTGTTGCTGTTCTTGCCACCCTATTTCAGCTCTTCCTGATTCTTGGTACCTACGTGTAAGTCACTTACATGCTAAGTCATAGACTTAGTGAGACATATAAATATAATAATAATGCATTCCGTATGATTATGAACATGCAATCTATCCATTCAATCATATCATATACAATTCAATGTAAACAATAATAATATGGTAACATATAACTATAATAATGCAATTACCTTTGATAACCTTTTATAGTCCCATGTACATTTTTGAGAACTCAATGTATTCGAGTACATTGAGGTTGTGCACTATGTTGTCACCACAGCTCGTATGGGTCCCACTAGGGGCTATGAAATTTTGTCCCGAAGGACCTATATATTGTATTTGTCCCGAATGAGCACTCCTTAAGAACCATATACATATTCCAGTGGATCAAATCTGTCTCAAAAGACACTGTAAATGTTCCAAAGGATACATATATGTCCCGAAGGACCACGTAGAACCCTCGACTCTTGGTATGCCAACTATACCTATAGCTCTCATATCGTATACCATGGGCATTATTCTTATATTTCATATGTTCATGTATTCATGTCATTTCTCTTGTGATCATATAACTCATATCACTTACCATGTCATATGTGCATTTAAATCTATTCACATATATCATTTATCAAATCATATGAACATATATACTTTATGCATGTATCATAATAATTATCATGTATGCATGTTCATAACTATTGTGATATGAAAATCAGCATAGGAATTAGACTTATCACAAGTCTTATTCCATTGTACCATACTTCTAATATGTACTCACCTTAGCCTTGCTTTGACTCGATTCTAATCCTTCAATTGTTCCTGAACGAGATTACGTTCTAAATCTAAATATTAATACATTGATACATATCAGTATACTAATTGATATATTCTAAACTATCATTTCTTAAGCTAATAAGAAAGCTATTTTTATCTTTTAATAAAGGTATGCATCAATGCACTGCACCATGTATCGATGCATCCCTTGATGGGTGCATCGATGCACTGTCTATGCATCGGTGTATAAATCATATTCGATGTTTTTATTTTAAGCGGGTGTATCGATGCACTCCTTATGCATCGATGCACTAATGGCATTCGATGTTTCCATTTTTAATGCGTGCATCGATGCACTTCATGTGCATCGATACACACTAAACAATTTCTGGAAATACCCTTGATGCATCGGTACACATTGAATGTGCATCGATGCACATAGCCCAGAAATGTCATTTTAAGCTCATAACCCATCAACTCTTCACTCAATTCTTCTATTTTAAGCCCCTATCATGACATTAAACTCAACTACCATTACTTAAACTAACTTATATCCTTATAAACCCTCTTTATCTTCCATATCTCATCATGATTCTTAAATTTTAAGAATCTTACCAAACTTTCAACTTTGTTATTAATCCTTTCCAACTTCACAAATCTCTTATTCTTATTGATGGCAAGTCAAATTCAACTTTCAATTCTTATTATAAACTCTATTTCAAGATTTCACTCAAGAACTCCAACCCTTTAATCTTCCCTAAAGATAACTTAAGCTTCCCTTAAGCTTAGTTATACTCTAATGATCATAACCCAACCTTAATTTAACCAGAAATTATCTAAATAGAAAACTCACCTTTGCTTGGCTTCACACGTGAAGAAGAAGAGAAAGGAAGAGAACTCTAGAAACCTCTAAACTTTGTTTCATTTCTTCCACGTGTATCTATATATACCATTATTAAATATTTTTTCTTTGCAATTGACCATACTATCATTTCATTCCTCATTCTTTTCAATTTAATCCTACACCAAATTTCTCATATAAGTCTTTAAACCATTCAATTATTCTAATTAAATCTCCAGATTTTGAAATCTTACAATTTAGTCACTAACCCGATATTGAGGATGTTACAAATCTCCCCTCCTTTTAAGAAAATTCATCCTCAAATTTTCATTACACATAACGATAAGAACATATCTTTTAATGTTCTCTTGCTCCTTTCTCTACTTTATCTCCTTACAATTTATAATCAATGATTTGCTTTCACTTCCCCAAAGACCCAATCCATTTCTAATTACCTTATAACCATAACCAATCTCTTAATCCATCATCCTTTAACTCAGAACACAACCTTAAATCTCTTCAAATGTTATTAAGCGTATACTTTACGAAATCAAACAATCTTTTCATAACACTATCTACCATTTCCCTATCTATTTACTCCTTTATAAATCACTATCTCCTTGTCTCATAGATCATATATTTTTCCTTATTCCAGTCACAAATTACTTATCCCTTTTTATTACCTTTAACTTTTTAGTTAATTCTTACTTCTGCCAAACATACAAATCCTTTATCTTTATTACACTCACTATCATACTACTTTATTATTCAACTCATTTCTTCCTATAAAACATACCCCACCATCAAACCATTCATATACTATACATTCTTCCCAATCAAAAATAGTTCGTCCTCTATTTCCTTAACTTATCAAACCTTCATTCTTACTTATCCATAATATAATTTCCTTGGTTTGCATTCAAACATTCTATTTACCTTTGTCTTATAAACTGATTACTGATGTACATATTTTCCAATTCCCCCAAAATAATAGTATCCATCACTTGTTCTTTTAATATTACCCTAATAACACCCATTCCTTCTACCTTATCTTATCACTGAAGTAAAGAAACTACTTTATTTCAGAACGATAAAGATCCTCTAATTCTATAGTTTCCAATCTTACTTCAAATCATTTGAATAGTAATTCCATCAATTTAACAGGGAATTCAATTCTCTAAATTCTAATGGAACATTCTCAACATATCTTATTTATCCCAACATTATACCCTAATAAATTTGTCACTTCCACATCACTATAAATAACTTCTAATTGAATTCTCAATTCTCACATCAATTTACTACTAATATATAAATATGCAAGTCCAGATTAATCAATATCATAACATTTCTATTACATAATAAAAGGTACATGTTATCATATCTAGATCATCAAAATCTTCATTAGTATTCATATTATACACTTGAGCAGTGGAATGTATTTCCTGTTGAGTAGAGGATTCAGGTTGACTTCTACCTCTTCCTCTACTTCTCCCTCTTTGAGACATTGAAGCAGATCGCTCCGACTGTACTGGTTCTCATGTCCCCAATGGACAATCTCTCATGAAATGTTCCACTTCACCACATCGAAAACAAGCTCCAGTAACTACCCTACACGTTCCGCTATGGCTTCTTCCACAAATTTCACATTGTCTAATTTGACTCTGTTGTGCTCGTCCATCACCAGACCCTACAGATTGAGTCTGTCTAGCTCTCATCTTATTTGATTCTCTTGTAATGGATGCCATCGACTCTGATTGTGCTGGAGATCGGAAACCAAAATCTCTACTTCTCTTAGGTGGTGAAAAACTTGATGAAGCCCTAGTTTTTTTAGATGGTTGGGTTCTTTGATTCCCAAACCTTTCATTTTGACCTCTCTCTGAGGCTTTAGCACGATTTACTACCTCTTGAAACGAGGATAAGTTCAACACTATCAGCATCTCTTTTAAACTTGGGCATAAGCCCTCAACAAACCACTCGCAAGCATCTTTCTCTGTAGGCACTAACTCTGCTGCAAAGCGACTTAATTTATTAAATTCGCACTCATACTCATATACAGTGCGGTCCAATTGCTTCAGGTTCAAGAATTCTTGCTTCATTTACCTGATAAACTGGTCTTCTATATATTTGTGTTTGAACTCTTTTAAGAACAAGGACCAGGTCACTTCATCACTTATCATTCTCAGAGTGGCGTTTGTCCACCATATTCTCGCTTACCCACGAAGCAAGGAGACCACTCCATCTAACTTCTCTACATTAGAACAGTGAAGACCATCTAACATAATTTTTATATCATTAAGCCAAAGGTCCGCAACAACAAGACCTTCTTCGGCTTCACCTTTAAACTCTAGAGCTCCTAAATCCTTCAACTCCTTTGTAACATTCATTCTCGGAGTTGAAGTAGCAGGAGGTTGGAAACACTCAATACCGCATCTAATGTTTGAAGAACACATCCTGATTAGTTACAGGCACTTCAGAAGGTGTCTGTTCTTCACCTTGCCTGGCTAGGACAGGTGAATTACTACTTTCAGCGGGCCTATCATCTCCCACTTCACTTCTAGAGCTACCATGTCCGGACATCTATAAGAACATAACCATATCGTTCTATTAGCAAAACAACATACTTACTATTATATCAGATCAGAAGTTTTCACTATTTTGTTGGCATGAATACTTTATAGGAAACCTAGACTCCGATTTATGCCGAGAATCGACTAAACTGTAGCTCTGATACCATTAAATATAACACCCTCAACCCGTACCCGACCGAGATACGAGTCTCTGGTGTCACATTTACTTTTCAAACTTTGACTCTTGACGAAAAAAATCAAGGAAATTTAAATTTTCATTAAAATAACATTGTTACTTTACAAAAGTTAACCAAAACAAGACAAAACTGATCAGAGCATTTGTAACAGACATTTTTCTTACATGCCAACACTATACACAACAAAAGACATACTTTATCCGTTACTTCTGATATGATCTTCTAGCAGTACTGCTGTTCTTGCCACCCTATTTCAACTCTTCCTGATTTTTGGTACCTACGGTAAGTCACTTACACGCTAAGTCATAGACTTAGTAAGACATATAAATATAATAATAATGCATTTCATATGAATATGAGCATGCAATCTATCCATTCAATCATGTCATATACAATTCAATGTAAACAATAATAATATGGTAACATATAACTATAACAATGCAATTACCTTTGATAACCTTTTATAGTCCCATGTACATTTTTTAGAACTCAAGGTATTCGAGTACATTGAGGTTGTGCACTATGTTGTCACCACAGCTCGTATGGGTCCCACTAGGGGCTATGAAATTTTGTCCCAAATGACCTATGTACTGTATTTAACTCGAATGACCACTCCTTAAGAACCATATACATATTCCAGTGGATCAAATCTATCTCAAAAGACACTGTAAATGTTCCAAAGGATACATATATGTCCTGAAGGACCACGTAGAACCCTCGACTCTTGGCATGCTAACTATACCTATCAACTCTTGGCATCGATACACACTGAACAATTTCTAGAAATACCCTTGATGCATCGGTACACATTGAATGTGCATCGATGCACATAACCCAGAAATGTCATTTTAAGCTAGAAACCCATCAACTCTTCACTCAATTCTTCTATTTTAAGCCCCTATCATGACATTAAACTCAACTACCATTACTTAAACCAACTTATATCCATATAAACCCTCTTTATCTTCCATATCTCATCATGATTCTTAAATTTTAAGAATCTTACCAAACTTTCAACTTTATTATTAATCCTTTCCAACTTCGCAAATCTCTTATTCTTATTGATGGCAAGTCAAATTCAACTTTCAATTCTTATTATAAACTTTATTTCAAGATTTCACTCAAGAACTCAATCCTTTAATCTTCCCTAACTCCTTTATCTTTTGATTTTAAGATAACTTAAGCTTTCCTTAAGCTTAGTTATACTCTAATGATCATAACCCAACCTTAATTTAACCAAAAATTATCTAAATAGAAAACTCACATTTGCTTGGCTTCACACGTGAAGAAGAAGAGAAAGGAAGAGAACTCTGGAAACCTTTAAACTTTGTTTCCTTCTTTCTACGTGTATCTATATATACCATTATTAAATATTTTTTCTTTGCAATTGACCATACTATCCTTTCATTCTTCATTCTTTTCAATTTAATCCTACACCACATTTCTCATATAAGTCTTTAAACCATTCAATTATTCTAATTAAATCTCCAGATTTTGAAATCTTACAATTTAGTCACTAACCCGGTATTGAAGATATTACAATATGAATCTATAATAATTATTAAAATAAAATTAAGCCCTCAATATCCGAATATTAAAAATAAGGGTAAAGTATAGTAATCGTCACTGAACTTTTCTAAAGCTTTCATTTAGGTCCCCTAACTTTTAAAACTTATAATATTGTCCTCTGACATTTAGTCAGTTTACAATATGGTCCCCGACGTAACCGGCCGTTTGACGCTGTTACACTGTCGTTAGTACATTTGCAATATGGTCACTGGTCTTTTTAAGCGCTTGCATTTAGGCCCCCCAACTTTTAAAACTTGCAACACATTTCTCAATTTCATTCTAAACCCCAAATTCCTTTTCAATCTCAAATTTCCTATTTCGCTTCTCTCTTCTTATTTTCAGCGTAACTTTTCAGTTGGGGATGTGTGAGAAATTCTAATCTAACTTTGAATTATGTTGAGGTGTTGACTTGAATAAGGGTCCATTGAGAGAAGACCCAACCAAGGGACTATCGGGACCATCAATGATTCAAGGTGTAATGTTAGATACATGTCATCTTAGGTAATGCATAGATAATCGATGAAATATTTGTGAAAAAAAACGGGGTTAGAAATGCAGAGTTGACAAATATTACTAAGATGAATTAAATATCATTGTTGAAAGTCACCAACAAAGCTGGAATTATTTTGTATAAATGGCATATAATAATTTCTTCGTTTAATCCTTGTGGTTAAAGATTTTCCAACAGATGATCAAATATAATGAAATCTCAAACAACGCATTCACCTCTCAGTCTCTTTCGCTCACATACACTCTCGTTTGGTTTTTGTTCTTCAATTTTCCACCATGTAAAATTGTAAACCCAAGCAGTGCTTTGTCTTTCAGCTTTTTATTTACAAAGAAAAAATGGAGGAAGAATTGCTAGAACGCAACATCTATTGTGTTTATTTCTTAGCCTCTCCCCTCCCTTGCAAAAAGGTATTTATTTTGTCTTTTGGGCTATCTAGAAGTAAGCTTTTCCTCTTTCGCACTTTCCCATTTCCAGCTCGCATTGTGTGTTTTTTGTTGAAATTTTTATGTTTCTGGAACTGCATGTCAATGATCTAGATATTCAGTGTTAGTTTTGAACCAAAACAATCTAATTCTCTTTCTTTCTTCTTAATAAAAACTTCTAGTACTCCTTATGAAAGATATTATGTTCATCAGAAGAGAAGTGAAAGAGGGTCATATGCTAAATTTTTTTTATCTTCTTGTTTGGTTTTTCTTTAAATCAGAGAATTGGTTGTGAGTATCGACATAGTGAAATCGCCAAGCTTAATCCGAGAGACTGTTGGTACTAGTTTATTGGGAATTGTATTGATCCGACCTGTGGTTTTCGACGTCCTGTGAGCTCGTATTCTTTTTAATAAGCTCATGTTGATTATGAGACTGATATATCGTGAACGAATTTGATTTTTTTACATGTTTTGGAAATTGAGGAATGTGTTGCAAGTTTTAAAAGTTGGGAGACCTAACTGCAAGTATCTGAGAAGTTCAGTGACCATATTGCAAACATACTAACGACAGTGTAACGGCGTTAAACAACCGGTTACGTCAGAGACCATATTGCAAACGGACTAAATGTTGGAGGACTGTATTGTAAGTTTTAAAAGTTAAGGGACCTAAATGAAAGCTTTAAAAAAGTTCAGTGGACATTACTATTCTTTATCCTAAAAATAATTGGGCCCCATAATTTATATAAATCCATTTTTTATAAATATAGTATATTATAGAAATTTTGAGCCCTACGAAGGTGTCCCTCCTGCCTATGTCCAGATACGACCCTAATTACATAATCCATTACGTTTATTCTTGTTATTTTTAACCTTAAATTAAGTTATTCTACGGTAGAATCACCCTCCTATTATCAATTGAATCAATGATGTTGTGCATGAAACTCGTACGATATAATTAATAATAGGGTAACCTACTTTATTAGTCTCCGAATTTTTAGAATGTATATATTTTAGTCATCACACGTTTAAAACTTGCATTGAAGTCATTGAACTTTTGTTCCACTACTATTTCGATCATGATTCACTTTTAGAATGTATATATTTAAGCCCCTGAGCTACTATTACCATTAATGGAAACAATGTGTTATATCATTGATGAAAAATGAAAAAAAAATGTTATGACTTTGACGAAGATCAAACCAATGGTATTCAAGCAGGGATGCAACCTAACCACTAAGTCAAATTAGTGAGTTGTAACAGTGTTGATAAAAAATAATTAGATTATGATCCAGTTGAAATTAATATATAGTTATTTCACGAAAAATATATTAATCAAATCATAAAATATAAAATAAAATAAAATAATATATTTATGTAGTGATTAATATATTTTTATAAAATAAACAAATTTAATTTTAATTCTAATCTATTCTAAATATTTTTTTTGTAATATCATCACTGTTTTTTTAGTTTTGTCTGATGGTTAGGTGTTATATCCTTCTCAAGGTCTCTGATTTGATCCCATCAATATTATATGTATTTTTCTTAATTTTTCACCAATAAGATGATGACATATGTTATCATATTATTGGAGAAGAGTGATCAATGTTGCAAAATATAATTGTTGCAAAATGAGCGTTAACATTGATGAATAATATTAAATAAAATAACTAAATATAATGGTAACTATCTCTTGGTATTAACTATTGTTTTAGAAGTGAATTCTCTCCGATGTTTGTAATCGTCGCAACAGATAAATGACCCCTGAGATTAGCACGGCTCTCAAAATTTCGTAGATCTGAAAGATGAAATGGATTTTGATGATATTACCCTTTTCTCAAAACTCAAAACATCCCTCCAAATAGGTTTATAAAAACCAAAGAGAGTTTCAAAGCAAATGACATTTGCTCATGGGATATCTAAAATGAGAAGATATGTCCATTATTTATAAACTAAATACTGAGGGAAAAACTATCATTCAATCCAACAACATTAATATGCTATTTAAAATAGAATTAAATAGTAATAAAAATGCTTTAATACTCAACATTAACAACAACCAAAATAAAATCGAATTAAAAGTTTAACGACTCTAATCCAACAATATTATATACATATATATTTGTTAGGGTCTACTTACACCTAGTGATAAAATGTTTAGTTTTACACCCTTTTGAGATTGTTGGATGAATGAATATCAAATTTTGAGATTAACTCTTTATTTTTTATAGTGAATATCTTTTAATTTTCTATCGTTAAATCTCAACCTTTAATTTTCCCTCGTCCAACGATCCTAAAAAGGTGTAAAACTTTTTAGTTTTACATTATGTAATTAGATCGGATCCTATGTATATAATACATACAAAAGAGCAGCATGATTTTGTGCAAACATATATGGTTAATAAAATAAAACATATAGCTGGAAAACTAAACGACATGCTCAGACAGTTCAAGCATCCTTGATCAAGGCATAAAGCGATGAAACGAACAGGCCGAAGAAGGAATTGGGCAAAAACAGCAACAAAGAGGCCCGAAAAAGATGAAACAACTACTACGGTGGATCAATGCACCGCCTGTCAGCATCGACAACCAAAGTAGCCTCTCTCGGATCATCATCAACCTAGTAACGATCCTTCGAAACCCTTTTACCATCACAACACATTGCATGCGCGACCGAGTTACCATTCCGAGGCACAAATGTGAAACTGCATAACCAGAAGTGCAAGGTTAACGCTTTGGCATCACAAGTGAAGGGGCGGATAACTGAAAAGTCCTCAGAAGATCGAGAGCGAACCGCATTCCTTGAACCACTGTCAAAACCTCCACCTCAAAAGCACTGTGGATACTTTATTCAGGCAGTACCCAGAGCCCAGGATCATACCAGACCCAGACCGAGGATAAGCTTGTAGTAGAGAAGCTGACATCAACATTGAGTTTCATAGTGGGAGCAGCTGGAGGCAACCAACGTGAGTTTGAGTACATCGTGGGGTGTTGAAGTCGGTGGGAGAGGGCCTCAATCTCCATTACATGGCTACGGATGAAGGTAATCGTCTCCTCAACTCGTTGGTAAGTGTTCTCATATACCATTTAATTTCTTGAGTACCAAATGACCCATATAGAGATTGCTATTTCATTATATGTAATCAAAGTCACTCACATTTTGTGGCCATCGAATACCCAAATTCAACCGAACATTAGAAGTAAAATGGCAGTCTCTACTTACAGGCACGGCATGCTCAGGTTCCCGATGGCACCGGGGACAAAGGGAGCTGGTCACCACACACTTAATAGAAATATTAAGCATAGTTGGAATGAAATTCTAGCAAAACTTCCATAGGAGAATCCTTATTTTCGAGGGACACGGAAGACCCCAAATGTACTTATAGAAACCTGTATAAGACATTTGGATCTGAGGTTGAAGAAGAAGGCGATAGCCGCTCCTTACTGAGTAAATTCTCGATTGTTGTTTCTTCCATACTATAAGATCTTCCTATTGAAATTGAGAGAGGGGTGTGGAACAAATATTTTGGGTTATGATAGTGGGAAAAATAGCTTGAACGAGGAAGGCATTTCAGGTGCGAGTTTGATGTAGGATTAGGTCGGACACTTCTCAATACCATTGCTTCGAAATGGAACTAAACTGTGTTGGGGAAATTGTGGCAACCAAAAAGCATTCCACGGTGAAATGGATAAGCCATTTCACACCTTCCAGCAGCAACCCTTTTACAAAAGACCCCTCGAACACCACACATTTCTCCAGATGAGAGAAGGGTTAATCAAACATTATAAATATTTTTGATATTATACCTTAAATAAGCTCAAAACGTATGTTCAAACATGTTAAAATTCATTTTCTCTTATATGTTACCACAATAATAATATCAATCAAGTTACGATTATATCGACTCTACCAACTAAACAGTTGGAGTATTAACAAATATCGACTAAAATCAATATAAAATTTAAGGGCAAATTACATAAATGATCCCTAATTATATGATATTACTTTATATTAAAAGTTACAAAATAATCTTTCGACTATTAGGAGTTACTTTATTGAGTCCCTTGACTATTGAAAGTTATAAAATGGTCACTCGATTATTCATTATGTTCCAAACTCGTCATTTTTCGTTAAGAATTTGACGACAATTTGAGTTGTATGTTAACCTGCTGACTGAGATATGATAAAATATAATCTCATTATCTCAAACTACTAGCATATCCCAATTGGCATGTTAACGTCAAACTTAGCTGACTAATAATTTTTTAATGAAAAATGACGAGTTTGGAACATAATGAATGAATAGTCAAATGATCATTTTGTAACTTTTAATAGTCGAGGGACTCGATAAAGCAACTCCATATAATTGAGGGACTATTTTATAACTTTTAATAGTTAAGAGACTCGATAAAGTAATATCTTATAGTCAGGGACCATCTATGTATTTTGCCCAAAACTTAATTACTTCAAAATTGATGGTACAATTTAACAAAATTGTCAATTTGGCAAGCGGACTTCACCACCTGCAACTAACACGTCTACTTGCTTGATACCTAAAATCACCATCGCACACTTACCCCGTATTTGTATCGTTTTCACACAGCTGCCAGTTGCCACAATAAGAACAAACAACATCCTTGTACTTGGTCCCGTGCCTTCATTGTCATGTCCATGTCTTCGATGTTAACATTCTCAACGACCCATCAAACATATGATTTTATCAAATCCTATCATCCCAATTACCAGATCATGTAACATTCTAAACTAATTTCAAATGATTATCAAAGATAAAATCGACCGTTTTCCCAAGTGAAAGTAATGGTATTCGTCTTCTCCATTTTATGAAGAAAAAATGGCGAGAAGTGGATAAGAGAAAGACATAGCATGGATCTTCTTTACCCCATGTTCATATAAATGAAAGTCAATAATTATGTTCACTGCAGGACCCCATATGGACATTTACATTTGTACAAAAGAGTGAAAATGAGATTTCAAGCAAAACTCCATTAAAGATCTTGAAGCTCTCCTCCCAAGATATTTTATAATCAGAAAGTATAATAGCTACAAGAGAAAAGAAAAATCCTCTAATGAGAGTTGGCAGTGTCAGTTGCTAGCTCAAATGGGTATAATTATAACTAAATATTATACAATTAGCAAAGTAAATTGACAGACTTTGATTTAAAGGAAGCGAGGGGGAGGTTGTAATATTTTTGTAGTGGCAGTGGCGGTGGTTAATGATCAAAGAGCTCTCTTTTTAATGCAGGACCTTTGCCTTTCGATTCCCTCTTCTTCAAAAATAGACAAATGCCCATTTCTTTTCTCTCTCACTCTAAATCTAGATTCTGAAGTTATAAAAGTCTCGCCTTTATTACTTTTTCTTCTCTGGTTCTTTTTTGACTGTTTTGTTGCAGAGTTGCTCTGTTACTGAGCAGGAAGAAAAGGGAAAAGGGCTTGCTTAAATTCATTAAAAACATTAACTTTTGAGTGGGTTGGAGTTTTTTGAAGAAGAAGAAGGAGAAAAGGGTATCAAAAGAGAGAGCAGAGAGAGTACCAAAAAAAGTAAGCACAGAGTTCCCCTCTCTCTCTCTCTCTCTCTCTCTTTTCTGGGTTTTTTTCTGCTAAAAACTCTTGACTAGGGTTTTGAATTTATTGTACTGAAACCATTGTTTTTTCCTCCTAGTTTAACTGATTGCTTCTACTAGATTTAATTTCTCTTTTCTTACAGATCTTCTTTGAACCTCCTTTTTCTCTTCTGTTCCCTTTTTTGTCTCCAGTAAAGCTTTCTTTTCTTTTGCTTTGTGCAAATTTGGGTGCTCCCAGTTGTTGCTTTGGAAATTGTCTGTTTCAGCTTGCGGGGATCTTTGCTACATGATTTCACTTCTGGTTTTGGAGGTTCATTAATTGAAGTGGGGTTCTCTTCTAGAATTGTTCTGAGTAGTTTCTGTGGCTTTCTTTTGGGGTGGGTGAATTTCAGCTTTTCTAGGATTATGCCTTCTTTGTATTGCAAGTTTTTTCAGTCCCCTTTTGGACTTAGCTTGAAGCTTGCTGTTAATGTGTTTTGAGATAATGTCAAAGGCTTAGATCATTTTCCCATGTGATTTGGTTATTGTTGTTCTTTCCTACCGGTCTCTTTTATGACGTTGGATCTTTATTTGATCATCTTATAGCATTTAAGGCTATATTTAGGTATTGGTCAAATTTTTAAGGTTTAGTTTCTTTTCATCAGCCTAACTTTTAACTGTTGTTCGCTAGGTGTTAAACATAATTGTGGAGGAAGGCGTAGACCGAGTTTTCTTCTGCTACTCTTGTTGAAAAAGGGATGGATATAGGTGAAAAGGATAAATCTGAGCTAGAAAACAGGAATGAGAATAGCATAAACTACGAAACACCTGTTTTGCCATCGGATTGGCAGTTTGGTGGTGCCAATCTCACAAGTTCTGGTACGAGTGTAGTTCCTTGTAGTAATCCTTTGGCTATTGGTTCGTCTTGTGCCTCTGCTTCGATGGCAGACTCGTTTGATTCTAACCTTTGGGAGCATCCGTCTAATTCTCAGAACTTGGGATTTTGTGGCATCAACGTGCAAAATGGTGCAATCTCTTCAAATGCAATGGACACTGGGAAAGGTACTCTTACCTCTTTGAGAGGTAGCATTGATAGAACATTTGATATGGGCTGGAATGCTGCAAGTTCAGCATTGAAAGGGCGCTTTTTTTTACCGAATACGACTGGGATTCTACCTCAGAGTCTATCACAGTTTCCGGTTGATTCGACTTTCATTGAGGGTGCTGTGAGGTTCTCGAGCTTTAATGAGGGAAGTTTTAGTGATATGGTGAGCCCTTTTGGTATGCCTGAGTCTACGGCTCTGTATTCTAGAGGAATGGGATTGATGCCAGGACCTGAAGATATGTTCGCAGTCAATGGGAGGAAATCTGTATCTGGTGTGGAATCTCAGAAGAGTAAGTTGAATGTTACTGAAGCTACTAGAGATGCTTGTTTGCAAGTTGAAAATAGGGCTAAAGAAAGCCCACTTGAGAATGAAAGGAAAAGTGAGAGTCTTGTGCGAGCTAAACAAGAGGCAAAACATGGAATTGGAGGCTCTGGTAATGAATCCGATGAGGCTGTGTTTAGTGGTCACGATGTAGGTCAAGAAGAACCATCTACATTCAATGGTACAGGTGGCGAACCTTCTGCCAAGGGTCTTAGTTTGAAGAAAAGAAAAAGGGGTTTACAGGTAAAAAAATGTTCACTAATTGTTTCCCTGATCTATTGTTCACTTTTGTTTATCGACCAAGTTTTGATTGCTAAGTTTACGGCAGGATGCTGAGGTTGATCAAGCTAAAGGAGGCCGGCCACCTACCGAGGCAGCTGGGGATGGTGCTGAAAATCAACAAAAGGGTGACCAGAAGCAAACTACATTTATCAATATGACTGCAGGGAAGCAAGGTTCTCCAGCTTCTCATCCGCCAAAAGAAGAATACATCCATGTGAGAGCCCGAAGAGGCCAGGCAACAAACAGCCACAGTCTTGCGGAAAGGGTAAATTTTATATGGAATACTCTCTGAAATTGCGGTATCAGATCATCCATCTTTGTTTGATTGGAGTTGATTGGTTATCACTTCAGGTAAGGAGAGAAAAGATCAGTGAAAGGATGAAGTTCCTTCAGGACCTTGTACCTGGTTGCAGCAAGGTGTGATAAACTTGGACCCTATAGCTTAGGGAGTACAACCATATTGATTTTTCAGCAGTATTCACAAAAGATATCGTAACTTATTGTGTGAGAGTTTATTGGTTCTTGCAGGTTACAGGCAAGGCAGTGATGCTAGATGAAATAATTAACTATGTGCAGTCACTTCAGCGGCAGGTTGAGGTATTGGAGCAGAATTTGCAACTTCTGTTTTTCAACCTTGTTGTGCTCTAGTAATCTAGTGTAATTGTTGATGATGGAATTGTAGATACTTCAATTTAATTAATTCGTGAATTTTGTTCTGGATTGATGCAAATATTGTTAAAACTTAGGAATTAATCAGTAGTATAATCATGTTCTTTCCTTTTGCAGTTTCTGTCAATGAAACTTGCTATGGTTAACCCCAGGCTGGATTTTAATATAGAAGGGCTTCTTGCAAAAGATGTAAGTTGATCAAGCATAGATATAGGAGTCCTTAATATCTATGCATGTCTCATCTAACCCGTTAAAAGCTGCTTTTTTGATGTGCAGCTTGTTCAATCGCGAACCTGCCCTTCTTCAACTCTGGGGTTTTCTCCGGATTTATCTGTCAATTATCCTTCATTGCGCCCATCTCAACCTGGACTTGTTCAAGCTGCTCTTCCTGTAATGGGGAATAATGATGATGTTATTCATAGATCTCTTACTTCTCATTTGACATCGATGATCGGAGGATTGAAGGAGCCCAATCAGGTTTCCCTTCATTTTATATAGGTCTTTTAACATCTTGTAAAGTGTTACTAATATGAAAAAAATTAGATTATTTACGTAACACCAAGATTCACAAGTACCACAAATTTTAAATTTCAATACATTGTGGTTCTAGCTATCAAATGCATGGGAGGATGAGCTCCACAATGTTGCTCAAATGAACTATGAAATCGGTGCTCCTTCCAACAGCCTTAATGTAAATGGTATTACCCCCTTTCATGAATGTCCTAACTCACAAATGTACTCTGATCTGATTAAAATTTATCTAATGCTTTTGCAGTCTCAACCGTTCGGTAATACAAAAGTAGGACTTTGATCCTTCTCTTCTATGACTCCATTCCAGGCAATTCATTATAACCCTACTACTAATATATATGGTAGCATACTTTACCACTCTTTCGAAGGTTAAAGTATAGACATACACTGTCACCACCATATATCTACCTTGCTCAAGGTTCTTTAACCGTATTGTCTGTCAAAGATCAAGTCAAAACATATTCCGTCACCATGTGGAGATGTGGAACTCCTTTTGAACGTGGGAATGTATTGGTGTCCTAGTCAGAGGTAAGGTGGATTAGAATGTATAGATTGATTATGGAAAGTTTTTATGATATAGGAGTTATATGTATTATCTAGCAGTATATTGGATGAATCTCCTGTAATTTACAGATGACTGGGAAGTATTAGATTGCATTTGTTCTTCAATCTTCTCATATCTTGCCTCACTTTTTTTTCTCAAGAAATGAAATTGTAGGGTGAGTGAATGTGGAATACAGATATATTCGATCTGAGTACTTATCTATTTGAAGTTATTCAGTAAAAGTGTCAAGTTGAAAGGAAACAAAGTACGAAACTGTTGTTCTATATGACCAAATTAGAAAAATGGGATTTATCAGAAGATTGATTCCTTTAATAAGCAGATTTTTTCCATGGAAATCTGTTGCATTTAAGCAGGGGACAAGAAATCATGGAAAGATGTATGGGAAAACAGTCTTATCCTTTACCCGTCTTGTCTTCATTTGAATTTCACATTGAATTTGACATACAAATCTGATACTCCCAAAGATATGAGATGTAAATTTATTGAATGATTCTATTTTATGACAATGAAGATGATAATAATAATAATGGCCCAATGGAATAACGTCCGACAGTCAAGGCCACCAACAATGAATATAATATAATTAATACAGGTAGTCTCCCGGTTCGGGTAGGAACTTTATTCTAGATGTTTGACCGTAGGGTAAAGCTGACATGTGGGAAATGCAGAATATTTTTTTTTTGGTAATTTATTACTCGCCAGTAAAAACTGTGATGCTGTATGATGAATCTGTAAGCGGATAATTAAGAACTATGAGAAGCCACATCACTTGTATTCTTGTGGTGATTTGCCTTCATCTTGCTGATGATTCTGCATCATGTTGAAAGAAAAAATTGGTTTTTGCAGTAATTGGATGATAATTAGCAATTACATGATTTGGAAGGACACGGTTCATAAAAATTACCTGTAATCTAGCACATATCTCTAGAACTTAAGGTACAGGAGCCCATCTCCAAAATTCTTCTCTATAAACTGGTAAGCAATTCCAGTTCCTCCTTGACCAACTATGAAAAGGCCACCCTTAATTTCACCTTCTCCTTTAAAATTCTGGTTTATTCCCAGAGCTTTTGCACGTTTAGAGTTTGCAATAGCCTGGGGATTGAACAAAAATCCTGATAGAAACTTGTCTTTAAGTAGTTTCCCACCTCCAAGAGCTTTGAAGAATCCTATTGTACGATCCAATGTCACAACACCGCCCTAATAGCGTGGCCTTTTGTCTTTTACCTGCATGGAAGGTCGATATCCGAGGAAGAAGGAAGTTCATTCGAGAAAATGTTTTGAATTAAAAGTATACAAATCACCTCTGATTCTATATGTTCATGAAGAACTGCAAACATTTGGATTGCCAGTGCATCAAATATTGGCTTTTTGGCATAGAGCTGGCGAGCTTCAGCTCTGCACATGACGCACATGTTATCATTGTTGCAACAAATGAAGACGGAAATGCCTATCAATTTCATCATTTAGGGGATAAAACATAGTTTCTTTGTAAGTAGTTTTAATACTTTACCCCGGTCGTCGAATGCATAGGAGAACAGCTGGCTTATCCCACCACAGTTCCGAAACTTTCATAGGCGGAGTCATGGATTTCACCAAGGGCTCCATCCCAATCTTATAAACAGGAGTTAATCTCTGAACCGATATGTTTTCAATAGCAGCATAAGGTGCCAGGCTGTCGACCACCGGAGGAGATTGTACACAACTGCAGACTCGAGCCTCGGCTGGTCTCGCAGCAACAACCCCTTTAAAGATGTATCCATCTTTAATCTTCAAACCAGCAAGTGACTCTTCCGGCGACCTACAGAGCTACTCCTGCCAAGGATTTTGCTATGGATTGAACCTTATGAATGGTGTTATTTCTAGTTGGTGTGCCCATGTCTTTCCTCGCGCCAAGGCCGTAAGATTTCAGTAGAGGATCTGTGCATGCATCAGTTCGATCTGTGAAACGTGCAATATGCCCCCATTTCATGCCAAATTGTGAAGATAGTTTCTTGGTGCTCAAGTTAAGGAGCTCCGGTAGTGATTTCCTCGAGGCCTCTAGCTGATCTCCATATTGAATCAAAGAACGATCATGAAGGTACTTTCTGATTTCCAGAGCATCCTGAAAGAACATAGAAACAAATCGGCTGTTATATGAATACCAAGTGAAAATTTTATATCATTTAGAGAGCTAGAAGGTTTATATTAACCTTTTGATATTGTGTCATGTTGATTGCATCATATCCTCTGAATTCATGATCTTTAAAGTCGGAACGTCATCCCAGCCTTCTAATAACTTTGGAAGCAATTCCTTGAGAACCCCATCATCAACAAAATCTTCTATTGAAAAAGACGCCATGATTTGTTGTAATGGCTATGGTGCTTATTAAATAAGGTCTTGATACACCATGTATAGAAGGTTTGATCTTATCTCGTTCTTTATTTTATTTGAGAGTTGCTTTAAGAAAATCTTTACTATAATCATCAGTCGAGAAATTAGATTAAACAAACAGAACAGAAACCCAAATCCATTCGGCAGCTTTGGTTGTCAATTGCGACTAAAAGATTACTAAAATATGCTTGTCTTCTACATATTCATCGGTTGCTAGCAGACAATAGCTAAAGGTTATCTGTTAAAGTCGGAACATTGCTTGGAAATGGTTAAAAGATGCTGATGGAGATCGAAAGGGAAACATAAATCGACTCCAAAAAATAAAAGATCACAAAACTTCAACTAAATGCTACAAAACCTCGCGTATAAGTAACACTTCCATCCAATCCACCATAGGGACAGCCCGAATTCATTATGACTCATCTCCTTAACTTTCCCAACCCAACCCACAATTTTTTCTTTTCATCTTGGATTTTCTTTGTCAAAAGTTCTATTTAAATTTTACACGACATTTTTAATCTTGCCAAGGATCACTCTCCGTCCTTACTTCCGATGGTTCAATAACTTGGTTCTCTGAGCCTTCTTCAGTTGCACTCACATCGGTTTCAACAGCACTCACTTCTGATGCTTTGACTTCATCCTTGTCCTCTGATCTACCCCATCTTCCTCCGAGTGCCATTGCCATCATCTCGTATATCTTGCTACCCAACTCAGCAGGGCTGTCAGGCTGCATGATGAAGACCGTAAGAAAAATGTTACTTAAATGTCTGCAAAAATGTTCAAAAAAAATGATCCAGTCAACCTACAGAAAAACCACTGGAGATCAATGCTGTATCATATAATAAGTCAACAGCTCTCTTGGCATCACTGCTTTCGGGTGCATTCTTGCATGCAGCCTGCAAGGAAAATAAACCTCGTAGCCGTCAGAAGAAACAAAACATAAGGGCAACAAGTCTTGGTATATCAACATTTCTGTAATAGTAGACCTCTAACAATCAACAGTTAGATCACCACTACAGCTTAAACAACGTACAGCTGCTATTTCTAATCAGGAGCATGATCTCATTAGTGCAACTACTACTACAGTTCATATTGGTTCTACATAGTAATTATCTGAAAAAATAGGGTTAAGTATAATGCTTCCATTCTTTGTGCTTTCTTATGGTCTCAATGATAAGTATCAACTGTTTTATCACATTGAAAGATAAATATAGTTAAAAGAATGCTACCCTATAATATCTTCAATCAAGTTGAACTAAAATGATCTTACATTCAAGTCTTTAATAATAGGATGATCTGGATTAATCTCCAGGATCCTCCTTCCCCTCATGAACTCCAAACTTGCTGTATCTCCAAGCGCTTGTGCTTTCATCAATCTTCATAATGAATCGAAAATATTAGTCAAGGAATGTTAATGTATGTTTCTAACTCATGGAGAGAAATAAATAAAGCCTCACCTTTCCATGTTAGCTGACCATCCAAACTTGCCAGAAACAAGCACACAAGGTGATGAACTTAGTCGCTTTGAAATTTGGACTTTGGCCACCTTGTCCCCCAGTTGTTGCTTTATCCAATCACAGAGAAGATTGAATTCTTGTTTGGTTTCCCTCTCGTTTACCTCATCTTCATCACCTGGTAATTGGTATAACAACAAATTCCATCAGATGCGCACCAGCCATCTGATGAAGAGCAAGGCTGCCAAAGAAAGATGCCCCTCCCCCTCCAACCAAAAAGTACATAATTTAAAAAAGAATACGACACAATAAATACTAACCCAGCTCCAAGTCTTCCTTGCTAATATCAACAAATTTCTTCTCTTTGTAGGTCTGCAGGTTTTGGATGGCAACTTCATCTATTGGCTCAATTAAATATAGAACCTAAAACAAAATGCTATATCAGTTACTATAATGGGACAAGAAAAAACGCGCTAGTAATAACAAGAATAAATTATTGGATTTAACAGTTGTACTTTCGTTTTTACAGTCTTCTATTGTTCGTATGTTTACTGCTAAGAAGTTTGTTATACTGTATGTAGACTTGCCGATTTTAGCTGGAGAATAAATTGATTCATCCAAAATAATATGGAAGGAATAAAAGAATCTCTGCCATCCTATCTACTATATCAAGTAGCCAACATTTAACTAATTTCTATTCAGGTAATTCAATAAACTATATAACAATTTTAGCCCGAAAATTGGAAATACTCCAAATGTCATGGAGCAAACTATAGACATGAAATCTTGGATTATTTTGACACTTGAAAATCCAATGCCAAATCGACATACACACCTCAATGTCTTTTTGAACCAATTTCTCCAAAAATGGAGCAGTCTTGGCACTTTTCAAGCTGTCAGTTGCCAAGTAATAAATAGCCTTTTGATTCTCTCCCATATTTTCAACATACTCATCCAAACTTGTCAATTCCTCCTCGTTTTTTGATGTGTAAAACCGAAGTAATGGTGTTATACGCTTGTGATTACCAGTGTCTTCAATGCATCCTAACTTTAGGAACCTGCCAAAGTTCTCCCAGAACTTTTTGTAATCCTGATATCAAGTTCACCATAGTCCATGTTAGTAGATAAAGTTCAGGTCAGCAATGGTAAAAAGAAATACCACTTGCATCAAACAACATACCTCTTTATTTTCACTTTCAGAAATTTCTTGAATCATGTCAAATGATTTCCTGACAAGCCTCTTTCTCATAATTCTCACCTGATACACAATAACCATAATAAATTCAATATGGAAACATAATAGTAAACGCTAAATAGTTAGCAGAGTCGGTCATAGACCCTAAACTGAGAGTAAAAAATTACATGAGGATTAACAGACACAGGAGTAAGTAAAATATGACTAAAGAAAAGTATACAAAATCAATCTTACAATACGGCTTTCTTGGAGGATCTCACGAGAAACATTAAGTGGAAGATCATCAGAGTCCACAACACCCTTCACGAAGCTCAAGTATCGTGGAAACTGAAAAATAACATTAAGTTCAAATACAAGTAAAAACTTGATAACACAAGGAAATGCTATATGTATCACAGTCATACAGAGTACACAATCCAGCCACCTTGAACAAGAGAACAAGGTAAAACAAATTAAACAATCTTTTTCCCTACACTTTGGTGAATATCCAGAATTTATACTTTGTTTATAGAAGAGAATATCTTTGTTTGTCGTACACAACTTGAATGTGGAAATACTTTTCCAGTTCAAAATATCAAAGAACCTTCTAATGAATTTATCGAAACATACAAGAAATGGATGGAGAACAGGATATCAAACCAAGCCAAAAAAAATTAGTTATAAAATTTCTTAATAATCCAAAATTTATCCAATAAAGGACCATGATATATCCCGACAAGTCATTCCTGCAAAAGCCAATATTGCAAAACAGCTATCAGGTGACCAGGTTAAAACTTACCAGCTCTCCATCAAAATCATCTGATATAAATACACGTTTCACATACAAGCGTATGTTCTTTGTTTTTGGATTTACTACGTCCTCATTGTTTAGAGGACCCATGCCGGGAATGTACAGAACACTCCTAAATTCCACCTCACCCTGCATGATATTCAAAGAAACTTCAATGACTAGTTACACAGGGAGTCAATTCATAAATTACAGTTGCATGCATACCTCAGTAGTGAAGTGAGTATATCCAAGTGGGTCCAAGAACTCATTGAAAGTCTTCTTGTAGAATTCATTGTACTCATCTTTTTCAACTTCCTTAGGATTGCGCATCTACAACAGACATACGGAAAATAAAGTGACATTCTGAATAAAAAGGAGCATCTTAAATTGTATATTAGGGGCAGAAAAAAGAAAAACTCACCCATATTGGTTTTGTTTCGTTTGCTAATTCCCAGTCCCAATACTTCTCAGTTTTAGTTGTCTTCTTCTTCTTCACATCCTATGAATAACACAAGCCAACAATAATACCATGTTTACCAAGAAGATTGTTACCTAATTGCTAGTAACAATTATATCAGAAAGCAATGGCAAGTCACCTCTGGCTTTACTTCTTCCCCTTCTTTTGGTGGCTCTTCCTCCTCTACCTGCTCAAAGATAAAAAAAAATAGTATAGAATGGTTGAAGAGATATTTTCGATGAGCTTAGAATGGAAGTGCTTATAACAAAACAGAGTGACTCTGTCATTGGATATGAGATCAGGACAAAAATTTCAAGAGAATAAACCTGGCAGTAACACCTTTAAAATAAACAAATCCTGTTAATTGTTTTATACATAATACAAAAATCAAACCAGATAAGAATCTTTAAACCATTTGAAACAACTTGGACCATCCATGAGGGACATAATCAGCAATGAGATGAGATGACGTGTCACAAGGGAGCAGAGCGGAAAGGACAAGTATTCATTTGATATCCGTAAATTGAATCCAAATGCCTAAAGCACGCATTGAGAAGGAATGAACTATATCCAAATTAGAACTTAAGCATGCACACTAACCTCAATTGTCCTTGATTTTTCTTGCCAAGTGTAGATTGGGAAAGAAACGAACTGGGAATAATTCTTCACCAAATTCTGAATTCTGGCAGGATCCGAGAATTCATACTTGTCATCCGGCTGCAAGACAACCATATTTTAGACATTTGGCACTTAGAATAATAGTCAATTTGAAGAACCAAGAGCTTCTAAGGCAGTTGTAACACTATGCACTACATTAAAACCTCAATTCTATTTACTACCTTCATTAATATTTAAACATACAAACGCAAATACATTCAAATAGGATGTAAAGTAGGAAAAATAATGAAAAGATAGAGTACCCTTAAATAAAGTGTAATCTGTGTGCCACGGACTAGAAGCTTTCCTGGATCATTTTCCTCCCTAATCACATAGGAGCTACTGTCTGCTACAGCTTCCCAAACATATTGCTTCTCCGACTTTGGGCTCTTTGTGGATACAGAAACCTTCCCAAGAAACAAATAAGCCAGCAACCCAATCACCACTTGCATGAAAATTATTGAACGAAAATCTTCATGCCGAAGCAGAAGATGATAATGTAAGTTATCAATTAAGCAGACAGCCTTCTACCTTATCAGCAACAAGAAAAGCAGAATAGAATCCAACACCAAATTGACCGATCAAACCATTATCTGCGCCGAGATCCTTATTTTCCTGCAAATATTAAGATTTTGAATAAGTAACCAGAAACATTTATTTTCTTTATTTTAAAAGAGAAGCATTTTAAATTACAAAAGATATTACCTTAAGAGCCTTAAGAAATTTAGATGTACCACTTTGAGCAATTGTTCCAAGACAGTCAATGAGTTCTTCTTTTGTCATTCCAATACCCGTATCTCTGGAAAAACATTGATTTCATTTATTTATTAAGTCCTATATATATATATATATATATATATATATTTTTCAGGAAGAGAAGTCATAAAAATCATACGTTATAGTGATAGTCCCGTTATCTGGGTCGGGTTTGATGCGAATCTCTAGTTCTCCAGCATCTCCAAGAAGAGAGGGCTCAGTCACGCTCAAGAATCTAAGTTTATCTAAAGCATCACTCGCATTACTGAAGTACCAAAATTGAAACTTTGTCAATTGCCTAATCTCTACGTTGAAACAATGAGCGAAAATCTATTAAGACAAACGTTTTGAACGAAAACCGAGTCTTCATTTATGCTCACCTCACAAGCTCTCTCAAAAACACCTCTTTATGGCTGTATAGACTGTGAACAATCAAATCCAATAAGCGACTAACCTGCAATCATTTGTGAACTTGTATTAATTTCAGAATAGAATATAGAGGATAAAACATTTTAAATATAAACAAGCATCTACCTTTAACCAACAACAGTTCATTCCAACAACAAATCCACTACATAAATCCATAAATATCCCACGAAGAAGAAAAAAGGAGCAAAACCCATTAAAAGCAAAGGAAACCCACCTCGGCTTGGTACTCAAATTTCTCCCCGGAGGTCTCTTCAGCCTCTTTCTCAGCCACAGCCGAAGCTTCACAACGGAAAGCTATCCGGTTGTTTCTCTTCTCAAGTTTCCACCTCAATCCAGTGGAAAGGAAGGCCTTGGTGAGGCCATTTGGAGGTAGAAAAGCGCTTCTGAGACTGAAGGCCTTGTTGGGGTCTGTTAAAGGGAGAGAGGCTAAAGATGGAGTAGCTAAACTTCTACTTAGGATTGAAGCCATGGAGAGGAAAATAAAATTTTGCTAACTAAAAACCCTACTGAATGGAGAGAAAGGGGGGGGGGGTTTAAGGGAGAGAGAGGAGGGTTCTAGAAATTGGGAAACAAGGAGCCAAAGTTTTGTTTTTGGAATTGTAAGGCTCAGATTCGGCCATTTCAGCCATTTAATACTACAATATTATCCTTCTATTATTTTCTTTCTTTCTTTCTTTCTGTAATTGTTAGAATTCAAATAATAATAAGGGTAAATTACAAATTTGGTAACTAACCTTTACTCTCTCTCCTATTTCACACATTGTACTTTAAATCTTTTCAAATTTTTCATAGAATTTAATACATTAGGTTTTTTATCACTCAGTCGTTTTCTCACTAACGACGTTATAAATGAGATTTTATGTAGATGCAAAACGATATCATTTTAGTGAAAATTTTGTTCTTTTGAAATAGCATTGTTTCGACACCGTTAACTATTTAAAGATAGAGTACCAAAAAAACCCAATGTATTAAGTTCAATGAGAAAATTTTAAAATTCAGTGAGAAAAATAGGAAAGAGAGTAAAGTTTAGTAATAAAATTTGTAATTTATCCTCATAATAATAGTATGGAAGCATAGAAAAATGTTAATTTGTCATGCTATATAATTGAAAGACAAGAATGAACCGAGCCACCTCGATCTTAAAAAATTATTTTTATTCTTTGAGATCATGAGTTCGAGCACCAGAAATATCAGGGGTGGAAGCGTTCGATGTCAATGGGTAAATAACCGTCTCCCACTGTCAACCTTCGAAATAATAATAAAATTATTTTTTATATTACATAATAATAAACAATGTCACGTCATATAAAAATAATAATAAAATAATTTAGAGTGATAAAAAAATAGTAATTCAAAAATTCGGTGAGTAAATTAAAAAAACTGGAAGTATAATGAGTAAAATAAAAGAAAAAGTAAAATTCAATGACGAACGTTGTATTTTTGTCATTTCTTTAATATTAATATATATATAAAGACAAATATATATTTAGACGTTAAGTTTTAATTTATCTTAATTTTTATTATTAATCATAATTTACACTCTTTAAACTTGAATCCTAACTTCATTCCTACATTACATAAACTTGTTCATAAATATAAATTGACTGGACATGCATTGTCGAATTTAATTCTTTTGACGTAAAGTAATTTAATCTCTCAATGTTTGAATACTTTTTAACGATCATTTGATGATTACAAACTTCAAAATGCATAAAAACTACCATCTTCAATAATTTTCTTATTTCCAATTAAACCCGACAAAGAAATTCAACGACCAAATGATAAAATGAAAAATGAAACCATCTAATGAGGATGTTTCATGCATACGTACGAGAAATACCAACAACCAAAACATCCCAAAGTGGAGCGACTGATGAACTGAACACAAAATCTCTATCGACTCAAACCTCAGCTGCTGTCTGCTTCAAACAATCAACGTTGCACAATCCAACAGATCGTACCATATCTCCCAGTCTGCCAATACAACAAGTTCCAACAGATCATTGCAAAAAAAAAGAGCTTTTAGGGTTCATATATATATATGAATGTATGTATATCTAACCGGTCGAAACTATTTCTTGCTTTCTCCGAATGATCCGTGCTGTTCCTAGCTTTCATATGGCGATCGATGCTCCTCCTTGATTTCTCTCTTTTGTCAATGCTGGTTCTTGCTTTGTCTCTACTGTCTGTGCTTAGCCTGGATTTTTCTCTATGACCAAAACTTGGCCTACCCTTATCTTTATAGTCAGTGCTTGGACTGGATTGTTCCTCGTTTTGGTTGGAATTGTTCGGAGTTTGGTCGGATTGATCCTTGGGTTTCAGGTCCGATGTGTTGCAAGGACATTGAAGTTTCTCAATGGCTGATATGAACTTCCCAAGGTGGCTTAAGTACTCGGGGTAAAGCTCCAAATTACAATGGTTTCCCCCTTTGAGCCACAATGGCTCATACTTCTCTTTACATAGTTCCCAAAGTCGTTTCCCATGAGAAAAACTCACCACTTCATCTTCAGTTCCCTGCAAAACATTGTTAAATAATAACAAAAACTGATCAATTTGAAAACTTGGCATTGATTTCATTTCGACAATGAATCAGACTCACATGAATAACCAGAACAGGACAGTGAACTTGAGAGATCTTATCAATGTTCTGCAATAAAATAACAAAAGAGAAGAATTATTGTCGCAAGTTGAAACAGTAAATATTCTCAGCATAGTTCCAAGTTGGTGAATAGAGATTGAAGCCAACCAAAAAAAAAACCTTGTAAATGTCAAACCATAATGAACGCTTGACCGGATACATGACACGAAGACCGGACAAGATCGGACTGTGCAGAATTACAGCCCTCAAGTGAGGCAACCGGATGGCTAATTCTAAAGTAGGACCACTCCCAACTGATTGTCCATATAATATTGTGTCTTCCTGTTTTACTCCATACATCTCTCCCAAACATTTGTTAGCTGCTTCTATGTCTGCATATGTGTCCTGCTCACTAGGCTATATACGTATAGAATCATCAGAATAGTGAGTCTCCCAATCAATATAGATGTTAGAAAAACACAAAGAACATGGGGTTTTGTTGTTGTACTAGGAGAAGACTTTCACATGGTAATAGACAACATAAACTGACAAGATAAAAGGGTTTTATGTTCATATTTCATATGTCTAGTCGTTATCACTAGAGGTCCATGGTCGAGCATATAGTTTGAAGGGATATTTGAACCTTCATTGCCAAATGATTGTAAGTCTATCGAATAAAAAAAATGTTCATTCTGCTTGATTCTAAAATCCTGCATTGAAATGAAAGAGAAACAGATTATACCTTTCCAGTGGATTGTCCATATCCTGAGTAATCATATCTGCATCAAGCCATCAACACAAAAAAAAATCATATGATTCTCCTTGATTCTAAATTTGAAACCTTTTCCCTTCCATTTTCAGGGTTAATCTAAACGAAAAATAAATGAACATTTGATATACAATAGTAACTGACCCCAAAAGATTTACATTAAGGTGGACACTGAGCTCAGTGAAAATGTGATACATCTGACCAATATCAGCAGCATTTCCATGAGAATACAGCACTGTCAATGAAGCTGATGGGTTCTTGACATACATAGCCACAATCTCATTCCCTCTCTTGGTACGCAGCTTAAATATATCCACATTATCTCTCTGGTAATTAGCATCTGAGAACTTCATTTTCCCACTAGCTTCCTCCACGATTATGTTGTAGGAAGGTGGGTTCGGCGGGAAAAATGCAAACTTTGCTGCCATGGATGATGTTGCAGTCCCCATTTTTTACCCAGAAGCATAAAAAGTATAGATTTTGATTGTGATCAAATGTTTTGTGTCACAGGTTGATAAATAATTGCATGGTACAAGTCTCTAAGGCTACATGCCATGAGTTTGACACCAGTTCTTGTCTAAAAGAACAGAAAAATGAGCTACAAGAAGCAAGTGAAGAAGATGAGATTCTTGGATTTGGTTGTTTTACTTTTATGTTTTGTTCTTGAGAAAATTTTGGCATGAAAATGGAGATTGTGAGAGGAAGCAAACATGGAAAGCACAAAGTAAGAGTGAGGAATTTCTCTTGTCGGTTATTAATTAAGAGTGATTTCCGGCTTCAATATGGTTACAAAGGCTAATAATGCAATCTTTATCTCCTAATCTTTTTATCAATTAGCAGTAAATTTTTAGATTATGCGGATAATTTGGGTCAAAAAGCATTTTTTTACTTGAAATTTGAAATGTAAATGTGCAATTATATGGTTCCTTGCTATGATACAGTGGGCCTAGCTGTTTAAATCAACAGCAGATGTGTTTCACGTTCCATCTTCCCTGTTTCCCTGGCTTTATTGGACATTAGGCTCAATTCTAAAATTCCCTGAATTAACTTCAATTGCAATCCATTTGAAGAAGAAGAAAAATGAAAGATTAGGTTAAATCCCAGGTTCTAATAAACCATATTTTTCTCCAGAAGCAATACTGCTAGAATCTAGGCTTTAGCCATTCCTCTTTACCAAAGCCTAAACATAGCCTTTCCATGCTAAGTCTAGGCCTTTATTAACGAGCACATGTTCATTCCTTCAAACTAAATAGATTCACTTCATGTTCATCCCATTGATCATTAGGGCAGGAAAAAGCATTTGGAATTTGAGGGATTTTAGAATTGTTTATCAACAGCAAAAGTAGAAGAATGATGAAGTGGTGGGGCTAATCACTAAAGATATATTAAAAAAAGGATTGGATGAGGTGTTTTGGAGATTGAGGAGATGAAACCTTCATGATTTTTTTTTTGATAAATTTAATTTTCTTCATTCAAAAAAATCTAACTATACAAGCCAATTACAACCAGGGGAAAGTAAATAATGTAGAACCTATAAACACCATAAGCAAAAGAAAAGAAAAGCTATACTAAATCTCATTATGTAGCAAGCACATAAGAAGGAAGAACAACCCTAGTATATCCCCCTCAATCTCAATCTGACAATATGCTTTATCTGCAGAACCATACACTCAATTCGACGAGGACTATTCGTATGTAATCTACCATTCCTCTCCTATCAAATATAATAAAGGTAATAGCACCAGGCTATCTGAATGATGGTCGTGTTGGAAATAAAACACTCACACAAACAACTTTTATTGAAACTCAAAGAAATATTACAAGAGCACTCTCACTCAAAAACAAGAACTACAACTCACTCTTATAGGACTTTGCTTCTTCACTCACTTAGAAGCTCTTAATTTTTCTTGATGCTTAAAACTAAAATGGGAAGGGGTATTTATACTACTCAAGAACAATCCTACACCACACAAATAAACTAATTTAAACCATTACAAATTCAACAAATATATAACTCTTACCTAACTAAATTGATGTAAGCAATGACATCATTACTTAAATGATGTAAGCAATGACATCTTTAATTAAATGGTGTAAGTAATGACATCAATTTAGTTTGGGTTTGGGTTTAGGCTCCCATAATGGATCAAGTTTATGATCCAACACCCCCCTTAAACTTGATCTCGTGACCCCTAGTAGGTTCCTTAATCTTAGGAAATCTTCGCTGGTCAGTGGCTTGATAAAAATATCAGCAACTTGATCTTGTGACTTCACGTATTCAACTTCCACATCTTTTCTTGCAACACACTCCCTTATATAGTGGTAGCGAATATCAATGTGCTTGCTTCGATCATGGAATACTGGATTCTTAGCTAAGGCAATGGTTGACTTGTTGTCGACACAAACCTTGGTAGGCTCTTCTTGTATCAAACATATCTCCTTCAATAGATTTCTAAGCCAAATTGCATGACAAACGCATGAGGTAGCAGCAACATATTCTGCTTCACAAGTGGACAATGTGACAATCGGTTGTTTCTTTGACATCCATGTGAACGCAATATCTCCCATGAAAAATACGAATCCAGTAGTGCTCCTTCGATTATCTATGTCTCCACCCCAATCACTGTCGCTATAACCAACAAGCTTGTAATCATTAGAAACTGAATAGAACAAGCCAAAGTCAATTGTACCTTTCAGATAGCGAAGAATTCTCTTTGCGGCTTTAAAATGGGTGGTTGTTGGAGATTCCATGTAGCGACTAACCAATCCAACTGCGTGAAGAATATCGGGTCTCGTGCAAGTTAGATAGCGTAGACTTCCTACCAAACTTTTGAATAATATTGGATCTACACTTTCTCCTTCTTCATGTTTGGTCATCTTGATCCTGTATTCTGCCGGTGTGCTTATTGGCTTACAGTTCTCCATCTTGAACTTCTTCAGTATCTCATTTGCATAGTTTTCCTGTGAAATGAAAATTCCATCATTTTGTTGCTTAACTTCAATGCCAAGGTAGTACGCCATGAGCCCCATGTCTGTCATCTCGAATTTTTTCATCATCACATAATTGAATTCATTAAACATGCTTGGGTTGCTTCCGGTGAAGATCAAATCGTCCACATAGAGACACACGATCAAAATATCTTCATCTTTGATCTTGATATATAGAGCATGCTCGTAGGGGCATTTTTTGAAGCCATTCTCTTGGAAGTACTTGTCGATTCGGCTATTCCATGCCTTTGGTGCTTGTTTTAACCCGTAAAGAGCCTTCTTCAACTTCAACACCTTGTCTTCGTGCCCTTTGACTTCATAGCCTGATGGTTGCTGAATGTAAACTTCCTATTCAATAACTCCATTTAGGAAGGCGGACTTTACATCCATCTGTTGTATCTTCCACTTGTTTGAGCTGCCAAAGAAATGATTAGTCTGATAGTCTCCAATCGAGCAACAGGAGCAAATACCTCATCATAGTCAATTCCAGCCTTTTGACTATAGCCTTTAGCAACTAGCCTCACCTTGTGCCTTTCAATCTCTCCTTTGGCGTTTTGCTTTATTTTGTAGACCCATTTGACACCTATCGCCTTATGTCCATTGGGAAGTGAGGTAAGTTCCCATGTGTCATTCTTCTCGATGGCCTTGATTTCTTCATCCATCGCATCTCTCCATTTATTTTCTTGTACCGCTTCTTGAAAGCTCACTGGTTCACAATCGGCAAACAGACAAAATAATGTAAGATTATCTTGTCGTTCAGTTACCTCATAGAGATCTCTAAGGCTTCTTGTGCGTTGCACAACTCTTTCACTTTGACTCCCACTTGACGATGACGAATGTGATGAGTCTCCTTGAGTGGTTGATGTTGGTGAAGTGGGTGGAGTTGCAAGCTCTTGTTGAGATTCATCTAGTTATTCCCTCATTGTCTACTCATCTTCTTCAAACTGAGGAAAGAAATTGAAGTCATCTGTATGAGAGTTAAAATCCCATTCTCCTTCTTCGTTGAAGACCACATCTCGACTAATCACAAACTTCTTATTGTTTGGATTGTACAACTTGTAGCCCTTCGAATTAGCATCATAGCCAATGAAGATAAAACTCTCGTTTTTATCATCAAGCTTCGTTATTCTCTCGTCTGGTACGTGAACATGGGTTATACTTCCAAAGGTTCTCAAATGGGAAATGCCAGGCTTTCTTCCACTCCATGCTTCTTGCGGTGTCTTTCCCCATACACTTCTTGTTGGAGATCGGTTTGTCAAGTAGACTGCACACGCTACTGCCTCCGCCCAAAATTCCTTAGGTAGTTTCTTGCTTTTGAGCATGCTTCGTGCCATGTCGAGGATTGTTATATTCTTTCTTTCTGCCACACCATTTTGCTGGGGGGATCTAGGAACTATCATTGGTCGACGAATTCCATTTGCTTCACAGAACTCTTGAAACTCCCTGGAAGTAAATTCTCCACCTCGATCAGATCTCATGGCTTTGATCTTTCTACCGCTTTCTCTCTCCACTGCTACTTTGAACTTCTTGAAGACTTCAAAAACTTCTGACTTCTGTTTCAAGAAATATACCCAGGTTTTTCTTGAAAAATCATCAATGAAGAGAAGAAAATAGTTACTGTTACCGAGAGAGCTCGGCTTGATCGATCCACACACATCGGTATGAATAAGCTCGAGTGGCTTCTTGGCTCTTGTCTCTGACTCCTTTGGAAAGCTTTTCCTGAATTGTTTCCCAGCTAGACACCCTTCACAAAGCTGGTCAGGATGGTTGATGCGAGGTAGTCCCTTCACCATCTCCTTCTTAGATAGCAGCTCTAGACCTCCAAAATTGAGATGCTCAAATCGAATATGCCAAAGCCATGATGCATCTTTATAGCAAGCTTTCAGGCACTTTGCAACATCATTTTGTATGTTGATCAAGAACATTCTATTCTTTGACATCGGCACTTTAGCAATGAAGTTATTCTTATCATCTTTTATAGAAAGATTATAATTATTCATGCAAATATCATAACCTTTCTCTACCAGTTGCCCTAAACTTAAGATGTTACTTTTCATAATGGGCACATAGTAGACATTTGAAATAAATTGATGCCTCCCATCTTTCAAACGGATAAGAATGTTACCTCTCCCTTTCACTGCTATTGTGGAATCATCTCCAAATGAAACATTTCCGCTTACTAACTCGTCTAGCTCCATGAACATGTCTTTCCTTCCACACATGTGATTGCTTGCACAACTGTCAAGATACCAGGAATTTGCTTGGCCACCATCAGTTTCCTTTCGTGCTAGAAGAAGAGTTTCTTTGCCATCTGTCCTTTCCTCCACGTAATTGGCCTTCTCCTCAATTTTTTTGTTGGGAGCTCTACATTCTGAAGCATAATGCCCAAACTTCTGACAATTATAACTTCGAACTTGAGATTTGTCATGCCTTGAGTTTGGATTGATTCTTCCACGGCCTCGTGTTGAGCTTTCTCCTTTCTCATAGTTGTTGTTGGAATTGTTGTTGTTGTAATTCCAGCCTCGTCCACGACCTCGACTTCCACCTCGTCCATGACCTCTACCTTGGCCACGTTGGTTTCTATCATTGCATTGGCTCTCATGCATATCCTTGAGTTGCAGCTTGAGGAGTTGGTCAGTAAACTCATGCTTCTTCTTATGCTTCTCTTCGTATGCTTGCAATGATCCTTGGAGCTGCTCGATCCTCATTTCTTCCAAGTCTTTAGTTTCTTCAATCGTCACGACGATGTGCTCAAATTTGGGATCCAACGAACGAAGTATCTTCTCTATTATCCTCACATCTTCTAACTTTTCACCATTTCTTTTTAATTGATTAGAAACAACTACTACGCTCGAGAAATAATCTGAAATAGACTCAGATGCTTTCATGTGTAAGGATTCGAATTCACCTCTTAATGTTTGGAGACGAACCTTCTTCACTTGCTCGGATCCTTTGTAAGAGGTTTACAGCTTCTCCCATGCTTCCTTGCTAGAGCTTGCTCTTGAAATCTTTTCAAAATCATCATCATCTAATGCTTGGTAGATGAGGTAGAGAGCCTTCTTGTCTCTCTGTTGAAAACATTTTTGATATTTCGATATAACAAATTAAGTTAAATGAATTTTAAGATTTCACAAATGATTTTACAAATTCGATTCAATTAACCGAATATCAAATTATTACTCTAAGTTTTTCAAGATCAATTTTAATCCTTACTAAATGTGTAAAATTGTGATTTGTACTTAAACTATTTTTGAAATAATTTTCACAAAGTATTTTGAACCAAAAACAAGCCTTAAATCAATTATTCAAAGGCATGCACCGATGCATCAGTCCATGCATCGATGAATTAATTAAACATCGAATGCATTCCATGCACCGATGCACTCTCCATGCATCGATGCACTCTGAATATTTTCAAAACATCGAATGCATTTGATGCATCGATGCACAAGCCATGCATCGATGCATCAGGATATTTTTCAAACATCGAATGCATTTCATGCATCGATGCACACTTGGTGCACCGATGCATCAAGTGTTCCAACGGTCAAAATATTTGTTTCATCTAGAAAAATTAATTGTTTTCACACTTAAACGGCTCTATTATCCCCACTAATTATCACCAACGTTCAGAATTGATTCAAGGGGTATTTAAACAAGTTCTGGAGCCATTGATCAAGAACAAGAAACATCAATCAACTAGAATCAAGAGAGAATCAAAGAGAAAGCATCAAACCTCAAGTTTGAGTATTTCAAGCCTATTTTTCATCCAATATTCATTTGCTTTCAAGAACACTTTTGTACTCAATTGTATTTATCCTTGAGTGTTCTTTTCTTTGTTCTATAATTGTGCAAACATCTTACCTTGTGAGGTTTTCTTGTAAGTTTGCAAATTTGTAATCTTCTCTTTGGGAAAAAGAGTGTTCTCAAGAGTTGGGGTATACTCTTGAGGGATTTTGTAAGGTTATCTCTTTGGCCTCAAAAGAAAGAACAAATTAGTGAATTTGTTGGAAAATCCTTAGTGTGGATAGCTAAGGTAGTGGACGTAGACTTTGTTTGAGAAAGTCAAACCACTGTAAATTGATGTGCAATTACTTTAAATTTTCTGCAAAAGCTTCCACGAAATTTTTAATTGCCAATTCACCCCCCTCTTGGCCGATTCCATAGATCGATTAACTCAACAATTGGTATCAGAACCTCACTCATTTGAAGGTTTAATCGTATCTTGAGTCGATTCGGGAAGAGTTACATCGATTACCAAGTCATCAATGGCCTCCACTTCAAATTATGACTCCGGTCTTGATTCGATGCCCGTCAACAAGCCTCCTTTCTTCAATGGAGCTAATTACGCCTATTGGAAGAATAAAATGATGTACTTCATTCAAGCAAGTGACATGGGAGCATGGAATGTCGTAGAAGAAGGATACATCAAGCTTATCACTCATCCAAGGTTGTGGAGTGAAGGAGAGACAAGAATGTTCCAGCTCAACTCCAAAGTCATCCATATTATTTTTTGTGCTCTTGGACCAGATGAATACGGAAGAGTTTCATCGTGTACAACCGCCAAAGAAATATGGGATAAGCTTCAAGTCACACATGAAGGTACATATGAGGTAAAGAAATCAAAAATTAGTATTCTAACGCATAGCTATGAAAATTTCAGGATGAAACCAAATGAAGACATCAAAGCTATGACGGATAGATTTTCAACGATTGTCAATGGTCTCAAATCATATGGAGAGATCATCTCAAATGAAAAGCTTGTGAGGAAGTTAGTCTACTCCCTCCCAAAATCATGGCAATCAAAGAAGACGGCAATCATCGAGTCTAAGGACCTATCGTCCTTAACTCTTGAAGAACTTATCGGTTCACTCCTCACTCATGAGATGATGCTCGAAGATGAGGTGGACCTTGATAAAGTTGAAGAGACACCAAAGGAAAAGGAGAAGAAGAAAAATATTGGAGTTGCTCTCAAATCCACAAAGATGAGAGTGATTCTAATAATGATGATGATGACGAGGAAATGGCATTGTTTGCCAAACGGTTCAGAAAAATGATGAGACCTTACCAAGGAAGAAAATTCAAATGAAACGAAGGCCTCAAAAATGAACCAAAAGAGAATGACCCAATCATTTGCTATGAATGCAAAAAGACGGGCCATGTCAAATATGATTGCCCACAATTGAAGAAAAAGGGTCAATCAAAGAATAAGCACAAGGCTCATGTGGCTACATGGAGCGATGAAGAAGGTTCCGATGAAGAGGAACAAGAAGTAGCAAACTTGTGCTTGATGGCATTCGGGGAAGATTCTAAGGTAACCTCTAACTCATCCGTTTTTGATGATTTATCTTATGATGAGTTATTTGAGGAGTACAATGGGTTGGCTTCGGATTATGAGAAATTGTTTTTAAAATATAAAAATGATGTTTCAAAATTGAAAAATGAAAACAAACTCATATCCAAAACCAACAACGATCTTGAAAGTAAAATCAAAGACTTGCAAATCAAACTAAAAGAGTTTGAAAAGAAAATTTTAGATTTGCAAAATTTACTTTCAAAGATCAATGATGATCATCAAAAGAAAATTAATGATCTTAAAACTTCTTTTGATAAAGTTGGAACAAAACATTTTGAAAAAGGTGGAAATTCAAAATCCAACTTTGTTAGAAAAAGTTTTAAAAACTACAATCATAGAGGTTCCCAAAGAACTTCTAATGGAAAAATCATTAGAAGTATGTGGGTTCCTAAAGAACTCATTACTACTAAAGACAAAAATATCCTACACAAATGGATACCTAAGGGGACTAGGATTTTGGAAACTAATGAATATGGACCCAAAAGAATTTGGGTACCAAAAATCAAAAATTAATCTATGTTTGTAGGGAAAGGAGCATTGCTACAAGGCACGGGAAACAAATTCAAACTCATGGTACCTTGATAGTGGATGCTCAAGACATATGACCGGAGACAAAAGTCGGTTCATTGAGCTTAACGCCAAAAATGGAGGAGAAGTGACTTTTGGAGACAATTCAAAAGGTCACATTGAAGGTATTGGTACAATAGGTAATACATCTTCCATACAAATTAAGAATGTTTTATATGTGAATGGATTAAAGCATAATCTATTGAGTATTAGTCAATTATGCGATAAAGGATTCAATGTCTTATTTGAAATTAATGGTTGTAAAGTCATTGACATTGCATCTAATCGGATTATGCTTGTTGGTCATAGAATAGGAAACATTTACATGGTGCATTTAGATTCTATTGATATGACTAATTTATGCCTAGTTGCTAAGGATGAGCATGATAGTTGGTTATGGCATAGGAGACTAGGTCATGCTAGTATGAGTGTTTTGCAACGGTTAATTCAAGGAGACTTAGTAAGAGGGTTGCCTAAGCTTAAATTTGATAATGATAAAATCTGTGATGCTTGTGCTAAAGGAAACAAAAACGAGTTTCTTTAAATCTATTAATGATGTATCAACTAGTAGAGTATTACAATTGATTCATTTAGATCTTTTTGGGCCAACTAGAACTACTAGCTTGGGAGGAAAACAATATGCATTTGTCTTGGTAGATGACTATTCTAGATACACTTGGGTTCTATTCTTAAGTACTAAAGATAAAGCATTAGAAAATTTCATCACATTTTCAAAAATAATCCAAATGAAAAGGTTACTCTATCACTAATGTTAGAAGTGATCATGGAACTGAATTTGAAAATCTTGGATTTATTGAGTTTGTAATTCTAATGGTATTAGCCATAATTTTTCAGCACCTAGAACCCCTCAACAAAATGGAGTTATTGAGAGGAAAAATCGAACTTTAGAAGAAATGGCTAGAACCATGCTTTGTGAAAATAATTTGCCAAAATATTTTTGGGCGGAAGCCATAAATACCGCTTGTTATGTTGTAAATCGAGTAATGATTAGGCCAATTTTAAAGAAAAATCCATATGAAATTCTCAAAAATAAAAAGCCTAACATTAGTTATTTTCATCCTTTTGGATGTAAATGTTTTGTTTTAAACAACGGTAAAGAAAATCTTGGCAAATTTGATGCTAAAAGTGATGAAGGAATTTTTCTGGGTTATTCCTTAAATTCTAAAGCTTATCGTGTATTTAATAAAGAACTTTAGTTGTAGAAGAGTCTATACATGTTGTTTTCGATGATAATCCCCTTCCAAGGAAGGATTCTTCTGTTAATGATGATGTAGGTATTGTACAAGCAAATGACGTTAGACATGACGTTGGAGAATCATCATCAAAGAAAGAAACAAAAGATGAGGAAACTCATGATCCCCTCGAGAATCCAACCATTGAAGAAAGGGAAGTATCTTTTCCAAGAGAGTACAACTATGTCAAGGATGGTGAAATTATAGGTGATCCATCAAAAGGGGTAACTACTCGAACTTCTCTTAGAAATATCTGTAATTATGTTGCATTTATTTCATGCATAGAGCCTAAGAACATCAAAGAAGCATTAAAAGATGAACATTGGATTATGGCTATGCAAGAAGAATTAAATCAATTTGAGAGAAGTAAAGTATGGAAATTAGTTGAAAGGCCTAGTAATAAATCTACTGTAGGTACTAGATGGGTTTTTAGAAATAAACTTGATGAAAGTGGTAATATAGCGAGGAACAAGGCTAGACTTGTTGCTCAAGAAGAAGGCATAGACTATGATGAAACATACGCTCCCGTAGCTAGGATGGAAGCAATTAGAATGTTATTGGCATTTGCATGTTTCAATGAATTTAAATTATATCAAATGGATGTTAAAAGTGCATTTTTAAATGGTTTTATAAAAGAAGAAGTGTACGTGGAACAACCTCCAGGTTTTGAAGATTCAAATTTTCCGGATCATGTTTTAAAATTGACAAAAGCTCTTTATGGTTTAAAACAAGCTCCTAGAGCTTGGTATGAAAGATTGTCAAATTTTTTAATTGAAAAAGGTTTTTTAAAAGGAAAGGTTGACATTACATTGTTTTTAAAGAGAAAAGGTAAAGATTTATTAGTAGTTCAAATTTATGTTGATGATATAATATTTGGTTCTACTAATGATGTTCTTTGCCAAGAATTTTCTAAGCTAATGCAAAGTGAGTTTGAGATGAGCATGATGGGGAGCTCTCATTTTTCTTGGGACTCCAAATCAAGCAAAGAAAATATGGCATCTTCATTAATCAAGCTAAGTACGTCAAAGATATGCTCAAGAAGTTTGGACTGGAAAATGGGAAACCTCATAACACTCCAATGAGCTCTTCAACAAAGCTTGACTTAGATGAATGAGGTAAATATGTAGATGTTAAATTATATAGGTCAATGATTGGCTCTTTGCTTTATCTAACTGCAAGTAGACCGGACATTATGTTTAGTGTTTGCTTATGTGCTAGATTTCAATCATGTCCTAAGGAATCACATTTACTAGCTGTTAAGAGAATCTTTAGATACCTTAAGGACACTCCTAGTTTAGGACTTTGGTATCCTAGAGACTCTAGCTTTAGCTTGCATGCCTTTTCTGATGCGGATTATGGAGGATGCAAATTAGATAGGAAAAGCACCTCCGGTACTTGTCAATTCCTTGGAAATATGTTGATTTCTTGGTTTTCAAAGAAACAAAATTGTGTTGCATTATCTACCACTGAAGCGGAATACATTTCAGCCGGTAGTTGTTGTGCACAAGTTTTATGGATGAAACAACAACTTTTTTATTATGGAATTGAAGTAGGTACCATTCCTATCAAGTGTGACAATACTAGTGCTATTTGTCTCACTAAAAATCCCATCCAACACTCTAGAACTAAGCATATTGAAATAAGACATCACTTCATTAGGGACCATGTCATTAAGGAAGATGTAGTTCTAGAATTTGTTGATACTTTGCACCAATTAGCGGATATTTTTACAAAACCCTTAGATAAAGAAAGATTTTGGACACTTAGAAGAGAATTAGGTTTAACTGACCTATCTTCACTTAGTGTTTAAAATAATTTAGCACTTTTAATAAATACTGAAAAATGCTTATAGTAATAAATTGTATTCTTGCTATTAGTTAGGGGGAGTTTATGATTCTTAATAAAATTAATTTTATGTTCAAATAAAGTTTGAAGATTAATTTGATTGATTGAACATAATTAATTTTGATATATGAGTTGTCATTACCATTAGAGCCAAATTATTTAGCATTTTAAGTGTTTAAAACGGATTTTTGACATTTTTGTGCTTCATGCACCGATGCATTTAACAATGCATCGATGCATCCTTGAATATGCATCGATGCATAAGACCATGCACCGATGCATCCGTCGGGTTTTAGGTTTAAAATCTTCATCTTCTTCATTTTTCTCAAAACCTAAAACATAAACTCACGGCCGTTCGTCCCACTCTCACCTCAAATCTCTATTTTTGCTCAAAATCTTCGGGAAAACATCGGATTCTTCAAGTTTTTCATCCTACAAACCTGCTACACTCATTAAATCGCGCAAAACATCTCCTCATTCCCCTCAATCCGAATTTTTCAAGGTATTTTCACAAAAACTCTATTTCATTAAATTTTTGAACTTAGGACTAGTTTAGATTAGTTCTAGTTTGAAATAATTATCGGGCATTGGCTATATGAAGATTCTAAACTAGTTTCTACAACGAATTTCATCAAAAACGCATAATTTTTCAAAATTTTTTGGAAATTTCGAATTTAAAAAAATCGAAAATTATTGATTCAATTGTGTTGTTTTCATGAAAACTATGTGTATTATGATATTAATTTTAAATAGTTTTCAAAACTTTGCCCATTAGGATTATGTTAGAGAACCTTGAATTATTGAGGACTCATTTGAGTTTTGGGATTGAATTTTGTGCATACATGTGTTTTTAAATTGCAAGTGATATTTCTTTTCCGATTTCCCTAACCATGTCTAATCCCAAACGCCCTAGATCATCCTCGAGTCGGTCTCACCAAAACCGTCCTCCCGCTCCTAGACCTCAAAATCCATCCAATATTCCTTCATCCCTCATTAGTACTTATTTTAACATGCCTGAAAACCGTAGGGATGAATTATACTCTAGGTACATGAACTCCTTCCAATCCTATCGTATTAGGGAAGAGCGTATTCCTTCTCTACAAGCTATGATAAAACTTGAATTTGAATACCTCTTAATTCTTCGCCGATGGAAGTTTGATAAACTATTTTCTCTTCAACCCATCGTCTTTCACCAACTTGTCCGCATCTTTTATTCCAATGCGGTTTGTATTCAGAACACAACTCAGTGTGGTACTATAGCGATTAGATCCTATCTTTTAGGACAATATATCACTATTACTTCTGAATCCATCGCATCTCATTTTGGTTTAGATGACGAGGGTTTATTTAATGAGAAGGAAGATGTGGAATATCCATATATTCCTAATGCTAGTGTCAGTACCTTTAGGTCTCACCACGATCGATTTCTTCACTTAATGATCTCTTGGTGGTTTAGACCATCCGCAGGTCGGTACTCCACACTACGTACTACAGACTTATGGTGGATGCACTGTATAAAGAACAAAAAGAAAATCAATTTTCCACATATTGTCTTTAGCGCGCTTGTCGATATCATAAACATCATTCCCTCAAAGCATGTAGAAACCCTACCTTATGGTTGTCTACTAAGCAATTTGTTTATCAAACTCGGCCTAGATGTCTCCCTTGAAAATCCTATTCCGCTCCAAAACCCAATCAATATCACATCCTTAAAGAAATCGGATTGGAAATTGGATAAGAACACCGGACTATGGTCTTTTCGACCCGGTAAGCAAACCCCGGGAGCTAGTTCTTCACGAGCTGCTCCTAGTTCTTCTCGTGCTCCTCCTCCTCCTCCAGCTCCTGACGCTGATAATGATCCAGAGCTTCAAAGGCTTATGAGAGATATTGACGAGGAAGTACCAGCTCGGCAAGATGATCAAACGCCACCTTATTTCCAATCTTTTCTAGAGTCGTTTGATCTGCGTTTTGCTTCCATGGAGTCTACGATTACTGAGTTTCAGAGGGAGATGCGTGATCGTATGGATGCTCTTACTCTTGAAGTTAGAGCTTATTATCCTCCTCCTCCTCCCGATTCAGCTATGGATGATTAAACGTTATTTGATGATATTTGGTTTTAAACTTTAAGAACTTGGATTGTTAAACTTTTTGATTTGAATGTTTATGTTTGTTTGGATGTTTGGATGCTTGAATGTTTGAACTTAATTTTAATATATTTGGTTTGAATTTTATTCATTTTGCATCATTAGATATATGACCAATTATGCCATTTCACATTTTATTATGAATATTGTTTATGAAAACTAATGGCTAATCTCTCTTTTGATTGTGATCTTAGCAGCTTATTATTAATAAATCAATTGGCTAATGTTTTTCAAAATTCTTGTTTAAAACGTTATATAGAGTCTTTTTGATTTAACAAAAAGGGGGATAAAATTTAAAATGTGCTATAGTAAGGGGGAGTAAGTTTTTCAAAATCGATTTCAAAAATAATTTCTTAAACAAATCTTAAAATTATTCAAATGTTTTGTTATATCAAAAAGGGGGAGATTGTTGAAAACATTTTTGATATTTCGATATAACAATTAAGTTAAATGAATTTTAAGATTTCACAAATGATTTTACAAATTCGATTCAATTAACCGAATATCAAATTATTACTCCAAGTTTTTCAAGATCAATTTTAATCCTTACTAAATGTGTAAAATTGTGATTTGTACTTAAACTATTTTTGAAATAATTTTCACAAAGTATTTTGAACCAAAAACAAGCCTTAAATCAATTATTCAAAGGCATGCACCGATGCATCAGTCCATGCATCGATGCATCGATGAATTAATTAAACATCGAATGCATTCCATGCACCGATGCACTCTCCATGCATCGATGCACTCTGAATATTTTCAAAACATCGAATGCATTTGATGCATCGATGCACAAGCCATGCATCGAGGCATCAGGCTATTTTTCAAACATCGAATGCATTTCATGCATCGATGCACACTTGGTGCACCGATGCATCAAGTGTTCCAACGGTCAAAATATTTGAATTTTTACACGTATGCACCGATGCATACTTGATCATGCATCGATGCATGAGACGCTCCACCTAGAAAAATTAATTATTTTCACACTTAAACGGCTCTATTATCCCCACTAATTATCACCAACGTTCAGAATTGATTCAAGGGGTATTTAAACAAGTTCTGGAGCCATTGATCAAGAACAAGAAACATCAATCAACTAGAATCAAGAGAGAATCAAAGAGAAAGCATCAAACCTCAAGTTTGAGTATTTCAAGCCTATTTTTCATCCAATATTCATTTGCTTTCAAGAACACTTTTGTACTCAATTGTATTTATCCTTGAGTGTTCTTTTTCTTTGTTCTAGAATTGTGCAAACATCTTACCTTGTGAGGTTTTCTTGTAAGTTTGCAAATTTGTAATCTTCTCTTTGGGAAAAAGAGTGTTCTCAAGAGTTGGGGTATACTCTTGAGGGATTTTGTAAGGTTATCTCTTTGGCCTCAAAAGAAAGAACAAATTAGTGAATTTGTTGGAAAATCCTTAGTGTGGATAGCTAAGGTAGTGGACGTAGACTTTGTTTGAGAAAGTCGAACCACTGTAAATCGCTGTGCAATTTCTTTAAATTTTCTGCAAAAGCTTCCACGAAATTTTTAATTGCCAATTCACCCCCCTCTTGGCCGATTCCATAGATCGATTAACTCAACACTCTCTTTCTTGAATCATTCAAAGTTGTCTTTTGATCTGGTGTAAGAGTAGCAAAAACAACATCATCCACAATCTCGTTATAGCCTTTCTCTATGATATCTCACACATCTTGTGATCCAAGAAGTGCCTTCATTTTGATACTCCAATTGTCGTAGTTGTTGTTGTTGAGTGTCGGAACTTGGAATGGTGCCATACCATTTGCCATATCTCTCAATATAATGAGATTTTGTAAAATCCGATTGTAAAAATGAATCCGGAACGCCGAAAAAACCTTGGGAGGGACTTGGACAACTCGGTCAAGGGCTCCAACTCGGCTGACTCGGCTCAACTCGGTGAGTCAACTCGATTTTCTGGCAACAGTCTTCCGACGATGCGTGGTGGTGCGTCAGAACTCAGATTGAGAAAATTCTGGCGGCGGCGGATTCCTCTCGTCGAGACCTTCAATCTTTCCAACTCGCTCTGATGCCACTTTGTTGGAAATAAAACACTCACACAAACAACTTTTATTGAAACTCAAAGAAATATTACAAGAGCACTCTCACTCATAAACAAGAACTACAACTCACTCTTATAGAACTTTGCTTCTTCACTCACTTAGAAGCTCTTAATTTTTCTTGATGCTTAAAACTAAAATGGGAAGAGGTATTTATACTACTCAAGAACAATCCTACACCACACAAATAAACTAATTTAAACCATTACAAATTCAACAAATATCTAACTCTCACCTAACTAAATTGATGTAAGCAATGACATCATTACTTAAATGATGTAAGCAATGACATCTTTAATTAAATGATGTAAGTAATGACATCAATTTAGTTTGGGTTTGGGTTTAGGCTCCCATAATGGATCAAGTTTATGATCCAACAGGTCGCCTTCAAGGACTTCCCCTATTATGAGCTTGAATCTAATTCACCATATCCAACCAGCAACACACAGACCAATCAACATGACATGACCATTAAACAATACTCCAAACCTACCTGAAGAAGCTACATTCAGCAAAAAGATGATCTCTATTTTCAACACCATAATCATGAAGAACACAAATATGGTCACTGTGACCCCCAATAGAGAATGCGAACATTCGTTGGCAAACGGTCAAGTAAAACTAACCAAGATATAAATGAGTGTCGGGGATAAACAAACCACCCCAGATGATTTTGAACCAAGGACCTTATCTTGCTTGCACCGAAGAGTCTCTCGAACCCTCTTCGATTGATATTCCTCATTCGAGTCACCTACAAGAGCATAATCATCCCTCAGACTCATAATCGTCTTCTAGGCCCAACTATAGCTATTTTTCAATCGGGCCTGCCAAAAAGAACACCCCTTCAAAATATACTCTTTAACCCAGGCTACCCAAAGAGAACCGGATAAGGTGAGGAGAAGCAACAAGCATTTCATCATACATGTCCTAATCCATATAAGAATACTTTTAATCCTAAGCCTGCTTCACATTTGGGGAAGCAGATACGTTCCCATCTAACACGAGCATCCTAGTTGAACCATCCGAGTCTTTCCAAAGAAAAGCATTACACAACTGTTCGATATAAAAAAAAGTAATAATAAATGAGAATTTTAAAGCCCGCATGTGTTTAAAATAATATAAATAAAGAAATTTAAGTACAAAGACATGTAAGGTTGACTTTCAATTTGAATTCTTCGATTTCTGGTATTATTAAAGCGTCGTAGACTTGTACTTGTACACTCATTAAGTTTTAGTTGCTTGAGATTTTTGAAAGGATGAAATGGTCATCTTAGCATGAATAATGTATATTTATGGTACCATACAACTTTGTCACTCGTGTTCGTCTATCCTTCGGTTTCCGTTCTTAGTTTGACCATAATATTTCATATTTGGTGTTTGACACTTGTTAATACGTCATTCGTCGAATTCTGATAACGAGAGAGCAGGATAATTGGTAGTAAGGGTCCAACGCTAGAAGTGGAGGGCGGTGGTTAAGGACGGAGTTAAGATTGAATTATGATGGGAGCAAGTTGTTTGTCTTTAAAATGGAATAAACCATAAAATTAAAGGAGCTATGGTTTAATTTAACTAATTTTAAAATTAAAGTGTCTTAAAGAGTAATTAAACCAGAAGAATTAAAAGTCAAAATTTCATTCTAAAACTTAAAAGGTCCTAAAATATAATTAAACCAATAAAGTTTGGGAGAAGAAACGACTTAATTGTAATGATTTCAAAAATATAAGTGACCTAAAACTAATTAGACCTTCAAAGCCGGGGGACAATTGCCCCTCCCACCTCCCACGTAGATTCGTCCCCGGCAGTGGTGTTGATTCTGCGACGGCAATTGGTAAAACTAGGATTTTGTTGTTTAGGGCTTTAGGTTTTATAGAGAATTTGAGAAATTCGAAAATTTTATGGTTTTCTGAAAAAAATATTTTTATTATAAATAATATATAAAAATATATTAATGTTATTTATAATATTATAATACAATATATTTATATTATTTATTATTTTGAAATATAATATATATTCTAAATATTAATTTATTTTTAAAATATTAATAAATAATCTAAACTATATGATATGTATACAATGGTTTTTGTTGAGGGTGAGTACTCAAACTCGAATTTTTCTCGATTAATTGATTATTTTACAGATGGTGTCCACTCTAAAATTTTATTTGCGGCCACTACTTTAAAAATTTGTGTTGTTAATATATGTCTACCCAAAAAAATATTATTGGATTCACCACTATATAAATATTATGTTTGTAGAAGTATGACAAAAATCTTGAGTTGGTTGAGCGGTTGAGCTCGAGCCTTTGTTTCCGAAAGTATAAAACTCAAATCCCTCATACACAATATTTTATCAGATCTCCTCAAGTAAAACGGCATTGTTTTGGTATGGCAACCATGTTATGACAGTTAGTTGTGTCATCATGTCAATAGTGGTCTATTGACATAGTGACATAATTGAAGCGAAAATCAATGTTCAGTGTTGTAATTGATAAAATTTAAAGTTCATTGGTATAAACGAATCAGCGGCCAAAGATCAATTGTATGTAGAGTAATTTTTACCTTTCAAAATATTTTTATATTTTAAATTTAAAATGCTTTTCATTTTTTATAAAAAAAATAAAAAAAAGTCATTCAACTTTAAAAAAAATCAATTGATCCCTCGAATCCGATCAACAAAATTAATTCAATATATCTGTCATGTCATCACCCGTCTTAGGTAGGGTTGTTCATTCGGTTAAAATCGAATCGAATCGAACCGAATTAATCATAACCGAATTAACTGAATTTTTTTTTCTTTAACCCGAACCGAACTTTTTTACGAAAATATTAACTGAACCGAATAAATTTCGGTTATTTTCGAATTAACTGATTTTTTTAAAATTTTCTAATTTATATAAAAATTAAATGTTTTTTAATTCAAAAAAAGTTTATAATTAATTTAAAAAATATATAATTATAAAATAAAAATTTCAGATAAATTTTTTAATTAATTAATATTGATTTAGGTTTAAAAGTTATTGGATCTTAAATTATTAATTGGGTTTTAAATGGTTTGGGCTAAGCCAATATATTATATATAATATATTTAATATTTTTTAATTAAAAAAACAGTTTATAATTAATTTAAATAATATATAATTATAAAATAAAAATTTTATATAAATTTTTTAATTAATTAATATTGATTTAGGTTTAAAAGTTATTGAATCTTAAATTATTAATTGAGTTTTAAATGGTTTGAACTGAGCCTATATGTTATATATAATATATTTAAAATTTAATTTCGGTTAAATAACCGATTTCGAACCGAATTAACCGTTAACTGAATTCTAAAATTTTTCTTAACCGTTAACCGACCGAACTAATCCGATAACCGAACCGAATTAACATAACTAATTCACTTCCGACCGAACTGAATTAGTTCGATTATTTGAACACCCCTAGTCTTAGGCCATCACGTTAACACTATAAATTACTATATCAACATCGTGAACCGTCATATCGATATCGTAACGATCAACGATAAAAATTATTGGTCGAAGGACACATTAATATATATTTTTTAGTGACACGTTAATTTTAATTAAAGGCCTTAAGTACCATTAAGCCGAATAATTATACCATTCACTTTTCAAATCAACCAAACACTACCTCCAACAAAGTCTAAAGCTAAACACCTTTCAATTTGCCTTTTAATTCACTGCCTACTTTTTCTCCACCCTAGATTATGGAATCACCCATGATTTCTGAATGATCATTGGTGATCATGGAATACCAAGTATATTATAATTAATCTCTAAAGTTCCTTTATAAACGCCACCTTTAATCATTTAGCTTAATTATTTTTAAACATTTTTTTATAAATTTTAATGAAAATACATTAAAAATCTAAAATATATCATATTTTAAATTTTGTAGGGGCTATTACCCCCACCTATCCTCCTTCGGTCCATCTCTGAGGTTGGATCATGATGATGATATCATGACGAACCGATGAGGCATTTTCTAAGACATGATATGATCATATATTCATATGCATGTATCGATCAATCAAACATCCATTAAAATATCCTCATCATATTAGTTTGTTGGAGGCACTGAGAGGGGGAATATAGTAGAGATGGGAATCCATATAAAAGAGAGTTGTTGGTTTATCTCAGTTGCATCTATCTCCCTTTACAAAGGTATAAAGCTTTTTTAAAACCCTGTTAAAGATATATTTATATTCCTTTTAAAGAACACATGAAAGAAGAGTTTGAACAATTAAATATGGACCCCCCCTTCATCTCGAATTGTTCAGAAAGGTATAGCTTCTTATTCTCAATAAAATGCGACATTACTCCAATAAATGAAATCGCATAAATATCAAGATTTGAATCTTAATTTGTTAGATTTATTAGTTGCACTAACAAATTGTAGTAATAGATTTGATGATGGAAATAAATGGGTTACAACAATTATAAGTGGTTCATCTCTTCTAAGTTGAACGGAGATTCGCGGTCATGGAAAAACGATCATTGACCAGCATGAAATTCCTCTCCTTTGTGATAAAGAAGAATAGATGTGGAGATCATGGCTGTCATTTTTTTTCTCTCTTTTAATTAAAAAAAAATATAGTGACCTTTAATAATGGTAGTATATATAAATTTATTATACCTACAACCGCTATAATCTATTTTTGTTGCCCTCTCGATTTTTAAGGCTTAATCTTGATTAATTCGGATCGATCTGGATTGTACATCTAATTTTAGTAGATAAAATCTATTTTTTCCTACTAATAAGGTTGAAATTAGTAGCAAATCTTTAGGTGATTGAATAATTATAACCACTTGCAAGGAATCTATTTTTTTTTTACATAGACTAGGACATAGGACCCTATAAATCTCCAATAGCAATGAAAGATTTGCATTATCAAGCTAGCTAAATTTGGAAATTTAGGAGAATTTTTATTAAGGAAACTTTGTGAATCTCGGGAGCTAGTGTGTCTCGGGAATGATCACGTACGGCAGCTTTAATATACGGTTAAAAAAGATGTTATCTTTTTATTATTATTTAAATAACAAAGCCGGTAAAAAATGACCGAAAATATTATTAAGCATTAAAATTGATCGATTTTATTATTATTGGGTGTTTTTATCAGATTTTCGAAAAAAATAACCAAAAATATTATTCGAAGGTAAAAAATAACCAAAAATATAAAAAAAATGATATTTTACGTAAAAATAATAAATTATCGATAACGTTTTATTTTAACCTTATATTAAGATGTTTCTTTATAAAAATTTTCGTGTGTCTTATTCAAATGGGTACGGAACCATACTTTCGAGATTATGACTGACAAAAGAAGTAAAAAGATGAATGGGCATGTCATATATGATGCCATGATTTCCTTTTTTTTTTCCTTTTTTGCCAAAATATTCTCGAAGAGGAATAAAAAGATTGTACGGATTTTATTACAAAAATCTTATAATAGTACAAACATAAATTGAACCATATAGTGTCACGTTTGCATAAATATTGTCTTCAACTACTTTATGAGTAATATATTTAAATATTTAAAAAAAATCATATATATAATTAATGTGAGGTTTTTAAATCTTATGACAAAAATTTAAATTTTCGTTTAAATGCAAAGATGTTCTTTTACCCTTATTATAATGCATGAGCTCCAGTCTTTTGCCCAGAACTTTTTTAAATTCAATTGTTTTTATAAATTATGTATTAATTATATACTAATTATGTTTTACTTAAAAAAATTAAATTCATTTTAATTTTTTTTATATAATCATATTTGTATTTATATCTTTTTCATAATTTAACATGATATTTCAATATATTAATACATTCAAAAGCGAGAAACAAGCAAAACATAGCCACGAAAAGTTAGAATCTTTGTACAAAGCATGAAGATTGTTCATTAGTTTTAAACGGTACATAAAAAGCCAACCCCAACCAAACTAGATTCCATTTCACTAAACATAAAAACACTTCTTTCAAGCTCGGGAAAAACTAGCTAAACAGAAAAGGAAAGGAAACCCTAAACATGAAAGGTAAAACATAGATGTAAACATCAAGGCAGCCAACGAAAAGAGGGTTCAGGGACACCTAGGTCCTAGGTATTGCCCTGCAAACCAGTGGGTGCTTCATCTCCATGGAGAGTTTCAGATGTTCAGTCAAGTCCACGTTCCCTTCCTTGAACGGAACCCATTTGAAATACTTGAGCAACAGAACCAACCAGAGATGAACAGTGGCCAAACCCAGTGCTTTGCCAGGGCAAACCCTTCTACCCGAACCAAATGGAGCCAACCTAAGATCAGACCCCAAAATGCTGACATCTTGTTCCATGAACCGCTCTGGCTTGAACCTTTCAGGCTCATCCCACACTCTCTCGTCATGAGTGATTGCCCACATGTTCACCATCGCTGTTGTGCCTGCCGGAACGAAATGGTCACCGACGTGAACATCATGGATGGCTAGGCGAGCCCATGAAAGAAGAGGCCCCGGCGGATGCAACCTGAGAGTCTCTTTCACTATGGCTTGAAGATATGGAAGATGGAGAATGTCCGAGTCAGAAACCAGCCTCGAGTTTCCGACGACTGAGTCGATCTCGGTTTGAGCCTTTGCTTGTATCTCTGGGTGTAAAACCATTCTAGCCAAAATCCATTCGAGCAAGATTGCCACTGTGTCGGTACCCCTGAAAATCATCTCCTGGAAAAGGACATGCAAGGAAACGTGTTAAACAATAAGCATCGTAAAGCTTGAAATAAAATAAAGGTTAAAGTGCAGAATCAATAATTATACCCATAAAACAGCAATCATATCGGAGTCACTAAGTTTCTCATGTTTCTCCAAATCCAGCAAAACTTGAACGAAATCCCCAACTTCACAACAATCTTTCAACCCTCCAATGACCCTTTTTAGCCTATGTTCTTCAATGATCTTCCCAACAAAAACATTTACTTGAGAAACCAAATTCCTACACCTTTTCCTTACACCTTGCAAATCCAGCCAGCTTAAAAGAGGAAAATGATCACTCCAGTTAAATAAACCCAGTAACTCATACCCTTCACTCACAAGCTCCTCGAGTTCGAACCCGTCACCGGCCTCTACAAAGTCGTGCTTCTTACCGAATACGGTCGCCATCACATTGTTCAACGATCCAAAGTGAAGAACCATTTTAATCTGGACCTCACCCTTGTCTTCCATTGAACTGTTGATTTCATCAATCATCCTCATGCCAATCTCACGCCTATATGCTTCAAAGGCAGCGATTCTCTTGGGGCTAAACAAATGGGTGGCCGAGATACGCCTCAAATTCCTCCAATACTCACCGAAAGGAGCGAAACCCATTGCCCTGTGAAACAAGAGCTCATAGGCCGACTCCTTCACCGGCCTATCGGCGAAAGCCGAGTTGTTGAGAATATCCCTGGCGGTTTCAGGGTCACTGGAGATGATGAACCGAGTGAACCCGACGGAAAAAGCCATCAGCTTCACGGCGTTGAGGGTTTTAGCAAGCTTGGCAAGGACACGATGAGGAGTGGAGCCATTGAACACAGTGAGTAGCCCCAGTAGAGGTGACCCGACCGGGCCAGGAATGGAGAAACTCGCCTTGGACCTGAAACGTGTCCATGCAATACCCCCAGGTGAAAGCCACATGGCAATGGTTCCAACCAATAGAAGGGCCCAGAGAAATGCTTCGAAGCTCAACAGAGGAGTCTGAAGCAACAGTAAACCATGATCGAGGGACATCTTCAACGAAGAAGAAGATATATAATAGAACAGGAAGAATGAACTTGAGAGTTACTTGGAGAGCACAAGAGATGAGGAGCTCGAGTTTAAATAGACAATTTGGGATAGGTTAGTTTAATAGGAGAAACTTCGTTTCAACCAAGGCCAATATTGATAAACTAACCCTAGTTTTGGAAGTACTTATTCTATAATAACTGTAGCACAAAAATATAGAATCATGGGATGTGAAAAAGTGAAAACAACGACTTCAGAATTTAATTAAAAAGTTTCAAAAAAAATCTTAAAGATTAACTCGAAAATACAATTTTTTAAGCATCAATAGAACGATCTTAATATTTTTTTATATTAGTATATCTATTTTAGGATTATTAAAAATATTAACTATTTTTTAAATAATATGATTACTATCACGTAATATAAAAATAATATATAATAATCTCAAATAATAAAAAAGTAACATAAAAGCTAATACCTTTTATATTATGAAATTATAAATAAATTAATTTACTTATGATACTATGATATAGAGTTCATAATACGGGTAAGTGAGGGATTTGAGTTTAGGATATTTATCGTTAATAAACATATAATAGCATTATTACAATATAATAATGTAATGTAAATATTACGATTATTGATTGTGTGATGCCAATATAATAGAACATGTCTTCCTAGTGTTTCTTCGATTTTGATCATTAATTTGATTATTCGATATTTTTTTTAATTAATATTCATATTATTACGAATCTAGTTAAACTGGAACGACCCTCATCGTTACAATGTAACATAAAATCTAGTACAACAATAGGCTTATCCTTAACCACATTCCCTTGTTGTTCATTGACGATAGAAGGGAACTCATATTTAATATATCTTAAATATGGTCTCAAATTTATATATGACATAAGCATCAATGACGTGTGGACATGGATATTTAAGTGTTAGACCAACCCGATACGAGTTTTGGTCTGCACAATTTAAAGGTGAGCAGTGTTGGTTTTGGAACATATGGTTTGCCGGTAGCGTGATGATCAAAACTGATAAGATGAATCACAGGCGCGTGATTCTCTCGGAAAAGAGATGTACTGAGAATATCTTAGCGTTGGAGATAGCAGGGCTATAGCCTATAGGACCGAGAGAGTAGGGCTTAAGGACTTCACGTGGGATTGCTTAGTGGGGTCATTATTTTGTTTCTCCTGATTCTTTTGCTGATTTACTAATGATATTTTTCATTATGCGGTCACCAAAGCCATTTTCTCCGCCAGTAACTGACCGCCCTCTTTAATCGGTGCGATGGGTCTAATACAGCAACGCCATTAAGGAAGCTATTAATGGAAGGTCGAAGGAACAAATCTTGATTAGACTGTTTTCACATCCATTACGATTATATTCCACGTATGTAACAGTACACAAAAATAAAGGAAGGATTTTTATTTTCAAGTGAATATACTTGTATTATTAACATAAATTTTTTGTATAAAAAAATAGAATCGATACGATTTATAAAATAAATAAAGTCAACATAAAAAATTAAATTTTGGATACCCATAGTAAACACCACCATATCAAATCATAATAGGAATAGTACTAGGGCGGACCTTATAGTTGTCCTGAATATCTCAGACAATCCCTCAAAATTATCTATTTAATGTTAATTTTTTAATTAATACAAGTGTCACCTTTAATATTGTGTATAATTGTTATTCTTTATTATAGGAAAAATTAATATTATAAATTTTTTTATACAACCTCTGAATTTTTATCCTGAGTTCACCTCTAAATTTAGTACGTGATTATCATCGAGACGGACAGTAAAGGAACTCCTTATGTGATTGATGGGATGTAAATCTGAGTAGAGGTTCGTCTTTAACAACGCTTGTTATCAATTTTAAAGGACATAGTTGAAATTTAGTTTTTAATAAGAATAATTATATTTTGTGAAATGTTTATTATTGTATTTGTGGTATGAATTTTGTGTTAGTTGATAGTTTTTTTATTTTATTTAACTATGATTTGTGATTTGTCGGTGATATTTCAGTATCTTCATCCCCTTTTATGATTCATTTTTCCGATTATGTCAGTCTGTTCGTATCTTTATTTTGTTTGAGCATTTTGATTAGGTTTTTAACATTTTTCTTATTTGGTCATTGTGTGATTTAAGTGGCTAGTTTTGTGTCAATTGATATGATCATATCATAAGTATAATTTAGTTTACGTTTACGACTATGCTTGTAAACATTCATTGTAATTCTGGATATTTTCTATTTTTAATAATACTAGTTGGGTTCTATAAAAAAAATGTTTATATCTTAACATTTGGTTAAATTACAAGTAATGTCCTATAAAATCTTAAGATTTACATAATAATCTTTAAAATTATATTTAAATTCATAATGGTTCAAAATTTATATGACATTCAGATGTGGGATAGACGAATAATGGTCCAAAATTTATATGACGGACAGATGGATACGGGACAGATAAAGTCTCAAACAATGATGGATCTAGACAGGGGTGGGTGGAGGCAGTCGTTCCTAAAAATATGTTTTAGCCCCACCTAGATTTTATAACTTTAAGTTCGTCTCTCTAAAAATTCAACTTTACTCACCTAACATAAAATCATGCATCTATCATCAAACCTATCAACTACCTATTATCTACGGCTGGAATGAGTTTTTACATCGATACCCACTCACTAACTACTAAACTTGTACCATTCGTTACCTCAATTTAAACGGATACAACGTAAAATTCTCGAAATTGTACCCCTTTTTCATGATCTCTTCCTTTCGGAACTCATCTTTCAAGACCCTTGATGAGATCGACGCTCAATTCCTGTCGGAGTTTACAATTCACCGGCAAACTTTGACCTAATCTGTGGCGTTTTGATGATTCTTTCATTTTCAAATATATATATTCTGTGGTTAAAGGTGACCCTAATGAACACTATTAATTAGACCATGGTCGCTTACTTGAATGGCAAGCAGCCGATTCAGAACTTTAGAGTCAGGTCCAAATCTTTCTCTTCAGTATCTATAATTATTTTTTAAAAGATTCTTTATTGCGATCCCATGAATCAATTAATCATTTGAATCTAATAAAACCATAAAATATTTTCCCATTTTCTTGTATTTTCCCCAGAAACATTGTGATAAATTGATATCAAACTGGCTCCATACCAGAAGATGCATTTGCCTCGAGAAAGTTTTGTTCATGACAAGAAGTGCAGTAATCACGTGAAGAACAGAAAAGAAACAAAAAAAAAAGGGTCCAGAAGTAGTAAAAAGATCTTTTACTTGGACACAGAAACATTTCCATTGAATCTGTTTTTTCAAGGATTCACCGTACATCTAATTGCATGGAACAAAAATAACAGTACTTACCTGGTGTAGTTGTGGAGGTGAAGAGATGATGGTACAGGCAGTAGGGCAGTAGCAACAGACGCCAGCATGCGGTTGCAGGCAGTGGAAAACCCCAGAAATCCACACACCACAATAGTAATCTCACATGCTGCTACTAGGGTGTTGATCGAACGAGTTCATCCAGCAGATCGCGAATTAAACAGTGTTCTGTTTATATTCATTAAAAAAATTTATTGTTTGACTCGTTATTCGTTAAATTCGTTAAAATGTAATTCGAATCATACTTATTTTAAAAAAAAAATCGCTCGACTTGTTACTCATTAAATACATTAAATTTTTGTTCTACTCGATAAATTTAAAAAACTTATTGTTCATTAAACACGTTACTCGTTGATCTTGTTGCTTGTTAAACTCGTTACTCGTTAATTTTGTTGCTCATTAAATTCGATGCTCGTTGCTTGTTAATTTCATCAAAATTTTTACTTGATTTTATTAATTATAAGTAAAATATTTTAATATTATATAAAGCTTAATATAATCATAAATTAATAAATTTAAGAAAAAATATAAAAATAATTTTAAAGTAACAATCCTTAAATACATTAAAATAATAAAATAATATTTAATTTTTAGTATAATAAAATTATATTCAAAAATTAATAAACTGTTCGTCAACTTACGAAGTCAAGTTAAACTCTATTCTACTTAACTCATTAAAATTTTGAATTGACTCGAGTTTAAATTGATTCAAATCAAATTTTTATGGAATTAATTCAAAACGTTCACGAACCGATAAACTCATTACTCACCCCCGACTACTACAGGCGCTGCCCCATATATCTTTGGCGATTTGATTAAACTGACACCTTTTCGCCGTAATATTCCCTCTCTAACATCCTTTGACCAATATTTCCCAAAGTAGCACCCATTCGGCTGAAGTGACACAAAGTCGCATCTCCGGGGACACGCTTTACCCGGGTTTATGCTGACTAAGATGCCACGCGTGTAAGGCGCATCGCCAGGTATGCGCTTTATATGGGTTCTGCTGAGTCGGATGTCATGCTGGTATTTTTTAAATAATAAAGATTTTATTTTTATTGTTATTATAAATTATTAATATATTATGTAAAGTGTTTCGATTATAATTTAAGAATTATCGAATGTATTATTTAAATGTGTGTTAAATGTTGAGTGAATTTAAGTTTTAGTGTTATATGTTTAAGAGACTTTGGCATTCACCCATTCCACACAACATTAATACGATAGAACAATAGATGAAAACCAACTTTGATCTTATTGTAGTTATAGGAAAATGTATGAAATTATAATATTACACGTATAATTATATATCTATTAATTTTTTATTTTGATTATCGATCTATTAATTTTATCACTTAATTATTTAAATGTTATCAATCTAATCATTTATTATCAATATTTAACGAAAATATTGATGAATAAGTTAATAAAATTAGTATAATTACATATTTAATCTTCAATATTTACATATTTTATCAATTTAGTCTTACTCCTAATTTGTTTAATTTAATATTTTTTTCTCTACTTAGAAGGTAGAATTATTATCATATTTTAAAATTAATAATTAATTTTTTATAATAAATAATATTAATTATTATATTAAATAAATATCATAAAATAAATTTTAAATAAAAATTTTAAAAAAAAAATTATTTAGTTGTACATACATTGAGAAATTATAGAAAATGCAATTACATTTAAATATTATAAACAAAAACATTCATTTAAATAGAATATTAATTACATAAGGGTTAACAGTTATGTGATGATAACAGAGCTGAACATTTTTTTCTATTGTGCCTGATGTTTCTAATATGCCCACATCATTTTTGTTCAGTTGACATCTCCCGAATATCAATTTCACAATGTGTTCTAGTAGATTTTGGACGACTTGAGTCCCTCAATAGCAATGGATCTAGTACAATTGTAAGCCAAGTTTGAATCTCATATGGGTCTCTTTCGTTTCCTATGGGCGAAAACTCAAATTTATATACCTTGAATACTTCTGAAAGTTGGTATACGGGATCAACATAATTTTTGTAGTCCAAATGCGAATGTGAACAAGCTGCAATGACATGAGAGCATGAATATTTGAGTGCTTGGAAGAAATCACAATTGTACCACCTCTATTGCATATTACCTCTGAAAGAGTTAGCTTAAATCCTTTGCAGCGGACGTGGCATTTCGGTAACACGAAACAATTCATGGGTGCGAGAAAAATTTGTAACCAACATCCCATTTGATGCAACCATTTTTTTTTGTAAATCAACTACTAGTCTTGGGTGGTAAATATGGTCGTTTTGCATCCATTGCCACCCAACTAAGAGCTTGTCCACCGAGCTTTGCAAATTGTTGACCCAAACGAAAACAAATCGTTTTGACCAACGCTGTGACTGGTAAATGACGTGCCCCCTTTAAGGTTGAATATATTGCTTTAGCCAAGTTGGTTGTCATATGACCATAGTGATACCCCTCGTCATACACATTTGTCCACATTTCTTTGCTGATGTTCATAATGTATTCGCACCCCTTCTTATTTTTGCCAAACAGCTCTTGTAGAATAGACTCAAACCTTTGAGGTAAGAGTTCGTAACCTAAGCCATTATGAATATGAAATAGTTAATATGAAGTATAAATAAGTAATACGAAAATGATAGAAAAACTGCAAAAAAGTAACATACCCATCTGCACGACTAACTGACGATCATCGTTCTTCTTGTATTTTTCATAATAGTTTGCAGCAATATGACGGACACAATAACGATGTTGAACATATGGAGGTCTATACATTGTACCCAAAGACTCTATTGCTGGTTTTATCCCGGTTCTTCGGTCTAAAATAATGCATACTCGTTCCCTAGTGACAACATGTAAACATAATTTTTTAAGGAAAAAAGCCCAGGACTCATTGTCTTCTCCTTGAACGAGGGTAAACGCAACAGTAAGAATATTGCGGTTTCCATCTTGGACCACAACCAATAATAAAACTTGCTTGTATTTCTCATACAAAAAAGTACTATCAATTTGGACAACTAGTTTACAATACTTGTCTGCATTAATACACTGAGGGTAAGTCCAAAAGACACGGTAGAATTGGCAGCGATCGCGAACCACTCGATCATTCACGTAATGATGTTGAGTTTCGAACTCAACAATTGTATCGGGATTGAGTTTTTGCACAACATGAAACCAACTGAGCAGCTCATTGTAAGAGGAATCCCATTCGCCATGAAGTTTGCAAATGGCATTCTGTTTTGCCAACCAAGCTTTTTTATAGGAGATGGTGTACTCATATTGTGATTGTATAGCAGAAATCAACACTGCAACAGCTATATGAGAGCTTTGTTTCACAATGGGTATGATTGCTTGGCAAATAATATTGAAGTTCAAGTTGGGATGATCCTGATTTATACCTCTTGCACAACACGTATGAGGACCGTTATATCTGGTTAGTTCCCATAAGTTGTTATTCATATTCCTCTTTGATACACGGGACATCCATTGTCATGTTGGACGCAGTAGCAGACATATTTCTCCGTGGTAGATCGATCATCTCAGGACTGAACTGAGTTACGAATATTGTAACTCTTTATTGCCATCTTTGATTCCTCTTTCGATGCGAACTCCATTCCAATATGTAAATCACCGTCGTTAACTGATGACTGAAGTCCATAGTTGCCAACATCAAGAAGATTCAGAAATTCAGGCTCGTACATTGCATCATAATCAGCCCCATACATATGTGCAGAAAGTTTGGCTGGTGTTGTATTTATCGGAACGCCATCCTCATCCTCATAAAAATGTACGTTAAATTGTGGTGAGTCAGGTTCAACGAATAATCCCGTTTCAGCACTATCTGCACCTGGCTCCCGAAGAGGTTATTCTGGTAGAGATGAGGGTTCCTCCGATAATCTAATGTTGAGGTCAAATAAGTTCCCGCTTGTGTGTCATCCCCTTGAACTTGAGGTCATTGTATCATGTGGGATGTGAATAGACTGCCGTCTCGATGACATTTCTATATGTAAGTAAAAAACATTGGCAGATGAATGTCTGCCCCTTGAAGTATAAGAGAGTTTGCCATATGGATTATTGGTGAAGCCACGTGGGTTGAGATCACAAGCAGTTGCTGATAAATGTCTTTCCATTGAACTTAATGGCATAGAATCTGGCGTTGGATCCGCCATTAATGATGTGAAATCATTACAGATTAGTTGTGCCGGGCTATCAACTTGATTAGCTTGATATACAATGCCAAAGTGAGAGAAATATGAGAGACCACGAGAAGCATGAACCTTTATAAAAGTGGCATACATTTCAATAAGAGATTGTGAACTCCCCATATGAGCATCAACCATCATAGAAACATTATCATCGTTATAAAGCTGAAATGATGTATACGTGAGTGGAAAAAGTTCAGTAGGAAATCTATATTGAAGTGAATGTAGTCTTCTCCGGCTAGCTACGCAAATCTTTAACGGAATTTTTGTGATTAACTCCTCAAGAGTGACGTTTCTCTTCAAGGTTAAGGGGATATAATGTTCTGACTAAAAAACAACCCCTTATTCAGCTTCCTTAATTTCTCCATCATATAAAACAACAGCAGAAAGACGACTCATTTTCAGAGAATAGAAGATTGAGATTTTTGAGAAATTTAGAGTTTGAGAATTTGAAAGCTTGTGAACTGAAGTTTATTTTGAAAGTCCATAATACGTTGCATTTAATAGTGTCTATAATCGGGGTACTATTCACGTGAAGGCGCGTTCCTGGGGGCGCGCCTTCGATTATTTTTTCAGATAATATGTTATCATTGTCCTATTATGTCACTCATGTCCCTTGGGGGCACTATTCATATCAGTACCCAAAGTGGTGAAAGCGCGTTCCTGGGGGCGTGCCTTCTATTATTTTGTCAGCGAATATGTTATCATTGCCCTATTATGTCACTCATGTCTCCCGAAGAAATATTCATGTCAGTACCTATTATTTTTTATGGGACTTGGTAAAGTGGTGAAAGCGCGTTCCTGGGGGCGCGCGCCTTCCATTATTTTATCAGAGAATATGTTATCATTGCCCTATTATGTCACTCATGTCCCCCGAATAACTATTTATGTTAGTACCTATTATTTCTTAGGAGACTTGGCAAAGTGGTAAAAGTGCGTTCCCGGGGGCGCGCCTTCCATTATTTTGTCAGAGAATATATTATCATTACCCTATTATGTTACTCATGTGAAATTTGATGTTCATAACTTAAATTAAAATGTTATGTGAAGTTTGAATAAATTGGATAAAATGTTATGAATAAATTGAATAAATGTGAAGTCATCAGTTGGTTGTTTGAATATATTGGATAAAATGTTATGGATAAATTGGAAAAAATGTGAAGTGATAAGTTGGCTGACATTGAAATTGTATGGAATGCACATCGACATGTTTTTACGAATAAATATGAAGTGATAAGTTGGTTTTAATGTATATGTTAAGGATAAAATCATCCGTATGGATAAATTTAATTTCAATTTAAGTATTGTGAACTATAATTGAAATATAACTTTTATTTTTGAATACAATTAAAATATTAAGTTGAATTTAATGTTAAATTTCGAATACCATAATTTGTATTTTAATTTTATATTTCGAATACTATAATTTGTATATTAAAAACATTTAATGTTAAATTTGAATGAAAAAACATTAAAAATATTGTTCTAACAACCATGAAACATTTAAATAACATAACCAAATTACATAAATTTATGAAATATAACTATTTAAATAATATTAAAATACAACTGGATCACCGATGTCGTCTTCTCGAATAAGTTCCACATGGCGGTGGTTATCTATTTTGCTGAGGATTTCTTCGTGGAACTTGTTCTTCAGTTTCCTCATCTTCACTATCATCATCATCAGCAGCATTTTCTTCGGCTGGTGTTGTAGATGACGCTAAAGGGCCTGTATAAATAACGACTCTAGAGGAGTGCTACTAACAATCCCACCGCTCATAGAAAATTGAGAAAAATGTGAAAACTTTGGCATCGATGTACGTGATCCAGATGAAGATTGAGGTGTCTGTGGAGAATGACCACCAGCCAAAAAAGATGCATATGAACCATATGTTGGATCATTAAACATAGCCGTATATGCACCTCTATATGGTGTCATAAAACCCTGCGGGATAGGCATGTAACCTGGTGGGATAGGAATGTAACCCTGAGGGCTAGGAATGTAACCCTGTGGAGATGGCATATAAACTGGTGGGCTTGGCATATACCCCTGAGGAGATTGCATCTGAACTGGAGGGTTGGGTATCATTATCGGTGGATAGGGATGTTGTGGTGGGACTGATGCAGAACTTATAGCGCCTTCTCTCCGTCCACGAGTCGGGGGACAATGATATTGAGACGATGGACGTCTCTCTTGGCGCCTAGGAATGTTAACCCCTCGTGCTTCAGCCGAAAGTAGAAATGACTTTCCATTTTCATTAAACCAGTCCATATAGTTATCCGTAACCGTATGACCAATTTCAGCGTAAAATTGTCGAGGGGCCAACTATGCATATCGGTTCTCCCAAAGCACAATCCAATCTATGTGTCTCACCACCCAATTAACCTCTTTCTTGCCTCGTCTATCGATGTTATGCATGTCGTCTAAATTCTTAGGTGCTCCAGGAATATATTGTGTACAACCAAACTAACGAAGCACGCGATCAAATGGATGCCACTCAATAATAGCACAACATATAAGAGGTACAATTGACATCCAAACCTCTAATGACCCACTCAGGTGGGGTGGGATGCAAGCCTTTACTTCATCGCTCGTATAAGGTATCCACTGAAACTGAAATATAAATATACAATTCAAATAAATATAATATTCTAATTATATCTAACATTTTAAATTAAAATATTCATATTTAAACAGATTTCAAAACATACCTCAAACCCAACTTTTGTATCAATAAGTGAACGAATTTCCTCTAGTCTAGTAGGTATATAACTCTATTTAATTAAAAATATTTAAATCAAAATTTAGTTCGAAAATTACCTCAATAATAAGAGGAATATGTATGGTTCATTGACGATCGGGCATAAGAAAGACATGCGGAACCACACCCATGATTGCAGAAGCAGAAGACATCCACCGATAGAAGTTTTCTTATAATTTGTCGCACGACACATTTCTCTAAAGAGAAATACCAAAACTGCAGCGCCCTAACTATATCTTCCAGCTTCATCAAAATCAATCAGATGTCGCAACCACATACAATGCACCTGTTTACGAGATTTGTCGCACATCAATATTCCTCCAATAATTCGTAGAATATAAGCCCGAGCACATATATTTACTTCATCATTTGAAGCATTTTCATCCAGATCTTCAAAATTAGCTTTCAACTATGGTAAATTATTCTACCTCCATTAAACTCTGACGGAGCAGTTCCAAGATGCTCCATGCACATTGATTGTCAATCACCATCCGCCATACCACACATAATATTCCCATCGACGGGAAGCCCCAGATGCATAGAGACATCCTCCAATGTAATTGTAGCATCTCCACATGGAAGATGAAATGTGTGTGTCTCGGGCCTCCACCTCTCAATCAATGTAGAAATTAGGACAAGTTCGAGTTTGCAACCGCCAATAATTGTTGCAATATACCCGAACTCGGCAGAAGACAAATATGACAAAATACGTTACGGTGTCGGTATACGTGAGTTTTTAATAAAAGTCTCTAAAATACGATCAGTTTTCTAAATAATATGCATTATAAAAATTTATAATTAATATAAATTCATTATAAATTTAAATTAAAAATAATAATAAATATTAACATTAATTATAAAAAAATTACTATATCACTAAAATGTCTGGAGATATAGTTTGCATTCAATCGCAGCAGCATTTCACTTTCCATTATAAATGTAGACAAAAAAATGTAATTAGCACAAAAAATAATTAAATAAAAAATTTAAATAAAAAATAATTATATAAATATTATTTTAATAAAAAATAATATTTATATAACTATATTACTATAAAATATAAAAACTATTTTAAAAAATACTAACTTAAAAATAAATTTATTACCACTAATAAAAAATTTAAAACTCAAATAGTTGTAGAATTTGAGTTATATAATAGAGGAAAATGTGATTTTGGTGTGAAGAATGAAGGGGATTTGATGGGGTTTATATAGTGGAGGAGGAAGAGAAAAAACGGATAGGCATTTATAGCATTTAATGAAAGGCGCGTCCCCGGATATGCGTATTTCACACGTGACATCCCAATCAACATAAATCAAATAAAATACATCTCCGGAGAAATGCTTTTGTACCACCTCAGTAAAAGGTACTACTTTAAAAAAATATTGATCAAAAAGTGTTAAACAAAAACGAAAAGATATCAGTTTAGTCAATCGGCTGTATATTTGCCATTGTCATCATCAGGCAGCGGTATCTTCATTATTTTGTTCATTGCTTCACTCCCTCCCTCCCTCGCTGCTGCTTTCTTTTTTCCATTTTCACCACTGCCGTGTCTGTTTGCTGGGACTTCTAATTTTTTTTCAGAGACGTCGCTTCAATCTCTTTTCTTCACTTTTGCTGCAAGACCCTTTTTTCAGCATCCAGCTGCACGTAGAGTTTCAGGGCTATCCCACGTTGTTGCTGCTGCTGTTGTTCATCTCCCAAAGAAGACTTGTGCTTGCTTTCTAATGTCAACTCTGCGGTTGCATGCTTCTCTGTCTGTATGACTTTAAATGATAATCGAAAACAGTATGGAATGATTATGCACATAAGCTACTGTTTTGACCGGCCTGTTGCCAGCTAGGCCGATGCATGAGTTGGGACTTGGTACACAAGTAGCCAATTGGTTGTTTCTTTAATATGACCTTCAACTTATAAAACAAATTTTATGTGATACATTTATCAATGTTTTTTATTGTTCACGGTTATAGAGCAGACGTGACAATTAATATACTGATATGGCGGTTTAAGATATTGACGTGGTTGTTTATTATAATTGATAATATGGCGGATGATATGATAAATGTGTTAAATTGATAATTCAAACATGATATATGGACTATCACGTCAGCGCCGTGGATCGTCATGTTAGCACTGTAAACTGCCACATCAATATTAAACGGTCAATGATGAAAAAACATCGGTTAAAATATCACATTAAGTTTAGTTTCTAAATTGGAGAGCCACATTAAAAGAAAAATAATAAGTATAAGAACCTCTAATACCTTTTTGTAAATTATTTTTTATCAAATGTAAAGTTGGCATTATGCCGGAGAAATATGATAACTCGCAACACATGAACTAAAAAACTCATCTAAATAATCATTAGGTGAAATCACTTAAATAATTATATGACTATATTGTCGAAATTAGAATTATGGTGGTCATATTGATATCAATTTTATAGTTAAGTTGTTATTGGGGTAGTTTACCCAATATTTTATTTGTTTATACGTGAATTTCGTATAGCCACAAGACCTATCATCTGCTTTCATACAGGGGTGTTCAAATTTTCGAACTAATTTGATTAACCGATTGAACTAAATTTGTTCGTTTATCAAATTAGTTCGATCGATTAACGGTTAAGAAAATTTTTAGAATTTGGTTAACGGTTAATTCGGTTCGAAATCGATTAATTAACTGAATTAACCGAAATTAAATTTTAAATATATTATATATAACATATGAGTTAAGCCCAAATAATTTAAAACACAATTAATAATTTAATATCCAATAAGTTTAAATATAAATCAATATTAATTAATTAAAAAATTTATATAAATTTTTATTTTATAATTATATATTATTTAAATTAATTGTAAACTATTTTTTTTTGAATTAAAAAATTTTAAATATATTATATATAACGTATGAGCTCAGCCCAAACCATTTAAAATTCAATTAATAATTTAAGATCCAATAACTTTTAAACATAAATCAATATTAATTAATTAAAAAATTTATATAAATTTTTATTTTATAATTATATATTATTTAAATTAAATATAAACTATTTTTTTAATTAAAAAATATTTAATTTTTATATAAATTAGAAAATTTTAAAATTTTTGGTTAATTCGAAAATTAACCGAAATTTATTCGGTTCGGTTAATATTTTCAAAAAAAATTCAGTTCGGTTAACTGTTAAAGAAAAAAATTGATTAATTATATTAATGATAATTCGATTCGATCGACCACCAAATTAACCGAATGAACAACATAAACTGAAAGCAGGCACATTGGGAGATGCATTATCTCAAACTCAATAACCAATCAAGTTGGTGTTGGTAATACAGTAAAGGCATGTAATCGCCATTTTTATTAAATAAAACCTAAAAGATTCATTTATTAAACGAATGATCACAAATAATATTAATTGAAAAAAAAATTCTCTAAATTGCACACGAAGGATTATCTCACGTCCTACAAAACGCGTTTAAAGAACCTTGCGTTTTATTAGGTGCGATATTCTTTCAGATAAATTTATTTATTTTTTGGATAAATAACACAATAGATGCATGAAACTCGCTTTAGAAGAACGTAATATCTTAATCGCTTTGTACGGAATGTGAAATTTAGAGGGTATTTTTCTAAATAAACTGATCGAGGATTATTTTTTTAAAATGATAAATGACGCCCATGCATTCCCACATTATGCAAGACAAGTGATTTTAGATGGGTTTATAAGAAATAAGAAGCACTCATTTACCTTTCTTGTTGAATGTATAGAGAGAAGAAGCCTTTACACGAATTCATGTTCATGTTAACACATGTTTATGATATGTATCACGAATTCGAGTTTTTAAAATGTTATTTTTTAATATTTTATTGATCACATATTTAAATAAATATATTCTCTCAATTATATATTCATCACATATTTAAATAAATATATTCTTATTTAATATTTTATTCATCACATATTTAATATTTTATACGTAAAAGTTGGATGTTTGATGTAATCTAATCAATAATTAATTACACAATAAATTAACGATTAAATTTTGATTTAACTAAGGACGATAAGATTAAAAAACAAATTAACGATAAAATGTAACATCAAACGTAGTTAACTAAAAATTTAATTTAATTTAAATAAAAATAAGTAATATTTGAGAACAATCAATATTTAACCACTAGATTAACTCAAGATTTTTATATTTTTAATAAGTTTGGAAAATCGTTAAATTATTTTAATTTAAATAAATAAAAAATATAAATTTTAAGATTAAATTTGTTATTATACCAAATCATAATATATTTTAAAATAATAGTTTAAATTAATATAATTGATTAAAATAAAAAATATAATTGAATAAATAAAATAAGAATAAGAAAATAAATGAGATGCAAATTCAATAATTTATCCCATATTTTTTTATTGGGTAAACTATACCAGTGACCACTTAACTATAGCCTCTTTTTCATTTTGACCAGCATTTTTTATTTTTGTCAATCAGGTCACCCAATTATTTTTTATAGGGTTTAGGTTTGCTCGGTTCGTTAGGGTTCGTCTTTATCTGTTAATTGGTAGAGGGTTTCGGTGTTTTAGGTGACTGTGATCTTGTTTACAGGAGTTCTGTGCCCCCAATTTGTCCTAACCTCGGCGAATTGGGAATATAGGGTTAGGGTTCTCTTGTAAATTTAGGGCTTCTCTTGGTAGTCAAATTAGTAGGGGAAAACGTCTCTTCCCATGGTGGAATCACTTTTAATGCCTAATTAAGTGTTATCCTCGTCTAAATTTAGGTTTTTTGGGATTTTATTTGATCTCTATTTTTCTCTGCTCCTTTAAAGTTTCAATTCATCACAATTTAGAAGTAATTGACTTTTACCTACCTTAAATTTCACTTTTCATCAATATTAAGTGGATAACTTGCTAACTCTGGCCTTCAATCAGTCAATGAACTTTTTTTTTAACTTATTAACCTTTAAGCTTACCATGCAAAACCAAACAAGATTATTAAAATGGATAAAATACTATTCTATTTAGTTTGTTTATGTCTGTACTCTGGGTTGGTGCGTGTATCATAGTAAATATTAGTAGTATGATGCTCCCAATCCCTGTTATTTCTTATTCTTGCTTAGTTTAAGTTTCATGCTAATTTATATGTTTATTGCTTGTGTTAAGTTTTCTTTCACATTTGCTTGGCGATCAATTTTTCTGCTATTGAGTATATTTTTCTGTCATACTATGTGTCACTATGTTTTTGCTTTATGCTCTGTGATTGATTTGCAGCTATGCCTTTTCTGTTATTTTTATCTTCTCTTTGTAATTAACATTTTTGTCCTGCAGGTTTTAAATGGGATTTAAACGGCCTTTTGACAAAGAGGAGTTGCATGAACTTCCTTTCAAGCATCCAAGACAGTTTGACGATAGCGACAAGCTGACTCAGTTTGCCGATACTATTACCCTTAGTTATACTCATCAGAGTCCTCATGTTTCAGGTTCTGTCTTCTCTGACATATCAGCTTGTTTTCATGTGAATGATTCTTATTCTGTTATGTCTTTGTTATTGATGTGATCTTCCTCTGTTTGACGGTTGAATTGAGGGTAGATTTCATAAATACCAATGGAATGAAGAATTTGAAACTGATGGTCTTAACGATGCTAGATGTTTGGATGATAAGGATTTTGAGACTAGCGCTCCCTTGTCTTTGATTAGTAACATATCTAGGAGGAAGACACTGATACTGGGGCACAAGCTAATTCACCTTTTTCTCCGGAATATTTTGGCTTTCATTTCCCAAGAAGAATGTCGGGACCTGTTGGCGATTCCTTTTCTTTATTGTTGGATCGGTTTCCTCGAAAACAAGTTCCGCTTGGGCCAAACCATCAATCTAATATTCCTTTGTTGGGTAGGCACATAAAGATGTATAGGTTTGTTCAAAATGGTGCATCAGACACCAATGATATTAACTATGAAGAGATTATGATGGGAACATGCATCATTCCAATGCCCGACTCAGATTCTTCTGCAAATATCAGTGGCAACATTTGTGCTGGTAGGACTGACTGTGGTTGCCTGGATAGGGGCACATTTAGATGTGTGCGACAGCATGTAATGGAAGCACGGGAAAATCTACGAAAATCCCTTGGGCATGAAAAATTTGCAGCTGGGGTTTTATGACATGGGAGAGGATGTTTCATATAAATGGGTGAAGAAGATGAAGAGATATTCCTTGAGATTGTTTACACTAATCCTGCTTCATTGGGTAAGAAGTTTTGGAAGCACTTGTCAGTGGTTTTGCCATCACGATCGAAGAGGGAGTTTGTCAGCTATTATTTCAATGTCTTTATCCTTCAAAGACGAGCTGCTCAGAGCAGATCCAGTGTTCTTGAAATTGACAGTGATGATGATGAGTGGCATGGAAATCAACAGGCTTATGAAGTTGAGGTTTCAGAGAAAGATGAAGACTCTTCTGCTGTTGAGTCTCTTGCTGACCAGGAAGGTCTGGCAACCCATGAAGGTGATTGTCTTGAAGATGATGATGATGACAATGGAAGTGACGACGATGACGACTATAGTCGTGTCTCTGATAGTTATAGCGGTGATGATAATTATAGCAATGCTGCAGAAAGAGAGGATTGCTGTGTAAATCTTTTGTTAGAAGGACATGTTTCAAAATCATTTGATGAGAGCAGGTTCAATGCTGTTTTTGAACAAACAAACAAAGTTTCAGGACAAGCAGAGGATTTAGATGTACTACAGGATGACTCGTGCACGTCTTTTGAGCTTCAGCCGACCATGGTCGACTCTCATAGTCTGATTGACACAAACGTTGATTTGCACGATAGAAAATGAAGACCGACCTTAGCAACTGTATGGAGGCTAAAGTAGATGGGTCCAATGACCTGGTGAGTCATGTATATTTATTGGATACCTGTGATGTAAAAATGTGGGACGCCCGGTATCCTACAGCTGTTACGAAAGGTATTGATCTCCAGCCTACATGCAACATTATTGAAGAGATCTTTGGACAGGATACTAGGGATAACAAGACAAGAAATGAATAAGCATTGAATAATGGCGCTTGAAAAGTCGGAATCTTGTCGATAGATGAGGCAAAGACTTTTGAAAGTTTGACATTTTCTTTCGTTCTCACCCCCCCCCTTCCTATCAGTTCATTTAGCAACTGTATTTTGCTTCAGCATGTTCAGAAAGAGCTGTTAATGAGATCTATTTTGCTTTTGTAAATGGCAGAGGCAGTAAAGCACTCTTTTTCTGTCTTTAGGGTAGAAAGTTGCAGCTTGCAGCTTGCAGCAGGTAGTCCTTTTTAATTATAAGTTGAAATTTGTGAAGAACCCCTTTTGTGGGTAAAGTTGCAGGCAGTCCATGAATGGTGCCATTCACTTGTATATAATTGTTGGCAATGCATCTCATGTTCATGGCTCTCTTCTTTATGGATGATTCATTAATAAAATTGTATGTATATGCTGGCTTTCATGTTTCTTTTTTTTTATGTTTATAAAAGGAAATTAAATGCTTCATCATGTTTGGACTTACATCAGTAAAATTAGATCAAATCAAAATTATTGACTGACCATCTTACTTTTGATTTTGATAATATAATAAGATAACAATTTAAATGATTTTAATATAGTCGCATGTCATTATAAAACAAATGACAGTGACATAATTGTTGTGAATGTTATTGACCAACGACGAATCAGAGGTCTACATCAGTTGCAATGTTTGTTTTGTAATGATAATTGACTACATTGAAACTAATTAAATAGCTACATGATCATATTATCAAAATTGGAAGTATAATGATAATATCGACATCAATTGTAGTTAAGTGGTTATATAATAGTTTATCCCTTACGGTGCGTTTGGTTCACGAATGTAAGATTACCAGTGGGAATAAAAGATTACCAGGATAGGATTACTGGAATGTTTTATTTGTGTTTGGTTGGTTTAGCAGAATATAAGATTACCGTGTTTGGTTAAAAGAATAAAAGATTATTGAATGTATATATGACTAAATTGTCCATTTATATTTATTTTTTAACAAGTTGGAAAATATTTATATATTTTTTTAAAAAAATTTAATTCATAAAATTTATATAATTTTTTTTTACAAAATTGAAAATATAAAAAGGTTTAATGAAAGGGTAAAATTTTATTTTAACCCCTGAACTTCATATAAAATTTTAATTATAGATTTTTTTTTGTAAATCTAAAATATTTGAGGATAAATTTGTAATTCACCTTCGTAGAATTTGTATTATTAATATAGAAAAATGATATTTTTTAAAGAAATTTTTTAAGGACATTTTAGTCTAAAAACAGTAATCCAACAATACCTAAGGAAATGGAGGTAATGACATTCCGTAATATCCATAAAATTTACTATTTGTAATTAATATTACCGGAAATGACATTTTCGGTCAACCAAACGAAAGAATATAGATTCTATTCCTATAGGAATCTCACATTTCCTCCCAAAACACACTATTGTATTACGTAAGATCAAATTAATTATTCTTTATAAATTATATTCTTGCGGTGATGGGAGTTGTAATGACATCCGCTGCAATGTTTGTTTTGTAATGAAAATTGCCTACTCCTGTCCCTTAACCTATTTTTCTTACACGTGTTTCCTTAATAAATAATGTTTTGTTTGTTTTATGATAAATATCATTTTGTTTTCGTTACTTATATTTTTAAGATTTATTTTAGTTTTTAATTATATATTAAAAGTTAACAAAAAAATAGAAAATCAAATTAAGTAATTGTGGCATTTTAACTTTGTTCAACATAAAATAAAATTATTTTTACTAATTTTTAAAAGTTTCACTCAAATAATTAATTAAAATTATCTTTAATTTATTTTAACATCAAATAACTTAAAAGATTAAAATCATTTTATTTGGTGTTAAAATAAATTAAAAGTAAAGAAATATTACTAACGGGATTGGTTCAAGTGGTAAGCAATTTATATTGTTTAAGCATATTTCAAGTTCGAGTTATTGTATATACAGAAAATTTCTACTCACCAAACGTGTGTGACATGTTAATTCGGGTTAATCAGAACAGAATGTTATAAAACTACGAGGACAACCAAAAGTAAGAAAAATAGATTAAGGGGCAGGAGATTCCTATTCGAGAATGACGTATAACGATTAATGTTATTCTAAAATTTTAGTGATTTAATTAAAATATTTTATAATTTAAAGACCGATATAGATTACGATTATTAGAGACATTTTATTCATTATACGTTGATCATTTGTTGATTAACGATTTTCATCCATGAAGAGGTCTTTTTGTCCCAAATAAAATGTTGTAAATCAAAATACTCTAATAAATAGAGTCAAAGTGACTATTTAGCCGGACATTAAATATAGTTTTTAACATTATGTCTTAGAATTTTGTTTACTTTAAATTTCTAATTGACAAAATTATAGAGTTATAAGTTAATTAATACAATGATAAAATTATATTTAGATTTTCACAAAAAATATATTTAAATTACAACTTCATAAATTTTCACTTTATTTTGATAATTACATTAAACTTCAATTAATTTAGTGATAAAATAAATACTATTACAATTATAGTAAATTATATTATTGACACCGGTACCGTTAGCGGTTCATGCATGCATTTAAAAGATTAAATTCTCATTTGCAATTAAACCGAGGATTTTCCCCTCCAAAATTAGGATAACTTATAAATAATATAAATTAATAATTTGATTATGATTTAAAAATGTTAAATAAAGTTTTTAAAAATGAATTAAATTTGACGATTTTTAATACTACGTATTATATTACAATCAAGAAAAAATATATTATAGACTCTTCTCATTATATCAGTTATAATCTCAAATCATAAAAATAAATTATCTCACCTCTTTGACCAACGATTAGTTGGTCCAATATGATAAGATACTAAATTCCTTAAGCAAAGTTAGAGATATGAATTCTGGCGATTATGAATAGAGCAAATTGAATTGGGAGAATTGTCCTTGTTTATGTTGTATCTCATTTGAATTAATCGATCAATAAATCAGATATAAGCGGTTATAAAAAAAATTATCCCACCTCTTTTTCTCATATTTTTTAAGCACACAAGTTATTAAGGGCAAAATTTTCTAGATAATGTTCTGAAAGAAATTAATTCACGAGCTAATGCACTCCCAAGTTTAATTGCTCAAATAGGGTGAAATCCACAGTGTTGGCCGTAGGTCGCCATGCACTCCGGGCGACCTACCATTGCTCAAACAGAGAGAATGAACGTGAGAATGAACGTGTTGCATGGCAAATGCACGTCCCAACACATAGGTCGACATGCCTTCCGGGCGACCTTGTAGGTCGCCATGCCCTCCGGGCGACCTTGTAGGTCGCCATGCACTTCGGGCGACCTACCCTCGCTCGGCTTCCCTCGCATAGCTCGCTCGGTTGCCCTCGTATAGCTCGTTCGGATGGCCTCGGATGCTCTGGGATGGCCTCGGATGCTCTCGGATGGCCTAGGATGCCCAGCGTGTTAGGACGTGCATGGCACATGCAATCTCTTGTAGCTCGTTGGGAAAACATGGCGACCTAGTAGATCGCCCGGAAGGCATGGCGACCTACGGCCAACACTGTGGATTTCACCTTATTTGAGCAATTAATCTTGGGAGTGCTTTATCTCGTGAATTAATTTTTTCCAGAACATTATCTCGAAAGTTTTGTAAGTTATTAAGTAGTTTGATGTCATAAATAAAAAGATAAATGTGGTGGAAAAGGTTAATAATATAATTTTAATTCCCAAAAAAAGATGTATGACAGTCAGTGTGGGGGGACAGATACACGTGTACGGTTGAGATAGGTGCACCACATGCTAGAAAGTGGATATTGTAATAAATAGGTTCACGAGCTCATATTAGGTTTCCAGAATACGAGCCTCTCTACCATTATTTTCTTACATTTAAAAAGAAAAAAATAACTTATGAAATAAAAGAGAGTAGGGTTATTTTTGAAGATTTTGAATTCGAATAGATATATTTATAGGGTATATATATATACATATATATATTGCTAATTGATTAAAGAAAAATTTTATAACGTTCGACGAATATCGATGAATACTGCTAACGATGAACACCGTTTGAGTTTTTCTATTTATGTATAATGAAATTCAACCATATTTATCTATTAAAACAATGTCTCCTTAACTATTTTATGCTTCCGAATGTAAATAAGATTAGTAGGAGCCTTCTTTTGCTCAGAAGATTCATACGAGCTTTTTTCAATCATATGAAGAAAATGTTTGAAGCTAAGGATGTACGAAGTTATAATTAAATATTAAGAGGTGTAAAAGAATAATTATTATTTAAATTAAATATAATATTAATAATTATCTTATAGATACTTATTTTCGTCCATTTTATTTTATACGTATATATATATATATATATATATATATATATATATATAGTTTGCAAACGGTGTTTGAAAATACATATATAATATATAGTCTTTAAAAAAACATTTTTAAAACCATATATATTATATAGTTTTTAAAACAATTTTTTGAAATATATATATTATATAGTTTTGAAAAATAGTTTTTTAAAATATATATATTATATAGTTTTGAAAATTAGTTTTTAAAAATATATATTATAGTTTTGAAAATTAGTTTTAAAAAATATATATTATATAGTTTTGAAAATTAGTTTTTAAAATATATATATTATATAATTTTGAAAATTAGTTTTTAAAATATATATATTATATAGTTTTGAAAATTAGTTTTTAAAAATTATATATTACATAATTTTGAAAATTATTTTTTTTCAAAACTATATATTATATGGTTTTGAAAATTATTTTCTTTAAAAACATATATATTATATAGTTTTAAAAAATATTTTTCTTTATTTATTTTTCTTTATTTCATTTATTATTATTTTTTCTCGTTTCAGGTCCAGAGTTATTATCCAATTAGTCCAAGAATATCGGGCCTGAATCAGTCCAAACAGTTAGGGTTTTCACGTTTGGGACCAATACCGCTCAATACGAAACCGTTAGATCATATGAGGATCAATGGCCAGGATTGCAAGGCAACTAGGGTTTGTCTAACCCCCAAACGGCCAACAGAGTCAAGCGAAACGGCCGGCCGGAAATCCCGGGACTGACCCATCCCAGGATGACCGGCCACAACGTTCACAACCCTCATATCATCGGAAACAGTCCCCGACGGGGCTGTATAAATACATCATCAAGCAACTCACAGGGGGTACCGTTATCGATCATACGAACCACAAAAATAACACACAGTACACAGACAACACCTATCATCATCGAGAGCACCATCGAGCAGAACAACCAAATACAACAAATCGGTGAGAACGCCGAACCAAATCCAAGCACAACCCACAAAAAACCCACACAAGCCAAAACTACACATATAACAAAAAAACAGATACAAAGCAAACCATTCGCACAAGAGGAAAGGCTCCGGTCATGGTGCTCGTTGGAACCGAGTGGGCTCGTCGGGAATTGAACTGTTTTTTGCAAAAAAAAGGTAAAAGGCTGAGACTTATTTGCTTAGATCTACGCCGAGATTTAGAATCTCGGGGGATGGTGAATGTCTCGGGGTGTCGACGGCCAGAGCGACGGCGGCACGGTGGAGAGAAGTCACCGGGCGGTGGCCGGGCTACGGCTGACTTAGGAGAGAGGGGAGAGTGTTTAGTTTTTTTTTTTTTTGGTGTTTTGGTGTTAAATGATAATTTTAGGGTTTAAAGGGGTATTTATATACCAATGATCGATTTGTAAATAGGGGATTCTTAAATTCTCTCCGCAGTCCCTGGTGTTTAGGCCTGTAAACGAACCGAACGCACACGAATGGAAGTATGTTCATGTTCGTTCATTTAATAAATAAACGAACACGAACATAAACGAACAAATTTTTTTTTGTTCATGTTCGTTCATTTAATAAATAAACGAACATAAACGAACACAAATATAAATAAACACGAACATAAATGAATATGAACATAAACGAACATAAATGTTAGAGACCCTACCTTCCATTGTTCTTTCTAGGGGTGTAAACGAGCCAAGTCGAGCTCGAGTATTGTTAAGCTCGACTCGAACTCAAAAACTTTAATAGCAAGCTCGACTTGACTCAAAAACTCACAAGCTTAAAATTATCAAGCTCAGCTCGAACTCAAAATATAATAATGAAACTCGACTCAAACTCGAACTCAAAAAAAATTCATCAATTCGAATAAAGCTCGACTCGAGCTCGATTGAAGCTCAATTTTGAGCTCGATTCAAGCTCAATTTTGAGCTCGATTGACCCAGTCCAGGTAAGTATGTTGAAAGGAGGTAGATGCCTTTTATTTATAATGTCAAATAAGTGGTCCACTCATGTACTTCCCCAATGTGGGATATTGCTTCAGCAAGGCCACTGAGCTATCGTGGGGCTGATGTCTTTATTCTTGCATTTTCTCTCATCAGCGAGGCCAATTAAGAAAATGTTTAACCACAATGACTATGATTTTCTTTTTGGTTAGCTATAATGTCCGTGCTTATAATTTGTTCCTGTGCATTCTGTGGGGGGAAGGCAGAAGCATCTCCTCAAGAACCTGGTATGTTTAACCACAATGACTATGATTTTCTTTTCGGTTAGCTAAAAACTAAAGCTTGAGTTGTGTGATTTTGTGCATCTTGTAAAACCTTGTAATAAGAATGCTGATTGATTCTGCATTACTGGTTTTAATTCAGTCTTGCAGAGTGCTTAGGTTTTTCTTTTCTTGTAGTAAAACCAAAGGCTGCAGATGCGGTTGCACAAGCATGGTCTCTTCCCCGCCCAAGCAACACTTGGTTTCTACAATATGAAGAGCTCAAAGAAGCAACAAACAACTTTGCACCCGCAAGCATGCTTGGGGATGGCGGATTCGGCAGAGTTTTCAAGTGTATTTTAACTGATGAGACGACTGTAGCGATTAAAAGGCTTATCAGTGGAGGGCCTCAAGGAAATAGAGAGTTGTAGTTGAAGTTGGGATGCTTAGCATATTGCTTCATCGTAATCTTGTGAAACTTGTAGGTTACTATAGTAGTCGTGACTATTCACAAAACTTGTTTTGTTATGAGCTTGTTCCAAATGGAAGTTTAGAAGCCTGGCTCCAAGGTAATTTGCCTCTCTATACTTGAACCACTTGGCAGCTCATTAAATGATGTTATCCTTTTTTTCCCTGGAGGGGTTTTTAATATGTGGAAATGACTCCGATAACAAGTTAGTGACGGTCGATAACAAGTTTAATTTTACACTTACTTTAATTTAATCATCATTCTAAAGTTAGTATATTTAGCTTAAATTAGTCATCACATTTAGGTTTCTCTTAATTTAGTCCCTGTTTAGGATTGTTTTCTTTAATTAGTTATGTATATTTATTTTGCACGTTGATATGTTTATGTATAAGTATGCGAATGATTTATTTAGGAGTCACATAACATCATTTTGCATAATTCGTATGTTACCTTCATGTGCATAACTTAACCCCCTATCACATAATCAGATTAAAGGTTTAGATTTTAGGGGTTAGGGTTTAAGTTTTAGGGGTTAGGGTTTAAGTTTTAGGTTTTATGGATTATGATTTAAGATTTAAGGTTTAGGATTTAGGGTTTAGGGTTTTTAATAATTAGATTAAGGGTCTATGGTTTATGGTTTATAGTTTTAAGTTTTAGGGTTTAGAATTTTTAATATATTTTTTAATAATGTAATTTTAAAAAATCTAAAGTTATAAAATAACATTATAACTTACAAATTGGTCACCAAAATTGATTTAAGAAGATTGGGTTAAACATAAATGAATGAACATAAACGAACGAACATAAACGAACATAACCGAACGAACATAACCGAACGTAAATGAACGAACGAGACCTATGTTCATGTTCGTTCATTTTATGTTCTCGTTCGTTCATTTAATTAAACGAACACAAAATCTTGTTCATGTTCGTTCATTTAATAAATAAACGCACATAAACGAACTTCTCGCCGCACGGTTCATGAACGGTTCGCTGAACGTTCAATTCATTTACAGGCCTACTAGTGTTTTGAGTCGCATTACAATTTGGTCATCGTTTGTAATTTCACCTCTGGATTCTCAATTCATTCAATTTAGTCACTATTTATGCTTTGCAAATTAACCCTCAAATTTTGTTTTTTTGCAGTTTGGTCTTTAGTATCAATTTCGGTCCACAAAGTCCAATTCAATTCATTTTGGTCCCTTTATCTATTTATTTACTTACTTTTTTTACTTTTTTTTCTTATTTTATTTTCCTAACATTTTTTTCACAACTTAACCTTTTTTTTAATATTTTTATAGGTATTGTCATTTCCATTTATTTTATTATTTTATTAATTATTTTTATTTTGGTATTTTCTCCTTTTATTTTGTCTGTTTTTCAACAATTTTCCCTTTTAAAATTTAATATCCTTTTCATTTTTAATTAATTTTATTCGATATTTTTTATTTATTTACCATCTAACATTTTTGATTTCCAGTAGTAACTCCAACCGATCAAAGGTAAGCAATTCGAATCAGGTTTTTAAATTTAAATTTAAATTTTTAATTTTCGCAACTAAGACAACCGACAAATTAATTGGTACCGAAAGGGCGGTTCAATGGTGCTAATCCTTCCTTGACCGTAACCGACTCCCGAACCCGACACATTTCTGGTACAACGCAGATCATGTAAGATGGTGTCCGACCCACCTAAATTTGTTTTAAAACGGTCGGTGACGACTCTAACCCAACCAATTCATTTAATCCAAGTCGAAGCCAAATTCCGGGTCCAACCGAAAGACGGTTCCGACATATTTAAATTCATAATTATTTAAAATGTTATTTTATCAAAACATTTGGGAGCACAACTTTCACTCAACAAATAATTCCGCTTTTATCTGATATGTCTGAATTAATTATATTTAATGATAATATATAAAATCATAGTACTAATAAAAATGCAATAAGTTTCTAGGCATGGAAGTTAACGAGGTACACATATAAAAATGATATATATATATATATATATTAAAATACTAAAACTTATAAATAAATATTTAAATTTATAAATAATTAAAAATATTAAAATTTTGAAAATAAATATAAAATATAAATTTATAAATAATTAAAATAATATTTTAAAATACTTAAACTTAAAACTTTCAACAGAAAATTTCTTAACGATCTCTTTTCAAATTTTAATTTATCAAATATAATCAATATAAAAAATTGACACAAAACTTTCTCCACAATAAATTTTAAACTCTTATTAGTATCATAAGTTCATTAACATTTTTTTTACTTTTTTCACTTAAATGATAAATAAACTCTTATTAATTTTTTAATTTCATATCAGTCAAGAGCAAATATGGCAATATAATAACAATTAATAATAAAATTTATTAATAAAACATAATATTAACATTTTTAAATCCAAAACTTCAATCAAATAAAAAAATTTTGTAATTAAGAAGAATAAAATACTGTTATAAGTTTTTTTAATATAATTTCACATTAATGAATGGGAATAAGATATGCATGCTTTAGAGATTGTACTTTCCGGGTTATGTGGTAAAGAAAGAAGAAATTAATATCCCAAAAATAAAATAATATATACTGTAACCCTAAATGAAAAAAATGAATAAATTATATTTTTAGCATCTAAATTATCAGTTTTGATATGATGTAGCACTTAAACTTAACGTTAAAATGGATAAATTATACCTAAAGTTTAATTTTTATTTCATTTTAATACACTTGTTAGAAGCTTAACTTTAAAATTTAAAAAAATAAAAGTCTAAGTACTAAAATAGATCAAAATTTATAGTCTAAATACAAAATACATAATTTACCCAAAAACTAATAAAAAAAAAAGGAGTCGATGTCATAATCTAGGGGGTGAAATAAAGGTGAAAAAGTAGGGGCCTAGGGGAAGGGATTTAAAGCATTGTCGGCTGACAGACCGAGTCTGAAGCAACATCGAAATCCACGCAACTTACCTATCAAATAAGGAGTGGCCCTATCTAATTATTTACAGTAACGTATGAATCCATGAAAACCTGGTCGAAGGGCAAACAGTTACCACACCAACACCCCCCAACCCCCCAAAACAAAAAGCACTAGGAATTTTCAATATTCACATGCAAACATATATATATATATATATATTAGAATTGGAAGCAATACCAGTTGTGAGAGAGCCAGATTTTGTGTAAGTAAATATTGTCATGTTGAAGAATAATTAATTGCCTTTGGCTTGGCCTCTTTCGATCTTACCTGGGTCAGCTGGAGACGCCCCCTTCTTCAGTTTATACAAATCACCTACTATCCCTGTATGTACAAACTCAAAAATATATTACCATTATTATTATTATTACTAATCCAAAGAAGACGAATGTAAAAAAAGAAAACAGAAAATCTACAAACTAAGTCGGCATCTTACTGTGTTGTTGGACTTGGATTCTCCTCTTTGATTAATGCCTATTTTTCCCAAATCGACAAGCATCATAATATATACCGTAATCAACTAATCATATGCTTTTTAGTGATTACGTTCCAAAATGAAAAGAAGCTTTTTAGCATTACTCAAAGGCAATATTTTACCATAGATACTACAACTTTAGCCTTTGGTGATAACCCTTTCATCTCAAATGGGGTACAAATACAATACAACTTTACTAATAACGTATCTAAAACGTCAATCGAGAAGATTCTAGCAGTCATTAAAAGTCTTTTCGCTAGTGCTAAAGTTGCTTTCCGTCAATTATCAAACCCCATTTCTATAATAGACCCTTTCAGAAACTCGGTTAAGAATATAATAAAGTAGGCAGCATCAAGAAATTATAAGGCACATAGACAAGCGAAGTGAATCCAGGCCAAGGGTGAGTGTGTTAGAGTTCAAGAAAACTCAATTTAATTTAGGCTATATATGCTTACCATAGCTCTTTCTCGTCATCTGTTACGGATTCCTGGGGGAACAATATCCCCAAGTAACCCTTCATCTGTGGGGAACTGTGGGGATGGTTCTGGCAGCTTACGAGAATCTACTACTACTTGCTTCGACTGTGTTATGCTTGGAGGAATTTGAGTGTGTAACTGTATCCCTGGAGAGTGAAATTGAAAGGCTGAAGGCGCTAATTGACCAGCAAAGGCAGCTTCATGGTTGATGAATCCACCACGGGGGAATCCAACTCTGTGATGACAGTGTTGACCTTCATATGTTGTAATGACAATGGTAGAATCTTCAGAGGAGCGTTCCACCATCTTCTTCACTGTGCATTTGCTATTTGTGCAGCGATAGTAGCTCCTGCCAAATCAGATTATGCACATCAATCCAATTTTTTCCACAGCAGATTATTTATTTTAAAAATCACTAAAAGTGGAAATAAGTGGATCCTCAAAGGGACTCATACCACTATGAAATTACCTTAGATCTACCTCAGAATATCAATCAATCCCCCTTATTACAAACCCAAAACCTAAAATTCATCTAAACTTGCAAACTCTGCAATAATATTTTGCTATCACCTTCTATTTGATAGCCTAATTTCTTTATAAATGTCCAAACTGTTAAACTTCCTTAGGTATGACTTTTTTATTATATTATTGAAATCCGAGTCAGATAAGAAGGAATTTACCAACATCCTCATTAGGTACTCTAGACAGAAACTTTCAAGTCATGACCTTTTTGAATTAAGATCAGAAGTTTTGAAAATTGGGAGTCCTAGCTATTACATATTACTGAACTGATGGAATCTCCCTTTTTAACAATATTGGTTTAATAATAAGTATTTAACTTTGTTCAAGAAGCATCATTAACAGGTGGAATCTCATTGCCCTATAACAAAGATCAAAGTGGGAAGCATGTCAGTTTTTTCTCTCTCTGAATTACCTAGGGAATGGACTATTTTTAACAGCCTTTTGTCCATATTTCCTCCACCGGTAGCCATCTTCAAGATGGTCGACTTCACTCTTGGTCATGAATGCAAAACGTGGCTGTCGAATTCGCTTTTGTCCCTTATACCTGACCTTACTCCTACAAAATGAAAAAACATATTCCAAATTTCCACTTACAACTATCAAAATGAAACAGAAAATCCTAAACATTAAGAGATTTGCTTGAATGTTAACGCATATGCTTCAATTAACTAACAAACATGCCAATACTAAACTAGATACTAATGTAGCCATCGATGTTGTAAAAAAGACAATTTTACTTCAATAACACAAGCAACTTGCCTTGAACATGAAATGCATTTGGAAGAAAGTAATCCATGATTTCATGAGATGCATGCCTCTGAGCAATGGCAAAGAATAGATTTCAAAAACCTAGTAAGTATGAAACAATTAAGTACACCATTTCCAAATTCCAAAAACAATGAAGAAAACCCATCAAAGATTCAACACTAGAATTCCAAATAAAATAAGGATCCGTTGCTTTATCTCATGGGATGAATTCAGAACAAAAGACAGACTTCATAGGAAAAAGAATAATTGAAACAATACTGTTAAGGTTTATATTTCACTAAAAATAGGGCTTTTTCCGAGCTATATTCATGCTTATTGCCTTTGTATTAACGTAACTGAAACGTGAAAATAAGAGCCGAAAGGGTTAATAAATAGGTAAAAGAAAAATAAAAAGGGGATTTTTCTAAACACCCCATTAATAGCTGCGGTGTTCAAGGCCACTTCGTTTATAAGTAGCCAAGAATTCCCTTTTATTTTTCAATCTTTATTCCCTCAATTGCACCTATGAATTCACTAAATTTACGAAGTAACCTTAACCTTAGCCTTAGCCTTAGCCCCCCAACTTGCATGAAACAAAGGCTGCTGCTTTTTTGACAGTTATCCAGTGTACGGACACCGAAGATTGCACCCATCTTCTCTCTCTCTCTTCATGACTTTTGATACGGTTGTTTTTATTGTTGCATCTGTACTTAATTATGATTCAGACCCCAAAAAAAACCCAAACAAGGAGAAACAAAAGAGAAACAAAAAGGGACATTTCTTTCCAGTTTTCATGCCAATTCTTTTTCCTATTTTCGTCAGTGATGACGGGTATTTTGTTCATTACTCACGGTATCTCGGACGGCTTCCCGCCGGAGCCAGTAGATTTCTCCAGCGTATCCTCTCTGGAGCTTGAAGGAATCAATGGATTCGATATCAACACGTCAGCTGACCCGCCGGGGATCGAAGACGCCACTGAACCCGAACCACAAGCAGCAGCGCCAGCGGAGCTCTCTGAAACGCTGAAGGTTCTCGCCAAATCAGGTCTGGTGTCGGTCCGGTCAAGTTCATCGCACCGCTCAATCTCTTCAGTATGATTAGGTTGTAGATTCCAATCGAACTCGCTCAGTATAGCGCTCTCCCTATCGAAGAAGTAATTGACGGTGTCGGAGACTGGGTCAGTTCCTCCGGCGAGTGCCCAGCTCGAACCGTTAGTAAATTCATTGAGTGGATCGCCTCCCTCTTGATCTTCCATCCTCTTAAACGGAAGGAAAAAACATAACGAAGGACTCAAAGCATCCAAACAGAATCTAGAAGAAAAGAATTGAAGGGGAGAGAGAGAGAGAGAGATGTAGGGTTTTGGTGTCTAAGTTTTAGTGCTGGGAAGGGACGCCCGGTTCTTCCATTTGCTTTTATTTTAAGGGTCGCGTCAATCCAAATCTAAAGCGCAGAGTAAAAACTGAAACGAACGCGCGAGTAGAGAGGTATAGTAGAATTTAGGAAAATATAATTAGGGATGATCTACTCGAGTAAAATGATTTTGAATTATTCGAATTTAAGATTTTTTATTTTATAATTTGAAATTAATTTAAAATTTTCTTGAATTGAGTTAAGTTAAAATTTTAAGTTTTTATTTAAATTTAATTATAAATATTTATAATATTATGATGTTATTTCGAATTAAATTTTATAACTTGATTTAAATTTAATTTTTTTAATAAATTCAAATTTATAAAATTATAACTTAAAATTATTTCTATTCAAATTTTCTCAATTCAGAGGTTTTGCTCGCGCATGACAGTAATAACGGCGTTAGCACGTGTAACTGCCGTTGGAAGGCGTAGAAAGAAAGGAGCGTGGAACCCACGCGCGTGAATGCAAAAAGGATAATTTCCAAGATAATCTCGTAAGAGCATGGCTGATACAAGACAGTTCGTGAGATATTCGAGATCGTTGTAAATGAGACGAGACAGATCGTGATCTATTCGAGATCGACTCAGTTAAGGCTCGATAAATAATTGAATGGACTAGACTCGAAGTCGAGCATGACTCGAATTCTTAACGAGTCGAAACGAGCTATTTAATACTCGACTCGAAAAGCTCGTGAGCAATTCGAAAATATAATATATTAAAATTTTATTTATTTTTAAATAAATTATTAATAATATTAATATTTATGTGTTAATTTTTTTTAAGACAATAAGGCTTTCATGTATTTATGGTTCAAGTTCGAGTTTGAGAATTCAATCTTGTTAAGTTTAAGTTTTTTTTTTCATTTCGAACCTTTTCGAGATGCTCACGAGTTTCAGTTCAGGATTTCGAGTTCGAGTCGAGCTTAAAAATTTTAAGCTCGCGAGTTTTCGAATTGAGTCGAGCTCCATTTCAGAGTTTTCAAGTCGAGTCTAGCTCAATAATACTCGACTCGGCTCGTTTAGACCCCTAGTAAGAGCAACATGTTAATTTACGGGGTTTTGGATCGGATAAGTCCATATTAACAAGATTTCGTAATTAAATTACTATGTATGATTTAATATATATATATATACATTATTTTTCATGTTTAGTTCAAGCTTTCCTTCTAACAATTTAATTTTATATTTTAAAATTTTATTTTAAAGTATAATTTATCCTTTCATTACAGCACTAAATATTTAATGATTCTGACTTAATAATTTAACCCTTGTATATTTTTAGAATTTAATATTACAAAATGAATCACATAATAATTAATTTTTTAAGTGCAATACCTATGACCCATAAGTTTACCCAATCGGCCTAATTACAACCTCTAGCCCACCTAAACCGTTAAAATTGGCCCAATACCATAGGCATACTAATTATTTAGCTAAATACGATACTAGATATTATATTTTGAAAACTACGACATTTGTTAAACTAACTTAAAAATCGTCACGTGGGCATGACAAGTTATAATAAAATATATTTTTTTCATTTGAATTTGTCACTTTATGTGAAAAAATTATAATAAAAAATTATATTTTTTAAAACTTATCATCTCGACGTGACCAATTTGAATAAAAAATATTATTTGGACAAATTCGTCATGTAGGCACGACGAGTTTGTCTTGCACTACAACATTTGCTATAAATCCCAAATTAATTTTGGAGATGACCTAGTTCGGATCAATTTTACCCACTTAAACCAACGCAAACCTAATTGTAAAATCCAATTAATAAAAATCAATGGTGTCATCAATCTTGATGAGCGTATGGGAGAACTTCAAAACATGAAAATGATAAAAATTTAATTTCGATAAATAAAATTAATTTTTGTGCCATTTATATTATCAAGACATTTATAATTCAATTGAAAATTTTATCCTTAATTTATCTGATTTATCAATAATACCTAAAAATAAAATATTATATTGCAAATTGTTGTTTTTAATATTTTTTGTGGTGGCCAAAATATGTTTGGTGTTGTTTTGTTCTAACTTGTTTAGTGAAATTTTAAATTTTTACCTTTTAAGTAATAATATTATAATATATTATATACTTTTATATGATATTTAATTTATTAAATAATATTCTAAATCTCAATAAAAAAAATTATATGTATATTGGATATAGTTAGAAAGAATAATTTAAATAAGAACCAATTAATAACATAACATTATAAATAATGGAAAATTCTACAACGCTCGAAGAGCACCGATGAACATTACTGGCGATGGACACCTTTAATTTAATTTATAAAAATTTAAAATTTTGAAGGACTTAACATATAATTATAAATTAGTTAAAAGTTTAAAAGTAAATTATTTAAAATAAAGTCACTTGCCGTTTTTATTTTAACCATCATTTTTGAAACTTTGTCAATTAGGTCACTCAACTATTTAAATGCATTCAATTAAGCCACTTGCCGTTAGTATTTAACTGAGATGTTGATGTGACAGTTAAAATATTTGGTATAACTACACATTTGATCATTGTTACTTATATATTCTATCAATTTGATCATAATTTTAATAAATTAAAATAAACTTAACCCTCAAATCAAGTGGTGCCATGTGTCACTGGTGCCTCTTCCACCTAAACTCTAAAACAAAACATGGTTACTGCTGCTCAAATCAGCAAAAAACGAAAGGCATCGTCTCCAATCTTCTCTCTTTTATCTTTTCTTCTATCTTTCTCCAACTGGTTTTTGTATATTCATTCTTTATTTGCCATGGAGTCTTCTTTGTGGAGCTCAACAAGGTGTTGACAAGGGAACTTGCTGAGGATGGATACTCTAGAGTCGAAGTTAGAGATACCCCCATGCATATTGAGACCATCATCAGACCCACCCGCACCCAAAATGTTTTTGGTATTTTTTATAAAAAAAATCTACTTTATTTTAAATATTTTACTTTTGAAATTTTAACTAATTTATACGTTAACCCTTTTAGAATTTTAATTTTTTTTATAAATTAAACTAATGATGTTCATCGTTAGTAGTGCTCGTCAAGCGGGACAGATTCATCCACAAATAATTGAAAAATTAAATTTGAATAGAATTTCAAATAAATATTTTTGAATACTAAAATTTCATAAATTTTAATTAAAGACTAAATGATAAAATTTAACTCGTCAACTTGATTAACTTAAATTTTTTTAACTCAACTTGATTAAATACTTACTCTTACTAAAAAAAGAATCTAGTTGATGGTGAGTAGGGATGACAATGGGTCGAGTCGGGTAGGAGTTTTGCCCGTTCCCACTTCGACCCGACAAAATGGAACCATAACCCATCCGAACATGATTTAAAAGACTCATGACTAAAAATTGTCAGATTTTTTAATAGAATAGTAAATATTTTTCAAAGTTTAGTTAATTTTTTTTTCGAACAAAAAAAAAATCGAAGAGACCAAGAGAACATCTGGACAATGAAACAGAAAGCAAGTTAAATGTTTTTAACCATCAAACATTTGAGTGATAGAGATTAAACTTGAAAGAGAGAAAAAAAAAAAGAGAATGGATGAAGTATGCGGCAGAAAAAAGAAAAAAAAGAGAACAGAAGTACAATGAAAATGAAACCTTATAATGTGTGTGTGGGGTATTTTTGTAAATAAGTTAATACATATAGTATAACATAATTAAAATTATTAGGGTTGGGTCGGGTCAATTTTTTTTTTAACTTCAAACCCGATTTTGACCTGAACCTAAAATTTTTTACACTTCACCCTGACTTGCCCGAACTCGATTTTTTTTAAATCGCTTCTATTTAGATCGGATTGGGTCATATCCGTCGAATTCATGTTAAATTGACACTCCTAAGAAATTTACTCAAATTATATTTTATATTCTCAATTAATATAAAATAAAATATACTTTTAAAATTTTAATTAATTTAAAGCAAATAGAATTTGAGTTATGTTGGAATCACTTTGAATATAAGTGTGGCCCTACACCTACAAAATTACGTGACAAATTTGATGAAAATTGGTTCCCCCGTTTCCATGTGGGACTTGCCTAGCATTTAAACCCTCCCTCCCATCACCATCTTTCCTTCTCTCCTTGACATCATTTTGTCTCTCTAACCCAAAAACTGAATCAGATAATCACTTCCTACTTCTCCGCCATGTCTTGTTCCCGCCTCTTCTTCTTCTTTATACTCCTCTTCCTCCTCTTGCTCCCACAGGCGGCCTCAACTCCGCCGCCGACCCCAAGAAGCCGCCATTCTTGTGATTCTTTCTCTCGACCAGAGCAACGCTCTTTGTGTTTTCAGCTCCGAAGATTCCACAATTCCCAGCCTCTCTTGCCGCCGCCGCCCTCCGAAGGTGATGAAATCGACCCAAGATATGGTGTGGAGAAGAGACTGGTCCCCTCGGGGCCCAACCCTCTTCACAACTGAATACATCGATCCAAGATTCAGCAGTAGTAATTAAATCATTAGTTATTTCATTGTTTCAGCTTTTCAATTTTTTTTCCCACTGGTGTTTATGTTTCTTTAGACGAAGGACGATTGCTATTTCCATACTTGTTTTTGGAAGAAATTTGCAGGCAGCGGAAACAAGCAAGGAAATGGCGTACCGTCGGTGCTAGTTTAATGAATAGGGTATATATATATGGTTGGGAAGATGATCAAGAGAAACCCATGACTTTCATTAATGGAGGTTTGGATTGGTGGCATGTAGGTTTTGCATTAAATACGTTCATGGACTCTTGTGTCTGAATCTATGACTGTTTATATGTTTGTTTCAACTTTTTGCCTTTTCATAATCCTAATTTTCATATTCAATATTACGGTATATATTCGATGTTTATATCTTTTTATATTACTGATGTTCGAATCGAGATCTCAAAAAATTATAATCCTTTTATCAACTAGATCGTAAAGTGGCTCATCTAGTCCAGGATTAAGGCATACTTAAGATTTAATTGAGATTTACATAGAAATTTTCAGATTGACCACTAAGAGTAACAGTTATATAATTGGAATTTGGACTTACAAACTTAAATTCTTGGATCCCAACTATATATAATTAATTAAAATTTATTAATTTAAATATTAACGTGATATTATTTATTAAATATAATAAATATTGAATGCAATAACAATTTTTTGATAATTTAATAATTAACATAATTTAAGCATCGTAAAAAAGTTGAGGATAATTGAATTTTGGTTAGGCCCTTAATTAAGGAAGAGCGAACGATTCAAACAGAAAAGTGCCACGTGGAATCCTCACAAGCTGCCGATGTTGTAAAAAGCCGAGGCCACAGGTCTTCATCTGAACCGATCAGGAAATTACAATAAATAAAAAATAGGGAGAACTATGTGATTAGCAACCAAACTATCACTGTGGTTCCGGTTTGGTCACTTAACTGTTTCTTTTTTCAAAATTATACCAAAACTATAGTTGGATGATTAAATACAAAGTTTACCCTAAAAAATAATGAGGCAACCCACATGTTATTACCTCAACTATCACTTCTGTTCTATTTTGGTCATCAAACTATTTTTTGATTCAAAATTATACCTAATTTTATATTTTGATTTCATTTTGGTCATTCACGTTAAAAAATTAATAGAACTATTGATGTGACATTTTTAAAAAACAATTAACGATAATTTGGTATTACCTTATGGTGATACGTCAGTATCATCGTTAATTTTTTAACGGCGGGTGACCAAAATGAAACTAAAACATAATATGAGGTATGATTTTGAAACAAAAGTGACCAAAGAGGAACAGAAGTGATAGATGGGATACCAATCGTGTAGTTTACCCAAATATAAGATAACAAACGGCTTACCAAACTTAACTGAATCCTACACACTTGCAGCAAAAGATCTGTGAACTCATTTTTCCAAAAATTTCCTTGTTTCTTTTTAGTTTTGATGATCTCCTCCTTCACTCTCCATTCCTCATTTTATTTTAAATACAAAGAACAGGGGAAAATGGCGCGTTTATTCACTCCGCTCTTCCTTCTCTTTCCGTTTCTCAACCTTTCCTCCTGTAAAACTCTCAAACGCGACGGTAATTTTCCTCGTTTCTTAATTAAAGCTGTTTTTTATAATAATTTTGATGGCTTTTTCTTGGGATATTGTTTCGTTATTGCAGTTAGAGCATTGAACGAAATAAAGTTGTCGTTAGGGTGGAGAGTGGTTTACGCTTGGTCGGTGACGACTGACGATCCTTGCGGCGACGGAAACCGCGGCCGTGGTCTGGCATCACCTGCACTCTCATGGGTGACTATAGAGTTGTCACCGGATTGTAATTCTCAATTTTCATCTCCACTTTTCAATTTCTAATCAATTTCATTTCTCCTCTGTTTTAAAATTAAAATAATCTTGCTTCGTTTTAATTTGCAGGGAAGTTTATGCGGTGTCGATCGTGGGGCCGTTTCCCGTTCCGGTCACAAATTAGTTCGATCTGACAAGACTGTACGAATATAATTAACCTTTTCCTTAGCAGTTACCATTAACGAATTCATTCTTCTTCTTTTTTCGAGTGAATTTAAAGCTATTAAATTGTTGCTTATTACAGTGATATGCATAATAACAAGCTGACCGGACCGATTCCACCTCAAATCGGGCGGCTCAAACGCCTTAAAATACTTTATGTTCTTTTATTTTAAATCTAGATTATGAGATAATGGGTTTTCATGTAATTTATTTAATAATATGTTTTTGTTGTAGTAATTTAAGATGGAATAAGCTACAAGACTTTATTCCTTCTGAAATTGGCGAGCTTAAGAGTCTAACATATCTCTAAGTGTTGAGATAGGTATAAGCTGTGTGTGCACGTGAGCTAGAATAATCTAGAATACTCGTGCATGTCATGCATGTAGATGGTCATGCATGTGGCTAGCCATCATAGGGAAGCTGTTAGGAAACGGTTTAGGGTGGTTAGTTTGTTAAGAGGTTGTTATAATTGTGCTATATATGTCAAGTGTAAAGGTGAAGAAAGTATGCCATATCAATAAAGAAAATGCCTCTCTTCCTCGTTTCTGTTAGTTTGTTTTCTGCAATTCTTAATTTGCTTCACATGGTATCAGACGCCGGACGTTTCTGAGGATTCTTGCTTGCTGTGCTAAGCTCGTGATCATGGAGACTTCTGTTGGAAAGACCTTCACAAACAAAAAAATTAACATCATTCTCGATGAATCTAATTTCCTACTCTGGAAACAGCAAATCTTGCTGACTGTGCGCAGCCATAGGCTGGAGCGGTTACTAACAGGCGTGGCACGTTCTCCTCCTGAGACAATTGAGGCTGAGAATGGTGATACGGTGGTGAATGAGTTGCATGAGGAGTTTGTTGCACAAGACAGTGCGCTTGCTTCCTGGTTATTGTCCACGATCAGCCCACACTTGCTGTCCCAGTTTGTTGGAGCGGAGACGGCAGCGGCGGTCTGGAGCAAGGTGTTGCAGTTCTTCGCGAACCGGTCAACCACAGCAGTCATCAGCCTGCATTACAAGCTTCAGTCACTCAAGAAAGGCAGTGACAGCATGCGAATGTACCTCACTCGCATCAAAGAGGTGTGCGATGCTTTAGATTCCTGTGACAGTGCTATTCCTCAGGCCGAACAGGTTGCAAGTATTCTCAAAGGTCTTCCCCGAGAGTACCACCCGTATATTGCCTTCATCACCACTATGAAAGACGCCTTATCTCTCGATAGGGTCTGCTCGATGTTGATCGATGCAGAAACACAGCTTGCGGGCTTTGACGCTCAAGAAGAACTTCTGCCAATGAGTGCTCACGTTGTTCAGTCTGACTCTAGCTTGAAGACTGCAAGTCACGTGTATCATGATCGGGCTTCTGGCAGGTCTGGAACCAGCGCTGGAGGTCGGACTGGAGGTCGGGGCCGTGGTCGACCTCGTGTTCAATGTCAATTATGTGGGAAAAATGGGCATCTTGTCGTTGACTGCTGGTACAGGTTCGATCAGTCATTTACTGGTCGGTCGGCTGAAAGAGCTGTAAGCCGTGGTGGTTCGGGTTCAGTGAACTGCACCAGCCTGGAACCGTCTACTCTTGATGGATGCGCTTACTCGTCACAGCCGCAAAGTCATATCGCTTCTAGCACGAGGGATCACTGGGTGCTAGACTCTGGAGCTACGCACCACGTGACTGCTGATTCAACCAAGGTCTTCAACTCAAAAGAGTTCTCAGGACCAGGTAAATTGCTGGTTGGTAATGGTAGTTTACTGCCAATTCAAGCTACTGGTAAATCTGTTTGTGCTCTTCTACTCGAGCTTTACAATTAAATGATCTTCTTCATGTACCTAAGGTAACTAAAAATCTTCTATCCGTCTCGAAGCTTGCTAAGGATAACGCGGTGTATTTTGAATTCCATGCATCACGCTGCTGTGTTCGTGATGAAGCTACTGGTGATGTATTGCTGCATGGGAAGGAGAATGATGGTTTATATCTGTTTCAAGTTGATGATAGTTGTAATAGAGTGCTTGTTTTGTAGCAAACAAAGTTGATTCCTCCAATCATTTGTATGACTTGTGGCATAGGCGTCTTGGGCACCCTGCTCATGCCACTCTCGAGCAAATTTGCAAACTCATTGATGTAAACTGTGAACAAAAGATTAATGAGAATTGTATTGCTTGTCATATGGGAAAAAGTCACAAACTCCCCTTCACGGATTCAACTACTAAGTATGACTTTCCTTTTCAGCTTATTTTTTCTGATCTTTGGGGACCATCGCCTGTTATTTCAAACGGGTTTAGGTATTATGTCAGTTTTGTTGATGCTTTCACTCGACACACGTGGCTGTATTTGCTTAAGGATAAGTCTCAGGCTACACAGGCCTTCCTCCTATTTCAGCAGTTCGTTGCAACGCAATTTGGGTTGAAAGTCCTGGCAGTACAAAGCGATTGGGGCGGTGAATATCGTCGGCTGTCGCGTGTGCTTGCAGAAGCTGGTGTATCTCATCGTGTTACCTGCCCACACACGTCAGAGCAGAATGGTGTCGTGGAGCGCAAACACCGCCATGTGGTTGAACTGGCTTTAGTACTACTTGCGCAGGCGTCCATGCCGATCAGCTATTGGTCCTATGCTGTGGTAACATCAGTTCACTTAATTAACAGGTTGCCTACGAGGGTTTTAGCTGGAAAGTCCCCCTTCGAGTGTTTGTTCAACAAGACGCCTGAATATGGCTCGCTTAAAGTATTTGGATGTCGATGCTTCCCCACCTAAGACCGTTCAACAGTCATAAGCTTGACTTTCGGTCGCAACCGTGCACGTTTTTGGGGCCAAGTCCTCAACACAGGGGTTACTTATGTCTCACACCTAATAAACGAGTTGTAGTGTCTCGACATGTGAAATTTGATGAGTGGTGCTTCCCATTTGCTCAGCACAGTTCTACTGAACGATTGGGAGTTCGTTCGCAGCTGAGCCAAGCCATTGACATAGTAGCTGATGCTAGCAAACTGTGTGCTACTTCTGCTCGACAGTCGGGACTTGCTGACTTGTCTGCAGATGCTTCTGGGCACGGTTCTGCACAGTCGAGTGATGTCCATGAGTCTGCTGCTACATCTGTCGGACCTGGTGCTGGTGAAGTCGACCTGGAAGTGCAACCATCGACAGATGAAAGAACAAGCGATGTGGTTGGTACTGGGCACCCTATGTTGACTAGAAGTAAGTGTGGTGTGTTTCGACCAAAAATATACACCACGTTTTTTGATGATATTGTCCCAGCAACGATTGAAGAAGCACTTCAGTCTGGCCCGTGGTCTGAAGCGGTGCAAGATGAATATTCTGCGTTGATTAAGAATGACACATGGAGCCTTGTTCCTCTACCTGCTGATAGAAGTGTGGTCGGTTGTAAATGGTTGTTTAAGATTAAAAGAAATTCAGATGGCACTGTGCATAGATATAAGGCGCGGTTGGTGGCAAAAGGGTTCACTCAAGTTCCAGGGTTCGATTTCACGAACACGTTCAGCCCTGTTGTAAAGTTCTCCACAGTCTATGTTCTTCTCGCCTTGGCAGTTGCAAGAGGCTGGGCGTTGAGACAGGTGGATGTCAACAATGCATTCTTGAATGGTGACTTGAGCGAAGTGGTATACATGCATCAACCACCTGGATTTGAGAGATGTGCTGAAGATGGAACTCCACTGGTTTGTAAGCTGCAGAAGGCCCTCTATGGCCTTCGACAAGCTCCTCGGAACTGGAATGACAAGCTTAAAGCTTGCTTCTTAGAGCTTGGGTTTGTGGAATCGAAGGCTGATGTCTCTCTGTTTGTTCGAGTCCAGGACGATTGCAGTACTTATGCTTTGGTGTATGTAGATGATATCATCATCACCGGAACGTCGGGTTCAGCTATTGATCAGGTCGTTCAATTGCTTAGCCTACGGTTCTCAATTAAGGACCTTGGTGAACTCTCATATTTTCTGGGAATAGAGGTCAAGAAGATTGGTGCTGGACTGCTGTTAAGTCAGCGTGCCTACATATGTGAATTACTGAAGAAAACCAACATGAGTCAAGCCACATCTGTGTGTACTCCCATGGTGGCCACGAAGATTGATGGTCAACCGAGTGATCTAATGTCTAATGCTCGCGAATATAGGAGTATTGTGGGCGCTCTCCTGTATGTTTGTCACACAAGACCAGATATTGCGTTTGCAGTTAACAAAGCAGCTCAGTTCATGCAGTCTCCGCGAACGAGTCACCTTGCAGCAGTTAAGCGAATTCTACGTTACCTAGCAGGTTCTCTTGATCATGGGTTGGTGTTCTCAAAAGGAGATGCTCGGCTGTGTGTCAAAGCATTTTCTGACGCTGACTGGGCTGGTGATGCCAGTGATCGTCGATCCATGTCTGGATATTGTGTCTTCCTTGGAGAGTGTTTGGTTGCATGGAACTCCAAGAAGCAGAAAACTGTCTCTCGATCAACCATGGAGGCAGAATATCGGAGCGTTGCTGAGTCTGCTGCAGAGGTGACCTGGCTTACGGCGCTGCTGTATGACCTTGGGTTGTCTCTACAAGAGGCACCTGTCATTTGGTGCGACAACACGAGTGCTGTAGCCTTGAGCGTGAACCCGGTTTGTCATGCTCGGTCTAAACATGTTGAACTCGATGTGCATTTCATTCGTGAGAAAATTGCAGCTGGTGCTCTTCGTGTTAGCTATGTCCCTGCTGAGTTTCAAATAGCGGATGGATTAACCAAACCTCTCACCAAGGCTGCATTTGAGCAGTTTCGTGGCAAATTACAAGTATTAGCTTGTTAAAGAAGAGGAGAAGAAAGAAGTGGAGAGAATGTTGAGATAGGTATAAGCTGTGTGTGCACGTGAGCTAGAATAATCTAGAATACTCGTGCATGTCATGCATGTAGATGGTCATGCATGTGGCTAGCCATCATAGGGAAGCTGTTAGGAAACGGTTTAGGGTGGTTAGTTTGTTAAGAGGTTGTTATAATTGTGCTATATATGTCAAGTGTAAAGGTGAAGAAAGTATGCCATATCAATAAAGAAAATGCCTCTCTTCCTCGTTTCTGTTAGTTTGTTTTTAATTTGCTTCACACTAAGTAGCACTTGGAAATATTTTTTTCACATTATGATAATCAAGATTGGTGCTTCCTACTAATCGGAAAATTGATTAGGTATATGAGCTTCAACAAATTTAAAGGGGAGATTCCGAAGGAGCTTGCGAGTCTACCGGAGCTTCGTTATATACATCTGCATCAAAACCGGTTTTCGGGCCAGATTCCGGCAGAGTTAGGCACTTTGGAGAAACTTCACCACTTGTAAGATAACTGATCTCCTCAAATATATAACGTTCCTTGGTAAACTTGGAACTAAAGATATATGTTCCGCTGGTACCTCGGATTTTAAGACCGTATGTTCGTAGGGATGTCGGGAACAATCACTTGGTGGGTACTATAAAACAACTTGTAAGTCTGTATGGTTGTTTCCCGTCGCTTCGAAACCTGTAAGTTCATGTGTTAAAACTTTTTGCATGTTGAATGAATGGCTAATTGCAGCAAATTTTCCTGTAGTTACCTAAACAATAACTACTTAACGGGAGGAATTCCCGCGAAGCTAGCAAGCTTGACCAATTTGGAAATCTTGTAAGTGCTTTAACCAGCTTTACCCTATGGGGATATAGGAATGGAGTTCGCCTGGTTTTAGGATACCCTTTTAACCGGATAGAATATTCTGGTCTAACTAGAATTTTCGTTATTCGATATACTGGTTGCAGGTACCTATCCTACTAACTTTCAGGAGAAATACCATATAGCATTGTTCATCTCCCACAGTTGACATCTTTGTAAGTTTGTTCGAAATTGCTGATTCATTTGCAATGCATTTGTGCTTTATTCCAGCTTTCTGAGCTAATTATGCATTGATGCATTCATATGCTACATTCGATCTAATTGGACCGGCAGGCATTTAGATCACAATCAATTTGTAGGAAGAATTCCTGAAAAAACTCTATAAGCATCCCTTCCTGAAAGAAATGTAAGTTTTCTTCAACTCTCCCTTCCTATTAACTTACGATTCTTTTAATGTCTATTAATTGACAATCTATCAAACTTGTTTACAGGTACATTGCGGGAAATTCGTTCCAGAAAGGAGCAAAATCCATCGGTGTCCCGAAAGTCCTGGAACTTGCTGACTCAGAGTTCCTAGTTTAGAGTCTAACGAGCTATATAAAATTCTTTATTGTTTATATCAGCTATAGAAATTTTGATTATATTTGTCAAGACACTGATTCATCTAGTTCTCTAGCAATGGAAATAAACAGGTTTACATTGAGTCATTTAAAAAGAAAGAGAAGATTATTAGTTTCTTCCACGATAGACAGAAGCAACAGACAATTTGCCATTGGCCAAAATAAGGAATGGCAAAATGCAGGCTTAAATCACCAACATTGAACCGAGAAGAGGAGATCAGGCAACAAGCTATTAGCATGTTTATGCTATTCCTGTATTCATTCTTTAACAGATGCCTGATCGCAAGACTCCTCATTCGCAATGCCATTCGGCTGTAAGTATACCTCTCCTCCTCAAAAAAGAAGAAGAAGAAGAAGCTGTTTGCTAGTTATATTCGTTATGCTCGACAGTACCTGCTGCTATGAATAAGGGCTCGGACCTGTGTAATGTAATTGCTTGTCCAGCTTCTCCAAAATCAAGTATATTTCCTCCATTTGTAGGTGGCTGTTCTCCCCAGCAATGAACTCATGAACTTCCCCATTTATTTTGATAGAGCTGCAACCCGGTGCCTTATTCACTCCTCGGCTTTTCATCATCTGTTTTATTCGTTTGGCATCATAATGTTTTCCGAAGGATGCATATAGATTCGAGAGTAAAACGTATACGCCGCTATGATCTTCTAGTTGCATGAGCTTCTCAGCGGCAACCTCAGCCAGTTTGGTTTGTTTGCTACTACAGTACGAACTCAACAAAGCTCTCCAGGCAATAGCTTCATCAGAGGGATTGCTTGAATCCGGCATAGTTTGAATTATTTGATTAGCTTCTTCAAAGAGTCCGCCCCGGACAAGTAGGTCAATTATGCACCCAAAATGTTCACTTTTAGGCTCGATGTTATGCACGTTACGCATTCTGTCGAGTATCCTCAGACCTTCTAATGCATTACCAGAATAACTACAAGCACTAAAAAGAGCTATAAAAGTAATGTCATCAGGTCTGACTCCATCTTTCTCCATTTGCCTAAACAGTTGAATTGCACTTTCTCCATCTCCATGCATCGCCAGCCCAGAAATCATAACGTTCCAGCTAACAACATCTCTTTGCTGCATTTCGTCAAACAGCTTTTTAGCAATATCCAAATTCCCACATTTTGCATACATATCCACAAGACAGGTACTCAAACGAAGACTCAAAGGGAACTTTTGATGATGATCCATATATTTATGAATCCAAATCCCAGAATCTAAAGCACCCATATTAGCACAGGCACTAATAACACTTACAAATATAGCCTCATCAGGCTCTACATCACTCATTTGCATTAGCCTGAACATATAAAGACTCTCTTTAAAGCAATTGTTTTTTACATATCCAGAAATCATGGCCCCCCAAATTCCTCTATCCTTCACTGGGGCCTCATTAAAAAGCAATCTTGCAGTTTCAATATCACCCATTTGCACATACCCAGAAATCATAACTGTCCATGAAACAACATCTAGCCTGGGAATCTCGTCAAAGATGCACCTAGCTACTTTGACATTATTAAACCCACAGTGCATAGACATCAAAGCATTACCCACAAAAGTATCGAACACAAAACCCAATTTCAAGCAATGACCATAAATCAATTCCCCAGAGTAGAAAAATTGTAACTTCGCACAAGCTTTCAACACAAAGGGCAGAGTATAATTATCAGGGTACATGCCTTTACTCAACATGGTGCTGTATAATTGGAGGGTTTCAAAGGTTTCACCTTTGAGAAAGATAGCTTTGATCATGGTGTTGCAGATGCAAATTGTGGGTTCATGAATGTGTTTGAAGAGGTTGCAGGCATAGGTAAGGCTCCCATGTTCTGGGTTTGAACAAAATGCTAAGAGCCTGCTTAAAGCAAAGGTATTGGTGCCGAGACCACACGTGATTGCTTGGGCATGAGCTTGACTTAGTTGCTTCATGTTCTTGCATTTCTCCAAAAGTTTTAGGCATCTCTTGCTACTGCTTGACATGAGTTCCTCCAGCAACTCAGTTTTACAAATTACAACAGCAAAGGTGTATTTCTGAAATCGTTTATGGATTTCGCTCAGGCTTTTATTAGGTGTTTACAATACGACTCGATTCGAAAAATTAAAAAAACTTTAATTTCGTGTTATTTGAATCGAGTTATTTGAGTTATTTATTCAAATCAACTTGAATTATAAATTCAGTTTTCGAGTTCGAATCGAGTTTAAATTTTGAAATTTTGAGTTACTCAAAAATAAAAAATCTGAATAAGTATTTTGACAATTTTACGATTTAGTATATGATTTCAATATTTATTCAATTTTCTCATTCATTTTAAGTCCATTTTTTTTACTAAATTTGAACTACATACTCCTAAATCACCGTATAATACATATGTATTTTTAATTCTTCTTTTTGATAATAAATTTTTTATTTTTCAATTTAGTCCTTAATTTTTTTATAATTTTCTTATTACTATATTTCATCATTTATTTTATTTTTTTATCAACTTTGAACTAAATGTTCATATACTGCAATAGAATACCAATGTAACTTCAATTGATATTTTTTTCTAAAAATATACTCTTTTTTTATTAGTCCCTTAACTTTGCATTTTACTTAATATGGTCTTTTGACTACAATTATTTACAAATTTTTTCTTCTCATCAATTCCTTAACTCTTTTATACTCTCATCAATATTTTACCCTCAAAACAATCTCTTTAAAATATAATATTATGAATATATTTCATAATTTTAGATTATATTTGATATATTTAATAACATTATAATGTGAAAAAAATATAATATATATATATATCTTATATGGTCGGAGAAAGTAAAAAATGGAACAAATAATTGTCATAATACTATAAACAATTATAATAAAATCAGTACAAAAACTCGAATAACTCGACTAGAAAAAAATTCAAGTTAAGTTCGAGTTATAAAATATGAATTGTCTACTCGAATAACTCAAAATTTTTTAAATCGACTCGTCTCGATCAAATACTCACCCCTACTTTTCCAATTTACAATATTCAATAAAACTTTAATTAATCGGAAAAAAAGTTAGGGTGATGTGGATTCTAATAAATTGTTTAAAAATTTACAATAAAATCTATAGACGAGGTTACAGTAAAAATTAGAAATATTGTGGGCAATTTTTTTTTTTAAAAAATAAGCCATTTGTTACTATGCACGTAAAATTTGTCAATTTTTTTTTATAAAATATATTAAAAATAAAAATCGTCATATGAATTAAAAAAATTATATAAAATACATCATTTTCTAATTACGAGTTTTAATTTATTATATTTTATGAAATTCGTTATTCTCTCGCAACGAGTTATATGCATGTTATAGTAAATGGTTTATATCCTAAATTAATCCTCAAACAGTTGTATTTTTCAAACAAAAATTCCGTTTGAAAGTTATGTTTTGCTTTGAGAAATTATATTTTAGATTAAAGTCCTATGTAGCTATTAATGATACTGTTAGAGCTAATAACAATTGTTATGATTTTGATTTAGTGTTTATTTATTTATTATATAATATAGAATTAAATGAAAGAAAATTATTTAATTCAAAAAAATTGAAAGAAAATTAAGATTAAAGAAATTAAAAGAATATTTTTTATTGATTACGATAATATTACCTACATCCATAATAATTTATTATATATAATAATTAGGATTATTCTGTCACGTTTGACGAGTACCGATGAACACTATTAACGATGAACACTATTAATTTAATTTAAGAACTTTAAAATTATAAAGTACTCAACGTATAATTAGAAATTAGTTAAAAATCTAAACGTAAATTATTTAAAATAAAATATTAATTACATTATTTTTTATAATCTTAATAATAATTAGATCAAATATTAACTCCTAAATTAAAAAATCATATCTTTTTTGCTTTGAAGCCGTCGTCATTGCCGTCGTTGTCGTCGTTGTCATCGCCATTGCCACTACTACTGTTATCGTTGCCGCTGTTGCTACTACCATCACCGCTATTGTCGCCGTTGTTGCTACCGCTTTGTCATCACCGCTACTACCGTCACTACTATCGTCGTGTCAAAGTAAAATAAAAGAATTTAGGATTTTTTGATTTAGGGGTTAATATTTGATCTAATTATTATTTAAAATAAGATTGTAAAAAATAATGTAATTAATATTTTATTTTAAATAATTTATATTTAAATTTTTAACTAATTTATAATTACACATTTGGTAATTTATAGTTTTAAAATTTTATAAATTAAATTAATCATACTCATGATTAATGATGCACATGGATACCCATAGAATGTTGTAGAATTTTCCTAATAATTATATATAGTTACATGAAATAATTATCAAATTTTCAATAGATATGCTGACAATTATTAAGCTTCTTGAATATTTTTCTTTAAGGTTTTCACTTTTTTTCCTAGAGTATCGTTTGGACTTTTTTATTAGTTTTGTCCATAGCGATATCAATCTTAGTATTGATTGTCGATTGTCAATATTTTTTTTTTATTTTTCACTTATTTTCTTATATCATATTTTTTTATTTCTAATAACTATACCTACATGACACAATTTTCTCTATCTTTTGGTACGTTTTCAAACTTCTCTATCGACTATTTGGTCGTTCTTTTTTGTTTAATTTTTTTTTCAGAATTGGATATGACATCGCCATAACTGATCAAAATGTTGATTATTATTATTTTTTGTTTGGAGGAGATAGGCGACTTCTTCTTGGAGTCTTGGTAACAGAGCTGCAATTACTGCTCATCTCTGTCTGCGTTTAGTGCCACATGACAGGATTTTCATTTGCTTTTGCTTCAGCAGTAATGTTTTGTGACGCTATATCGTGGGAATGCATAACTCCATAATTCCAAGGAGTTGATGCTTTTGAAGATATATCTATACTGTTCAAATAAGGTGGATAAGTTGGTTATCAAAAATAAAAGCAAAACAGAAGAGGCATCAACAAGGAAAGAGTGTCTTCACATATGGCAGGAATCCTCTTCTTCAAACCTCATCTTAAATCTCAGGCTAACGGTAAACTTATTTTTAACTAACTCCAAATATCTGTTTAACCCACTTGTCCTGATATTTTACACGAGAAAATATAAGAAAATTTTTACCTCAAATTTTGGCAAACCTGTAAATACCATACCTCGGCTTATAGCAGACAGCAAATAGGGTTTGTGTTGAAACCGCATGAGATGCAGTTGCAAGCGCTCCAACTTGCATGCTCTGACTTGAAATCACTGACGATGGCATGATGCTATGTTGCCGAACAACACGCCTCACTCCAACACGTAGCTCGTCCTTTTCCCATCTAGATAACCAAGTGTTAAAAGAAAAGCTCATTAGCTGCGCGAGAATGAACAAAACCACCAAAGGTCGGAACATGTTCAAGGTACACAAACACAAACAATTAGGAAAAAAAACCAAAAAAGATCTTCCTCAAAAAGATAAAAGCGTCACCAGCTACTAATCTCTTTAAAGTTACAAACGTACTCCATCCCGTTGTGTGCAAATGCCTCCTTGGTTGGCCTGCTCATTTAATCAGATACACATAAATAATGTGTCACTTGATGAATGCTGGAGGTGTCTTTTATACCAAGAGTATAAAAATCAGGTTAGTATATTATCTCTGAAAATATGCTTAAAACGCCATTCATAGCCATGAAGATCCTTAGCAACCAATTCCTAGATCGAGGTTGCATCGTTCATGTCCTTAAAGATACAGAAAACCCTCCATGGGTGCTTGTATCTGAGGCAGTTAAAACCTTACTGAATAAATGGACAGTAGGTCCTTGAGACTCCGGAGGGCAAGGATCAGTGACAGCCTATTTTCAAGAGGGCTAATTATTTTGAAGAAGAAGAAGAAGGGTCAAACAATCGGTCAAACATCAGCTTCCATTACTGTTAACATCAAGTGGCTATTTTGTAACAAACAATAACATTAGTGACCGATTTGTGACTTTTCAAACATTAATGATGAAAACGAACACTTACCGGAACATTAGTGACCATTTGCGAAGTTTACCTAAGATCTAATTGGTGAGAATTAATTTTCTTTTTAAAAATTCTAAATCTAACCTCAATCCTACGGGAACGAAAAAGATAACTGTAAAAAATGAGAGTGCTTCTGATGGGTTTAAAAGCTATGATCTAAAGAAATATGAAAGAATAAAGATAAATAGTTTAATCAATCAATCAAATGTGCTAGTTCGTGAGATTTAGCTATGAATATTTTTAGTTAATTAAAATTAAGTTATAATAGGATATAGAAACACTTACTGTTACACACTGAAAATTACACTATGAAACGAACCCATCAAATAGGCAATTGAAAAAAATATTCTATAACCTTTTTTTTTATCCTAAATAACAATCGATGACAGAAAAACTCAACCCTAAAGTGACCTAATTAGGGATGGGCATAGGTCGGGTTTGGGTCGGACTCCGGTCAACCCGACTCGACCCAAAAATTATATACCCTCCACTCAACCCTGACCTGACCCGAGAATTATACAACCTCCACCCGACCCTACCTTTTGAAATAAAACTCAAACCCGACTCGACCCGAAATAATATATATATAACAAATATTATTTTTTGTTCACTAAAAAATAATATATAGAGAAGTTTTATTGCAGTTATCCCTAAACATATAAGATAAATTTATTTTTTTCGACTTTGAGTATTTTTAACCCTAAACCCAAATCCAACCCGAACATAATCTTTAAAAAAAGCCCAACCCAACTTGATCATAACCCGATTTTTTTTTAAAAAAAGTCCAACCTGATCGGGTCGAGTTGGAATCCATCGATTTCGGGTCCCGCGCACATCCCTAACATAATGGAACCCTTTTTTCGGGGTGAACAACATTGGTTTGTGGTGAATCAATGACTGAATTTGCCTCTGGTAAAATGAAATGAACAAAAAAGGGAAAAGCTAACTGATGGTGCAAAAACAAGATTCTTCAACTTTTGGGAAATGAAATAAATAAGTGTTAAGAGACAGAATACGTATCTTGTTGTAGACTGAAGATTGGTTTAGTTTAAGAATATCCAAACCCCCCCCCCCTTTTGCATGCAAATTAAGCAATGCTTGCTTGCATTGCATTACATGCTCCTCTCATTGCCGTGAATTCTTCCTTTGCCCTACCATTTTTACAAAACAGCTCATTGCTTAAATACCTTCACATTTCTGTATTTCTTTCAAAGGAATCATCTGAAACAATTAATGAAGAATTTGCCAGCAAAACTGCAATTTCAGTAGCCACCAAGCACATTACCTACACAGATATGTAAATATCTCACCCAACATAACATATAACAAATTACATGCATCTGTGCTTTTCTGAATTCTGACCCTTCCTTTTGATTTTTGTGTTCTTTTTAATTCAAATTAAGATGAAATTTTGTGTTCAATCCCAGATAATGAATTAAGTAGAATATATGAAACATGAACTTCAAAATTACATTCCTCCTACATCACCATTTCCGAGAGAAAGACGGATTTCTTTCTCTCATTTATTTATTTATTTTGAAGGTAGGAAAAAGACATAAAGTTGAAGCTGTGATAACATACCTTAATTTCGGATTTTGCAGAGAAGAGAACACAGAACGGGTTTCAATATGACGAGTTGGATTCATGATTCAAACTATAGAACAGAGCGAGTAGTTGGAGTTGCAGCAGCTGCATATGTTGTTAACTCGATTGAAGAACAGAGCATTCGTGGCCAGAAAAATACCAGCACACATCTTGAATCCTCTTTGATCAAGGACAAGAGCAGAAAGGGAGATGCAACGTCTTCAACCTCAAAACTCAGCACCCTATCCAAACAATTTTTAGGTAAAGGTTAGAGACGTAAGACAGAATTCAGATATTCAGGTAATTAATTAATACGAAATCTGCTTGACGCTGCTTAACCAACAGAAATTAACAGGTCAAGGTTCAAAGAAAATTCCAGAAAGAGCAGACAGCAAAGTGCCAGAAATCAATGCTGCATATGAAAAGGAACGTAGACGTGTGTCATCATTTAAAAAACCTCTTAGTTTTTCCGATCAAATGGGCAGCTCTAGCCGCACACAACCCGGAACTTCCTCGAAACCTGATACACTTTACAGTCAACCAGATAGTGCAGCACCAAAACCCAAAAGGGCAGCGCCAAAGTCAGATCATCATGTTGTGAAAAAAGGAACTCAAGTGACAGAAGCTGAAAGACAAAGTGCAGCATATGCAGGGTCAGATCAGGCAAAAGCTGATGCTTGGGAGAAGGCTGATATGGCTAAGATCAAAAAACGGTAATAATACATTGAGGCCAATATATTTAAGCCAGAAAGAAACCTAACTACATTGAAATAACAAATGAAAAGCCAACAGAAAAAAAAAAGTTCATCTTTCAATTTATCAAGCAAATAGAAAATATTAGTACATACCATCTTCTTTACTTACAGTAAGTTACAGGTATGCGAAGTTAGATGAAAATATAGTGGCCTGGGAGGAAAAGAAAAAGAAGAAAGCCAGAAGCAAGTTGGAAAATGCAGAGGTTAGACTTGTTTTCCTTCTCTAAATTCGAAATAATTCTTAGAAACTAACAGCTTATTTTTTCGAGCAGAAGAGTGAGTCGGAGAAAAAGAGAGCAAAAGCCTTAAAAAAATTTAGAAATGAAATGGACTACATCAAACAAGTTGCAGATGGAGCAAGAGCAGAGGCAAAGGCAAGGCAAAGAAATGATGAGCTTAAAGCAAAGGAAAAAGCGAATATAATTAGAACAACAGGAGAACTTCCAGTGACATGCTTCTGCTGTTGAATTTAACTAATAATGTAGTGTCATGAGTTTAAAATTACATATGTGAAGATCATTTACACAGTGCTTTGACTAACTAAAGGATGCCAATCACAAGTAGAGACATCATAACCTGAATCATTTAGCACTTGTCTCAATCAAGAAGATTCTTCAAGAACCTTGTATAGCTTTACTAATATTTCTGACAACTGATGTTTGGTATGATCATATATGAAAATCCTAGCCCATGTCTTGGACAATACTCTGTTAAAACAAAATAAAATTTTAAAATGCTAATGATATGTTATGACGATAAATTGCAGAAATTGTTTTACATAAATTTGATCTTGAAGGAATTTGAATACTCCTAAAGATTGATGATAAACTACTACTTGGAACTGAAAAATATTTAGGGATAACAAAAGCATGCTGAGAGTTTGAAACCTTAGTTAACTACATCTTATCAAGGCTTTAGTTTGTGCATATTATAACATTAAACTATCACCACAAGATAAGCAATATTGCAAACCTCCATACTGCATTAGAACCACAACGTTCCTATGTTGAACTTTTCTTTTTGGTAGATGAAAAAGATCTCCTATATGATGAACAAGAATAAAATGATGACTAGCGTAACATTTAAGGTTAGTACATCAAGCATTATTTCAATAATGCATCAAAATCAAGTAGTAGAGATGAGACCAAGTTAAGCAAAAACAAGGCCATTTGCGCATTCTGATATAGTTAAAAAAAAGGGTAAACTACACCAGATACCACTGAACGTTAGGCGTTGTATCGTTTATACCACTGAACTTTGATTTTTATTTCAATTATACCACTGGGCTGTTAAATCGTTGACAGCTGGATCAAAACGACATTGTTTTGATGAGGTGTCTATGTCAGTAGCCGTTAGCTATGTCGGCAATCGTCAGCCACGTCACCATGCCGTTAAGGATTTAACGGTTCAATGGTATAATTGAAACGAAAATCAAAGTTCAGTGCTATAATTGACAAAATTAAAAGTTCAGTGGTATAAACGATACAACGCCTAAAGTTCGGTGGTAGTTTATGTAGTTTACCCTAAAAAAATGTTAACATATACTAGGCAGTAAAGCCATGGCCGCAATGACAAAAGCTGCAATAAGTAAAAGTAATTTTCAAGGTTTAAAAGATTAAGCAACAGGTAAAACCATTTATCTGACCTTTGAATCGTCTGCAACAATATCAAGTGGAAAATTTTATATCAAAACGCATAAAAAATTATGATAGTAAACAATAAGGAAACCGAAGTAACCACCACAATTAATTGCAAATTATATTCTTTCAAGAACTCAAGCTTGTACAACAGGTAGGTGCCATTTCACTGACATCTAATTAAGGGCATAACCACAATTGCCAAAACAAGCTTTTGAGGTCACAGTCCATAATGAAAACAATACATTAATCTGAAAGCTTCAGGATACTAAAAGAGCCACATTACCAGCAATGGAGCTACTAAATTTCAAGTAAAACCTGTGGAATGAGCATCGAAAGAAGGATGATGCCAGAGTACACCAATAGACGTGTTCACTTGGAACCATATATCTCATAGAACCTGAAGTGAGAAAGCAACATGTCCACATCTCATGAGGTGATTTCTCTTACCAGCCTTTCCAACGTAGGAAATGCAAAGTACATTACCACGAAAGACGGGATGGCAAAGAAAACCGTCACCAGCAAATAGAGTAATAGGATAACAGCACTCCCAGGTATTGCAAAGAAGACGACCAGAAGGAGAACGATGACAAATGGGAACTTGGATGTAAAGTGAATGAAGAAATCCAATGATTTATGAAGTGAGAAATGATGCCTCGCTGCAATATTTCTGCCGCCGTTATCTTGAGATCTCATTTGTTCAGAACGGTTCGCAGATGACCCTGACCTTACAACACCATGATTAGCTTGATTTCCCAGCATTAGATTACATCTCGGAAAGCCAAGACGTTGATCGTACCCAGACAGACTTCTCCTGGCAATGCCATACCTGTCCCCATTTAAGCTCTCGATCATCCACAAAATGAAGAAATTCTTGCGAGGGAGCTTGAGGTTCCCCTTATAAACCAGTCGCAGAGATAGCGAGTGGCACCATGGACAAGAAATGAACACGGGGATCTTGATTTTCCGAGTGTTGAGTTTCAAAAGAGCAGGCCGGAGACCCATCACACAATTTTGACAGAGAGTGTGACCACACCATAAGACGTAAGGCACATTCTCAACGATGTTGAAAGATTCCCAACAAATTGGACACTCTAATCCTTCATCACCACTACCATTTGAACACACCTCATCGTCTGAACACTCAGAACAAGCTAGACCAGTCTCTTTCGAACTCTTAAACCCAATGCTTCCGATGGTATTACAAGAAAAATTCCACATCTTGAAACAACAATAAGAAATAATAATAACAATAATTACCACAGCAATTAACTCGAGTCTTAACTACCTAGACCAGAAATCTAACAAACCTGAAAATTAATAAATAAAAAAGAACACGATTTTAGAATACTGAAGACAATTGTTCAAAATTCAAATATATTTGAATCCCTTATTCTTTTACTTTCGGAATCGGCATAATCATGCAATAATTATACTAAATCTCAGTGACTGTGAAAAGAGAGAGATTGGAGTCTGGAAAACAAAAGCTAAAATTGGAATCATAAATTTTAGAGGGAAAAAATTACCTTAAAAGCTGGATGAACCCGAGGAGATCCAACGATTTCTTTGACCTTACTCCAACTGTTTAAATAAAAACCAGAACTAGCAACCATGTCCACCAAAACGCCGTCGCTTCGCACTCCCCTTCACTCCAGCTGAAACACTGGTTTTTTTCTAATTTTTTCCGGATGAACTACAGATTTAGCACGCAACTTTTACCTTACTTCTGTTTCGATCACTAAATTTTTATTTTTTTAATTTGATCACTTAACTTTAGAGATTATTTTTAGGGTAAACTGAAAGTTTAGGTATTAAAAACGTTAAACTTTTAATACGATGATATTAAAATGAAACAAAAATTAAACTATAAGTATAATTTTGAAAAAAATTTGAAAATTTAAGTACTAAACCAAACTAAAATTGATAGTTTAAGTATTTAAACTCGTAATTGGATAAATTACAAGTTCAGTACCTAAACTATTAATTTTATTATATTATAATACCTAAATTTTCAATCATTTCAAAACCATACCTAAAATTTAAAACAATCTTTTATTTATTCCCCAAACCAACTTACCTCCGTAGTTAAATAAATCATTTTTGTTCCTAAAGATCACGAGTTCGTGCACCTCGTGCACCAACGACTACAGTAGAGTGATTAAACGTTCATTTTCAATTGATTGAGAGTATTTATAACAAAATCACCTTTAGCTTAATAAAAAAATCTTTTATTTATTTATTTATAATTAAAACAAACTAAAGACTAATATTTTTGAAAAAAAATATGGGTTTACATCATTATTCTTATTACGAATTGGGAGCATGTGATATAACTTTTTGGATTAGATTGGAACAATAAAAATTCAATCCTACACAATTGGTACATATCCTAAAATACAACTTAAACCATTTAAGATGATCTTTAATATAACATAGATAATTTATTAATACTGCATATTACACGGATTACATGGGACATCCAACATAGAGACAGAAACAAACATTAAAATAAAGTTCATAGAAGCCTAATAACTTGTCTACATGATTTTATTTGCCGAAGAAACCTTGAGCCATCTTCGTGTAATCCGCACCTCCAACGCCACATGCGGCGCTTCCAGCAGACTCTTTTCCCTTTTCTCCGTCATGCGACTCCGGCTTGGCGGGCGGGGCCGATTGATCGGAAGTCTGGTACTGGTGCAGGTAAGTCTCTGCCTTGTCGACGTATTGGCCGACACCCGTGTTCTTATCCAGCTTCCCGTAGTCTTGTGCAGCGTCCAATAGATCAGCAGCGGCACCGGCAACCTTGCCCTTGTTGAACTTGTCGGTTTCGTTGTTGATCGTGGATTTCGGTGCGTCGGCCTCCGTCTTAGCGCTGGAGGAGAGGTCGGAGTTGCTTGGTTTGTGGTCTTTCTCCATAGCGTGTAGCCTGTAGGATGATATGTGCCGATTTCTTGCTTGAGAGTTGATGAGGATGATATCAATATATAGATAGATTATATGATTTGGATATTTAAGGAGTGTGGACCACCCTCTTAACTTCTTCGTTGTGTCGGCAACACGTACTGTTTCTTTGTGTAGTTGAGTACCTCAATTTGCCACACATTTGTTTTTTCCCTTTGATTGACCTCAGTCTTTGATATATTCATGCCAACAAGTTACGTGTTTCAATCACAAATAAGCACTAAATAAGTATTTAAAGTATTATTTAATTAATATCATATATTTTTAAATTAAAAATTATGTTAAACCAACTTGAGTTGGATTTTTAATTAAATTTTCGAATAAAAATTAAATAAAATAAAATTATATTTAAGTTTAGAATGATATCTAATCCAGCAATAGGGATGGTAACATGACCTGAATCCGATGGGAAAATTCGAATTCCGGTCAAGTTCGGGTCGGGTCGGGTTGAATAATATCTGGTCGGGTCGGGTCGAGTATCGGGGATTTTTTCGGGTCTGGTTCAGGTTCGGGGTAAGGTATCCCCGCCCCGACCCTCCCCGATTATATATATATATTATATTTTATATATTTTATATTAATTATATATAAAATATTTTCGGATTCGGGTTCAGATTCGGGTTTGGATATAATATTTCGGGTCGGGTTCGGGGACGGGACAAAAAAAATTCTCGATGGGACGTCCCGATAAAAAATCTGTCGGAGCTCGGGTCGGGGTCAAGAACGGGGATTAATTTCGAGTTTAGAGACGGGACGAACAAAACCAGCTCCGAACCCGACCCGTTGCCATTCCTATCCAGCAACCATTTCTTTCATGAGGAGTCCTGGATCTTCCCTCTTCTACCATTTCTGTACGATCTGCCGACAAGCAATTAAAGAGGTCAGTCCATTATCATTTTTGTACAAATTATATGCACAATCACACGAAGTTAGTATAAAATTTATCAAGTTTTCTGATGCTTTTCTTTGTGTAATTTTCGGGACCCAAGAAAAATTAAAAAGTTTATGAGATAAATTAAATATAAAATCATTGTTCAATGACATATTTGATGTTTTAGTAGTAGTTCAAGGGTAAAATTAAAAATTAACCTTTTTAACATTTTCACCTCAACAATTTAACAGGATGATAGTGAAATCATCATTTTGTTATAAATCGATAATGTTGGCGATCATTTTGTTATAAATTGATAACGTTAGTGATTATTTTGTTATAAATTGATAACATTAGTGATCGATTTGTTATTTTCAAAACTTTAGTAGGGAAAACGAAAATTTACTCAAACATTAATGATCATTTGTGATGTTTATCCTTTTTATAATATAAATTTTATATAGTATAATGTAAGTAGTATTATATACAACATTTACGATAATAAGATATTTGATGACTATCTAGCCGCTCTCCCTTTCTTTTTCTTTTTTTGTGATTTTTTATAGATCAAAATAATTTTTTTACTTTATTTAATAGACGGCGGTATCGATTTTGATACGTTACCAACTGCCAATTTTTTTTCTTTATTAGTTTTTAGTTTTTTAATAAGAATAATTTTGTCTTTGTGACACGTTTATCCCTACTTTTCTGGACGTTTATCTATATCTTTGTACTACGTTTTTCATTTTTTTCTCCCTCATTTGGTTATTCTTTTATTTATGTTTTCTCATGGTTGAATTTGACGGCCCCACGATTGATCAAGATTGCGTTTATTTGAAATCTTGTTGTTCTTCTCTGTTATGGACCTTCGGATTAAATTTTGATGCGCAATTTTGCGTTCGTGGATAGTTAATCACGATGCTCAACTCTGGTTTGTAGTTCATGTTGGTCTTTCAATAACTTAATTTCATTTTGTGATTCGTTTTTCGATGAAATCAGATTTGTTCGTATCTATTTTTGTTCGAGTATTTTGGTTGGGGTTTTAACCTTTTGCATATATGGTCCGTATATGATCTAAAGTTATTAGTTTCAATGGCATCGATTTGATGATTCTGTAAGCTATTGAAAACCCTTTGTGCTGTTAGAAGATCTCCGCACTTGGCATACATATCTGTTAAAGCTGTACCGATATAGAGATCCGTCCTTTCACCGTAGGTAAGCAGCTTGTGGTGAAGCCATTTCCCCTCCTCCAGGTAACCCAGATTGGAGCATGCTTGAAGCACACTTAAGAAGGTCTCATCATTCATCTCAAGACCGTTCAAGTACATTTGATCGAAGAGGCTAATTGCCTCCACAGAATTTCCATTTTGATGGAATCCACAAATCATGGGATTCCACATTACAGCACTCTTCTCTTTGATCTCATCAAATATCATGTATGCTAGTTCTGTTAAACCACATTTCAAGTACGTATCAATTAGCGAATTCTAGACAAACTCATGCGAAAGGCCTCTTTTGATGATATGACCATGTATCTGATCTCCAAATAGCAACAAACCTCCATCAGCACAAGCTGAGAGAGAACTTGCAAGGCTAAATGAATCAGGCATTAACCCCCTAGTCTGCATTTGCACAAAGTGTGTCAATGCCTCTCCTATCAACCCTTTCTCAATACAAATCGAGATGATTTCCATGCCACACTACTTCCTCCTCCGACGATGCAAAGAACGTTTTCGCAATAGTTTAACTCTCCACATTTCATATATAGTTCTATGAAAACTGACCCCAAAACATCATAGTCAAGATCCATTTCTCTCCTAATTATGTAACAATGAACCAACTTCCCTTCTCTAAGCCATCCTAACCCTGCAAAAGAGCCTAAAACACTCATCATGGTCACCGAATTGGGTTCGACGCGAGAGTCTAACATAGAAACAAAGGATTGTAACGCTTCTACAAACCTATCATTCCTATGATAACTGCAAATAATCGCTGTCCACAGTGAAGTACTACGTTTCGTTACATTTACAAAGATTCTCTCTGCACTACCCAAGTCACCACATTTGCTATACATTGGAACAAGAGAACTGGCCAATGATCCATCACTTTCAATCTTCCTCCTCACTATATAACAATGGATAGACCTTGCTAATTTTAAGAACCCCAAGTCACCACAAGCCTCAGCTACGCTAAGCATTGTTACGGAGTCCGGTCTAATACCTTCCAAAACCATTAAACGGAGCATATACAATCCTTCATTAGCCTTCCCATTCTCCACGTAACTCAAAATAATCGAACTCCAGGAAACCAAGTCTCTCAGTCATTTCATCAAACATTTTCTTGGCAATGCTTAAACATCCCATTTCGCTGTACAACGAAAGAAGTGAAGACTGAATAACATAATCTTTTCCAAACCCATTTTTTATAATGGTCCCATGAACCGTTTCACCAATAACCATATCACCAAAACCAGAACAAGCCCTGAGAACCGAAGGAAATATGAAGTAACTGCTATGGACTTGGTCATTTTTTATCACAGTGAGGTAGAGAAAAATGGCTTCTTGAAATAAGTTGCTCCAAACAGAGCATTTTATTAGAACACCCCAGTTGAAAGAATCAGGGTTGGGGAAGGATTTCAAAACGAGTTTGGAAGATTGAAAAGAACCCATTTGGGAATAGGATTCAATGAGCTTGGTGGAAGGGAGTGGGTCATGGAGAAGCCCAGTGACGAAAAGGTGGCCGTGGAGTTGTGCTAGTGAACTGAGATTGGTGCATGATCTGAATAATGGCATGAAAAGGGTGGTCATCCGAGAAGCGAAAGAGTGAGAGTGAAAAGCCAGAAGTCGAGAAGAGAACGAAGAACGAACTGACCATTGTAAACACAGTAGAGAGGGAAATTGTGCCCTCACAGAGCCTACGAAGAGTATTGCAACCAAAGTTCAAAGGTGTCTCATAATTGAGGTATCTGTTAAGTTCAATTAGTTTTTTTAAATCGAAAGCTTGATTCAATTCGATTCGTTTAATTTTTTTTTTAAATATCTGTCTTGCTCTTACACTCTTACAATACTCGATTTCATTGCTACTGTCATTGGAACCAATCTCACCCTAAACCCAATTTTCTGCACTAAAACCATAAGTTAGGCTTTGATAAAGAAACCAAAGTAAGCACAAATATGAAGATTGGTTAAGCAGACTTGCAGAGGGTTGCTATCTTCAGAAAGCAGAGTGGGTATTACATTCATGCACACAATCTTCCATACCTCGAACTTCGAACTTCAAAGCCCTCCCCTTTCACTCTGAAATCTACTAAATATTTCAACTTCAAGATTTGAAGATAAATGATCAGGACTGTAATGTTGAAAGCTTATCTCAGTTGGAGCATTCTCAAACTTAGAAGCTTCAGTGGTGGATTGCTTCCAAAGTCCTAGATACTTGCAAGCTTTTCAAGCATGATTCCATTGTTCACACAGCCAAAACCCTCAAATGAATCAATTCACAGATTTTCAACATATTTCTTACACAAATCATATACCATTGCTCTCATATCCAATTCAAGCAACATATCAACAAATTAAAAAAACAATTAACATTTTATGATTACATAAGTCAAGGCTTTTTTGAACATTATTTCACACAACTTTCTTTTCAAATATACTAGTAAACAAACACTAAACAAGTAAAGGAGCTCCTATTGTCATCAACCATAAACAACAGATACAACATGAGGAACTTTCTCATCATCAAAAGGTAAGCTTACATACTCTCTTGCAAACTCTTCAGCAATTTCCCAAGCAAGCTCTCCATGTATAGCCTTTGAATACATGTAAAAAACTGTAGTTGCAGCCAAATAAGAAAGCATAATCGACATGAACAAAGCAGAAGTGAGCACAATGTGTAGAATAAATGCCGAATTTTTCCATTTAACAGCAGCCGCATTATCCCATCCTGCAGCTGAGACCCACATTAAAATCCCACTGAAGAGCCCAAAAAACAGAAGCATAGAAAAAGAAACTCTTTTCAGTCCTCTAACTAGATTTTTACTTCGTTTTAATGGTTCAAGTCCCCAGCTTGATTCAACTACAACAACAACTTGAGCAAATGACCACTTAATTTGTAAATAGAACACAATAAGCATGAAAGTAATAAGGAAAACTAAACAGAGGGAAAGGAAATAAGGTGAAGCGTAATTAACTTGGAAGCCTAAAACTTGGGTTAATTTGAGTAATCCCAAAAAGATTAAACCGAGAATTACAAGGATCCCAGAGAGGATAAGCTCCATCACAAGGCAAGTTGAAAGCAAAGGGAAGAAGGAAGTGAAAGCTGATTTGATAGCAGATACAAGCTTTACGGGCCGGCCGTAAAAGCCGTGGAAAACGCTGTAAGTGATGGAGCCGGTGGCGAAGAGAGAGAAGATGAAGACGAAGAGGATGTAAAGGAGAGTGAAAAAGTATTTAATGGGAAAGATAGGGGGGTTTTGCAAAGGGTTGTAGAGGAAACTGAAATGGGTTTCGATGGAGGGTGGAGAGGATTGGGAAAAGAGTTGATTGATGAAAGGGTAGGCGGAGAAGGAGAAGGAGAGAGGGAGGAGGAAGAGGACGGAGAGAGCGAGGAAGTGGCGGGAATGGGCATTGATTATGCGTTTAGATTCGGAGAGGATGGGCCAGAGATCTATATGGACCGCCGCCGCCGGAGGTGCTACCGTTGTCATGGCTGAAGGGGGAGACGATAAAGATCGGAGATTTTGACCCAGAAGAGGTAATGCCGTAAAGGATATGACAACTTGAAGCTGCAATTGCGCATTATTCATAAATGAATTCTATTTGTTTTATTGTTTACCATGAAAAAAAATAATTATTTACAAATTACTAAATTAATGCATTATTTAAAAGGCTTTTAAATGTAAGAGTTAAAAAAATTATTGTTATCTCTTAAAATTTAAAATTTGAGTATAGTGTATGAGCTAAATTAAATTAATATTGCATATTTTTTATCAAAATATAACATTGTTATTTTTATTTTCCAAAATATATCAAAAGCTACAACAGGAACAGAGCTAGAACTAAATATTATAATATTTAAGGAAAATGTAAAGACTTATTAGGTATTTAAACTCAAAATTCAGCACGAATCAAACGGCCTTAGTGATTAAGAGATTGTTATTATCCTTGAGGTCTCGAGTTTGAACACTGCACATGTAGGGGTATGAACGTTCATTGTCAAATAGTTAAGAATCTTTATACAAATATTATTTTGTATTCACCATAGATTTATAAAAAAACAAAAAAAACTCAAAATTTACAAGATAACACCTAAATTGTTATTAAACCAAAATTTTTGAGAATACGAGATTATCCTTTTTTTAGTTTGTTCATTACTTAATTAAATATTTAATAAATTCTTATATTTTTTAATTTAAATATTTATTTTTACATGAATCAAAATACTATTAGACCAAAATTATATCGAATATACAAATTTTAACAAGGGTCGAGCCCCTTTGGACTCTCACTAAGCTCCGCCCTGAGCTACAGTGAATCTAAAAAGGTATTGAAAGCATGCCATCTTCACTATTCAAAAGAATATTTTGAATTAAAAATTCAGGACGACAGGAGTGCAGGGCATCTTCACTATTCACAAATTAATTCGAAATAGGTGTAGTTGAAGATAAAGTGTAAGAAAAAAATTGAAAAAAATGGTATGATAAACATTTTAAAATTTTAATAATTTTTCGTAATTTTTGTTCATCATAATAAATTTTGGTCAAAATTAGTTTTAAATGCAAATGATATATCTCTAACAATTGATATTAACTTTTCAAATACTTTGATTTTATAAATTTTAAATTTTTGACCTAAATTTAGATGTGTATGCATGTGGTTTAAATGAAAATGATATCTCTCTAACAATTGACATCAAACTTTTTCAAATGCATAACATTCTTGAAGATCTTTATGCATATGTACTTAATTTCAACAATTAATATTGCATAAAGTATTTTAGACTTTGATATATTGAATTTCATGAGCTATTAACATATTTGCTCTTTTATGTTGAAATTCAACTTTGTTTAAGTGCCAAACTCGAAAAGCTTAATTTTGTTTGGAATACATTTATTGAGGGATAGCTTTTATTTTTCAAATAAATTTTAAATGTCAAATTTATCACTTAATCTCCAATATTATTTTAGAACTTCAAAAGATTGAATTATTTTTGATATAACAAAAACAGGGAGAAGTCTGGTTTGAAAAAAAAATCAATTTCTTAATGAAAAAGGGGAGTTTAACATTTTCATATATTTTTCAAACAATTGGTAACAATTGATGTCTTTCTCATTAAACATTTTATTAAGGGGGAGTTTTGTCAAAAACAATTTTTCAAATGTTTTGTTATATCAAAAAGGGGGAGATTGTTGAACTATATTTTGATATAACAATTTATGGCAAAATGTTTTTGGACTTGAATTGAATTTATTCAAAGTTTTCAAAAATAATTCAAAGTCCATTTAATTTAGAATTGAGCACAAAAATATTTTTATGAATAGTAATGTACTGTATGAATAGTGCATATATTGTGTGAACAGTAACGATATTGTATGAACAGTAATGAGCAGTACTGATGCTCAAAAACATCGAATGTAAAATGTGTATTGATACTTCTACAGTGTAACGATACACTGCTACAGTAATTTCAGCCCAACGGTCATAAAATTTGAATTTTATGAAGGGGTATTGATACACCTTGGGAGTGTACCGATACACCCTGTTCTCGGCAGTTTTATTTTGCAGAAAATGAGTCCCCAAAGGTTATATATGACTTCAAACTCATCTAGTTTGATTTACAAATGTTTAATCTTACTCTCAAGATCAATGTTGGTCTTGGATATGCGATCATTTTCGTTTTTCAGTTTTGAAAAATCATTTTTGTTTTTCAAAAATAATTTCTCATAGTCCGAAGTCAACCCAGTGTATTCCTCTACTAACTCATCAAAAGAATAATCTTCGAAATCAAATGAGTTAGAGGTTACCTGAGAATTTTCCCGGTGGCCATCAAGCGCAGGTTCACTACTTATTGTTCCTCTTCATTTGATGATTTATCATCACTCCAAGTAGCCACGTGTGCCTTGTGCTTCTTCTTGGATTGCCCGCAATAAAGTAAGGGAGAGTAATTTTCAAAATTGATTTCAAAAATAATTTCAAAGAAAATCTTAAAATTACTTAAAAGTTTTGTTATATCAAAAAGGGGAGATTGTTGAAAACATTTTGATGTTTCGATATAACAAATAAAGTCCTATTGAATTTTAAGATTTTATATTTGATTTCAAAATTAATATTCGATTAAATTATTCGAATATCGAAATGTTACTCCAAGTTTTCAAATGTCAAGTTTTCAAATGTCAATTTTAAACCTTACTTAAGTGTAAAATTATGTTTTAGTCATAAAATATTTTTGAAGCAATTTTTACAAAGTATTTCAAACCACAATCGGGTCAAAAATTAATTTTACAAAGGGATGTATCAATACACTCTTGTATGTATCGATACACACCCAACATCGAATGTATTTTGTGTACTGATACACAACAGATGCATCGATACACTCTAGCTCTGAAAAACATCGAATGTAATTAGTGTACCGATACACCTGGGATGTACCGATACACCTGGGATGTACCGATACACCTGGGATATACCAATACACTAAGTCTGCCAACGGTCGAAATATTTGAATTTTACACTAAGACACCCCCAACATCGAATGCATTTTGTGTACCGATACACAACAGATGCATCGATACACTCTGGCTCCGAAAAACATTGAATGTAATTAGTGTACCGATACACATGGGATGTACCGATACACTAAGTCAACCAACGGTTAAAATATTTGAATTTTACACTGAGACACTGTGTATCGGTACACAAAATGCATTCGATGTTGGGTGTGTATCGATACATACAAGAGTGTATCGGTACATCCATTTGTAAAAATAATTTTTGGCCCGATTGTGGTTCGAAATACTTTGTAAAAATTGCTTCAAAAATATTTTAAGACTAAAACACAATTTTACAGTTAAGTAAGATTTAAAATTTTCTTAAAAACTTGTTTAAAAACGTTTTATAGAGACTTTTTGATTTAACAAAAAGGGGAGAATAAAGTAAGGAGGAGTATCAAAATTGATTTCAAAAATGATTTTCAAAGAAAATCTTAAAATTACTTAAATGTTTTGTTATATCAAAAAGTGAGAGATTGTTGAAAATATTTTGATGTTTCGATATAATAAATTAAGTATTATTGAATTTTAAGATTTTATTCAATTTTAAATCATATATTCGATTTAATTATTCGAATATAAAAAAATATTACTCCAAATTTTCAAACGTCAATTTTAAACCTTACTTAAGTGTAAAATTGTGTTTTAGACTTAAAATATTTTTGAAACAATTTTTACAAAGTATTTCTAACCTTAATCGGGCCAAAAATTATTTTTACAAAGGGATGTACCGATACACACCCAACATCGAATGCATTTTGTGTACCGATACACAACAGATGCATTGATACACTCCTGGCTCTGAAAAACATCGAATGCATTTTGTGTACCGATACACAGCAGATGTACTGATACACCTGGGATGTATCGATGCATTAAGTCAACCAACGGTCGAAATATTTGAATTTTACACTGAGTGTACCGATACACCTAGAGAGTGTACCTTTTGGGATTTTCGGAAGCTCGATTCGAAAACTGGAACGGTTTGTAAAGATGGGTCGGAACGGTTTTTGAGTTTAGGGAGTAAGGAGATTGAAAGATAGAAAATTGCATAGCGATTTAGAGTGGTTCGACTTTCTAAACCAAAGTCTACGTCCACTACCTTTGCTCCTCACCAAGGATTTTCCAACAAATTCACTAATTTGTTCTTTCTTTTGAGGACAAAGAGATAACCTTACAACTCCCTAGTTTTTTCGGGCTAAACTAGAACCTTTCCCTAGCTTTTACACGGGATAAGCTAGAACCTTTCCCCTTTATAAAAGGATAAAATAAGTAAACAAGAAAACCTCTCTAAGGTAGGTGTTTACAAGATTGAGCTCACAAGAATAAAATATTTATAAGAGAAAGATGAAATAAGAATGAAAAACTCTTCTCTTGTGTTTGATTGCTTAGATAGTTGTTCTCTCACTTCTTCAAGTGTCCTTAGCTTGTATTTATAGCTTAGAATGTGTTTGATGTTGTATATAGCCGTTGGGGATGTTTTGGAGCCGTTTGGGGATGATTTTTCTACTAAAAAAGGCTGCTCATAACATGGTGCATCGGTGCACTATCATGGTGCATCGATACCCCTTCATTAAATTCAAATAAACTAGTCGTTACTAGCCGTTGCAGCCTTCGTGCATGGATGCACAGCAGGATGCATCGATGCACAGCCTTGATGCATCGATGCACAACCTTGATGCATCGATGCACTGATTGCATTCGGTGTTTGAGTGCATGGATGCACTGCATGGTGCATCGATGCACTAGTGCAAGTGCAGGGATGCATTGCATGGATGCATGGATGCACTGCAGGGGTGCATGGATGCACTTTGACACCCTTTAGCATTTTGGCTCAAATCAGAATTTAATGGACTTTGAATTATTTTTGAAACCTTTTAAAACTTTGAATAAATTCAATTAAGTCCAAAAACATTTTGTAAATTCAATTCAAGTCCAAAAACCATTTTGCCTTAAATTGTTATATCAAAACATAGTTCAACAATCTCCCCCTTTTTGATATAACAAAACATTTAAAAATTTTTTTTGGCAAAACTCCCCCTTAATAAATTATTTAATGAAAAAGATATCAATTGTTAACAGTTGTTGGAAAATGTTAAGCTCCCCCTTTTTCATTTAGAAATTGAATTTTTAAAACCAAACTTCTCCCCCCTTTTTGTTATATCAAAAATAATTCAATCTTTGAAGTTCAAAATAACTTTGGAGAGTAAGTGGTAAATTTGACATTTAAAAATCATTTGAAAAATCAAAGCTCCCCCTCAATAAATGCATTCCAATCAAAATTTAGCTTTAAGAACTTGACACTTAAAAAGAAATTGAATTTCTACAAAGAATAACAAATATGTTAGTAGCACATGAAATTCAATATATCAAAGACTAAAATACTTTATGCAATACCAATTGTTGAAATTTGATATCAATACCATTTGTTAAAATTAAGTGCATATGCATAAAGTTTTCCAAAAATGTTATGCATTTTGAAAATTTTGATATCAATTGTTAGAGAGATATCATTTTCATTTAAACCACATGCATAAACATTCAAATTTAGGTCAAAAATTTAAAATTTGTAAAATCAAAGTTTTTTAAAAAAAATTGATATCAATTATTAGAGAGATATCATTTGCATTAAAACAAATTTTGACCAAAATTTTATTATGATGAACTAAAAATTTTGAAAAAATATTAAAACTTTAAAATTGTTCATCATACCCATTGTTTTCAACATACATGAGATTAAAACAAAACATAATCATTTAATATCACAACTCATGCATGCTTAAAATCAAATAAGCAACCAAATAACCAAAAAAGCTTAGAGGTTACGCATTCCTTTTTCATGTGTGGCTAGAGCGTCTTGAATATCATCACTTTCATCACCATTGCTCTCACACACCTACAAGAGACATTTATTTCGATTTTGGTATCCAAATTACTTTGGATCCTTCAACGTTAATTTCAATGCCTCTTGTTCCTTTCGGAACCCATACTTGTCTAATTTTAAAACGTTTTCCTTTATTCAAAGGACAAGTATGTTCCTTATGACCATGAAAATGACAATGTGAGCATTTTGTCATTTCTAAACATAATAGGTTGTTTTTAGAAATTAATTCTTTTTCTTTTGTTAAGCTTTTAAGCTTAACTCCTAACTCAAAATTTGTCTTTTCTAAATCATTTATTTTGATTTTTGAAAGCTCTAAATCATTTTCAAAATTTCATTTTGATTTTCAAAATCAACTCTAGCTTTCAAAATCGATTTATTTTTAATTTTGAGTTTTGAAATTAATTTCGTATATTTGGAATTCATGGTCTCAAATCCCAAATACAACCTATTATAAGCATCTTGTAACTCATCAAAAGTAAATGAATTAAATTCAGTTGAGTTAGAAGATATCTCGAATTCTTCTTGAGTGGCCATGAGGCATAGGTTGACTACTTCATCTTCATCATTGGAATTATCTTCATCGCTCCATGATGCAACAGATGCCTTCTTCCCCTTTTTCTTTAGAAGAGGACATTCATACTTGACATGGCCCTTTCTTTGACAACTGAAGCATATCGGGGGACTCTTCTTCTTGGTTGATTCATGTTTCACTTCCCTGGAAATCATAAATCTCTTGAGTTCCTTCAAGAGCTTGACCATCTCTTCTTCTTGTTCATCATCGTCTTCATCCACCTCATCACTTGAATCTTGATAGCTTTCATTGGTGGATTTGAAGGCAATGCATACCTCATTCTTCTTGTTATTTTTCTTCTCTTCCCTTTCTTCATTTTCCTTCACCGTCATCTCATGAGTGAGAAGGGAACCAATTAGCTCGTCGAGAGTGAGAGACTTTAAGTTTCTTGCTTCGATAATGGCCGTCTTCTTCGATTGCCACTCCTTTGGAAAAGAGTAAATAATCTTCCTCACAAGCTTCTCATTAGGGATTACTTCTCCATATCCATTGAGACCGTTGACAATCACATAAAATCTATCCGCCATAGCTTTGATGTCTTCATCGGGTTTCATCTTGAAGTTCTCGTAGCTATGGTTGAGAAGACTTTTCTTTGATTCCCTCACTTCGTCGGTTCCTTCATGAGTGACTTAGAGCTTATCCCAAATCTCTTTGGCACTGGAACAAGATGAGATTCTTCCATATTCATTTGGGCCTAAAGAACATAATAGAATATGTATAGCCTTAGAGTTAAGCTGGAAATTTTTATGCTCTTCTCTACTCCAATCGTTGTACTTGCCGGGTGGAGAGAAGTAACCGTCCATGATTGAGTTCCAAGATCATAGATTTTAGGATTGAATAAAATACATCATCTTATTCTTCCAATGTGCATAATTTTCTCCATTTAAGAAGGGTGGCTTGTTGACCGGTTGTGAATCCATAATAGAATATTCTTCAAGATAATAAGCACCGGTTGCGTCGGAAATTGGTAGAGCTTCTTCGAGGATCGTCTCAAGGTGGTTAAACCTTATTAACGAGTTAGGCTCTGATGCCAATTGTTGGGATTTTCGGAAGTTCGATTTGACAACCGGAACGGTTTGTAAAGAGGGGTCGGAACGGTTTTTGAGTTTAGGGAGTAAGGATATTGAAAGATAGAAAATTGCACAGCGATTTAGAGTGGTTCGACTTTCTAAACCAAAGTCTACGTCCACTACCTTAGCTCCTCACCAAGGATTTTCCAACAAATTCACTAATTTGTTCTTTCTTTTGAGGACAAAGAGATAACCTTACAACTCACTAGTTTTTACGGGCTAAACTAGAACTTTTCCCTAGCTTTTACACGGGATAAGCTAGAACCTTTCCCCTTTACAAAAGGATAAAATAAGTAAACAAGAAAATCTATCTAAGGTATGTGTTTACAAGATTGAGCTCACAAGAACAAAATATTTACAAGAGAAAGATAAAATAAGAATGAAAAACTCTTCTCTTGTGTTTGATTGCTTGGATAGTTGTTCTCTCACTTCTTCAAGTGTACTTAGCTTGTATTTATATCTTGGAATGTGTTTGATGTTGTATATAGCCGTTGGGGATGTTTTAGAGCTGTTTGAGGATGATTTTTCTACTCAAAAAGGTTGCCCATAACATGGTGCATCGGTGTACTATAATGGTACATCGATACTCCTTCATTAAATTCAAATAAACTAGTCGTTGCAGCCTTCGTACATGGATGCACAACAGGATGCATCGATGCATAACCTTGATGCATCGATGCACAGAACGATGCATCGATGCACTGATTGCATTCGATGTTTGAGTGTATGGATGCACTGCATGGTGCATCGATGCACTAGTGCAGGTGCATGGATGCACTGCAGGGATGCATGGATGTACTGCAGGGGTGCATGGATGCACTGCAGGGGTGCATGGATGCACTTTGACACCCTTTAGCATTTTTGGCTCAAATCCGAATTTAATGGACTTTGAATTATTTTTGAAACATTTTAAAACTTTGAATAAATTCAATTAAGTCCAAAAACATTTTGTAAATTCAATTCAAGTCCAAAAACCATTTTGCCTTAAATTGTTATATCAAAACATAGTTCAATAGTACCGATACACCTACGCTCCCAACAGATTTTTTAAATGATAATTACACCATAACAGCTCTATTGACTTCACCAATGATCCCCAACGTTCAGAAGTGATCCAATGTGTATTTAAACAAGCTGAGGAGCCATTGATCAATAACAAGAAACAAGAAATCAAAGAGAAAACCTTGAACTTATCGTTTGAGCATTTTCAAGCCTATTTCCATTCAATATTCATTTTGCTTTCAAGAATATCATTTGTACTCAATTGTATTCATTATTGAGTGTTTTTTCTTTATTCTAAAATTGTGCAAACATCTTGCCTTGAGAGGTTTTTCTGTAAGTTTGCGAAATTTGTATTCTTCTCTTTCGAAGAGAGTGTTCTCAAGAATTTGGGGTATAATTTTTGAGGGAGTTGTAATGTTACTCTTTGTTCTCAAAAGAAAGACAAATTAGTGAATTTGTGAAAAATCCTTAGTGTGGATAGCTAAGGTAGTGGACGTAGACTTTGGTTGATAAAGTCCAACCACTCTAAATCACTGTGCAAATATTTTCAATTTTATGCAAAAGTTTCCACCGAAATTTTTATTACTAATTCACCCACTCTTGGCCGATTCATCGATCGATTAACTCGACAGATAGTTTATGATCACTAAATTAATCACAACTTCGATAAAAATACAAATAAATACAAGTGTCGGACCTCGAATTTATATTTTATACACTAATCTACATGTGAATCATGTAAAATATATAGAATACAAAACTCAAAATTCTGGTTTATTTTCGAAGACATAATGATGGTAAAAAATGAGATGAACAAGTGTGATCAATCCACTAAAAAATGGCTCCTGATTAGTTTAATTCAACAATATTTTCTCAAAAAATTCAGATAATTTTACTCTATTTAAAAAAAATAAAAGTATTTTATCAAAATCATCATTATATATAAACGAATTTAATCAATACTGTAAAATTTATCGAAATTTTTGTGGGAAAAGGTGTTGAATTGTGGGTTTTTTGAGTGAAAATTTGAATGTTCGATTCTAGTAAGGTAAGCAATCGGGGATGATGTTGAGACCACAATTGATGAATCAATGGTGATCAAGAGTGTGGAAGAATTGATTTTCTTTTACCTGTAAGGGGATGCCAATTGCCATGTAGGGTGATATACGTAATCTTGAGTTATGTAAGAGGTGGAGAAGGAACATGGATTTGGGAATTTAGGGTTAGGGTTTAAGGGGAGTTTTGCAAAGAAGAAGAGTCTGCAACCCATTTGGGAAAAATTTTCAAACACTAGTTACATATTAAAGCAAATACATTGAAATAAAAAGTAATTTAAACTTTGAGTTATTAAAATATTAATAAAATAAATATGAGTTATTAATAAAATATTAACAAAATAAATTTTAGTTATTAATAAAATATTAATAAAATAAATTTGAGTTATTAAAATAAGAGCAATTCTATAGTTTAATAATTAAATTAAAAAATTTAAATTTTAGTGACTAAAATAAGAGTGAGAAGATATGAGTGATGAATAGTATAATTTACCTAAAAAATTAAAAAACATGCTTTTTTAATGTGCCACATGTTATGGTTATAGGGTTCCACATAACTTCCCGTGACGGAAATGGGTGAACCTGTTAACGGCAGAAAATATTATGTAGTTAATCGAGATTTTTTAAACTTTATGTATAAAACTGAGAATCGGATATAATTTATGTATGAATGAGATAATTAACTCTTTTTTAAACGCACTAAATTCGTTAAGTTATTTATACCTAATTAAATTTTAACCCAAAAAAATATTTCTATTATAATCAAATTTATCTAATTAAAAAATTATAAAAAAATCGACTAATTTAGTTAATCGACATAAATAATTGAACTTTGTTCGGTTCAATTAATATTTTCAAAAAAAAGTTTAATTTGATTAATGGTTAAAGAAAAAAAAATTCAGTTAATGATAATTCAAATCTGACAATGATCAAATTAACCGTTTGAACACCCTAACGTTAATCGATAGGATGAGGTAAGGAAATAAACAAAGCTTAAAAAGCACATCAATGGAGGATAATTGTTCTCTAACGGGCGACCTAAAAATGTTAGACAACTAATTTATAAAATATTATGAAAAATCCAAATAATTACTTTTATGTATTTATAAAATTTATATTAAGCTATCCTAAAAATTTTATTTACCAATATTATGAAAATATTTTAAAATATTTAGTTATTTTTTAAAATTATATTATTTATTTATTTAAAATAATATTAAATTAAAACAAAGTTAGTCATCCAACTGAATGGTGATACATGGTACCGGTGGCACAAGGAATCATTCGATTGGAGTATTAAATTTATTTTAATTTATTAAAAATATGACTGAATTGAAAGAATATATAAGTAACATAGACCAAATATGTGATTATACCAAATATTTAACGACGTTTAACTCGTGGCGACTACTATCCTACCTCAGTTGGTAGAGCACAAGGTTCTTAACCTTGGGGTTGTGGGATCGAGTCTCACGGAGGGCATTTCATAATTCGGAGGTATCTTACGGAAGCTGCTCTCAACCTGACGTTGGGGGCAACCTACTATCCTATCTCCCCTTACCCCATTACATATGGGAATAAGGGTAAGCTAATTTTTTTTAACTCGTGACGAATACATTTTAATTAAATAAAAACAAAAGTGATCATATATTATATATTTTAATTAATTTTAATTTAAGTTAATTTATACATTTAGTATCCAACTATCCCTTTGATTAGTCACATATTGATATCATGATATTTAAATTTTAATTCATCAATGTATTATAAATTTGAATGTATGGATTTTATTTCGAACATTGAACTTCATGAGACTATTTTTATTAAATTACTATATTCTTTTATTTTAAAAAATAATTTAAGATATATTCTTTCGATAATTAATTGAAAATAAATGTTATTTTAATATTTAATTTTTTAGGGCTGCACGGCTAATTTAGCCGAGGGTCGGAATGGGAAACACTCTAGTACAAGATTATTGCCTTTTATAAATAAAATAAAGGACAAATTAATCATTTAGTACCTAAAATATTATTTTTTATCTGTTTTACTATCTAAACTTTCAAAATTTTCAAAATCATACTTAATATTTAGTTTTTATTTCATTTTAGTATCCATCATTTAAAACTTAACACGTTTAGTACATAAACTATCAGTTTTAGTCCGTTTTAGTATTTTAACTTTTGTTCTTTTCAAAACATTGCGTTAAATTTTGAACGGGATGCTAAAATGAAACAAAAAGTAAAGTTTTTAATGTCGGGATACTAAAATGAAACAAAAGTAAAAGTATAGGTATGATTTTGAAAAACATACAAATTTAGGTACTAAAACAGACTAAATGTGATCGTTTAGGTACTAAATGTGTAATTTACTCTAAATAAAAATACTAATATAATGCCAGTCTTGGGCCTCTTGCCGCTTGCAAAAGATGAGGCCCCTCCATGGCTGGAGGCCTGCTGTAACCTTCCAAATCCTGTCGACTAATCTCTCTTAATCTAGAAAAATAAGAAACGCCCATTATAAGCTGCTTTACACCGACGATCGTCGGCGTCAATGTGAAAATGGCACCCAATTTCGTTACTCCTTAGCCATATAATAACCCCTTCGCTTTTTGAGTGTGATCACTGTGGTTTTCTGGAACTTTATCCGAAGTTACAGAGGTGGGTCTTAGCTCTAACAGGTCTGATTTACACCTTTTGTTTTCAATCATTTCCTATTTTTGTTTAGCTTCCCGGATGGATTGATAGTTTCTGGGTATTGGCTAGAATGGAGATCTCTAGCGTTACTTCTCCACGAATGAGATCTGATCATTTAGAAAAGGAAGGATTAAAGGAAACCCATGGTGAAAATTTTGAGCTAGAATCATCACATGATGCTACTGATCCTAACGACCGATCCCATTCCATGAATGCTTTGGAGATCTTAAGAGAAGCCGTTAGGATCTTACGGTACAACTGTTCTGGTTTTATGATCGTTTTAGCTTTGTTAATTTGTCCTTTATCTGCAGTGCTTATGTCTTCTAGTTTGATAGTTGGTCAATCCGTTGTGAAAAGTCTAACAGTTAGGCTTATGTTAGCTGCTGAAACCAGTGGAGTTCCATTGAGACCTTTTATCAAACAGTCGTGTCAACATTTTGCTGAGACCGCTGTTTCCTCAGTAATTTGCTTCCCTTTGTTGCTTCCATTTGCCTTGTTGTCGAAGGCTGCAGTGGTTTATTGTGTGGATTGTACTTATTTGAAGGAATCGCCTGTCGTTTCGAAGTTTTTCATGATAATTAGGAAGCTTTGGAGGCGCCTTGTTTCTACCTATTTGTGGATGTGTGTGGTAATTGTTGGTTGTGTAACAACTTTCTTCGTTTTTCTTGTTGCGGCGTGTAATGTGCTTTCTGCTATTGGGTTTTCGCCTGATATAATTGTCTTTGCGATGGTAATGATGGGGCTGGTATTCTCCATCGTTTTCGCAATTGCTGTCGTTGTCTGCAATGTTGGGATTGTAGTCTGTGTGTTAGAGGAAGTTTCGGGAATACAGGCATTGGTTCGGGCCTTTGTTCTAGTCAAGGGGCAGGCTCGGGTTGGTATGTCGATATTTCTTGGATCTACAATTGGCTTGGCATTTGTGACTGGGTTGTTTGATCATAGGGTAAAGACATTGAGTTATGGAGATGGGTCTTCTAGGATCTGGGAGGGGCCTTTGTTGGTGGTAATGTATTCGTTCGTGATGCTCATTGATTCCATGATGAGTACGGTTTTCTATTTCAATTGCAGATCGATCGCCGCGGAAACCTCAACTGGTGAACGCCAGTCAATGGTCTGATGAATTGCTGGGTGTTCAATGAGTAGATTCAGATACAGTTCCATTCTTGGATTACCAATGAAGAGCAATCGTTGTTGTTTCCGCGGAAGTCCAACAAGCAGGAAGGATTGCTGCTCTTGATCCTTCAAAAGGTGCATAATTTCTTGTACTCTAAGGCTAGACATAAAACAATTTGGTTTTATATAAATGCATATAAATATTCATCAATCATGTAAGGTAGAATTTCTGATTAAATTGGTTCAAGTTGTTGGACCATTTCATGTTCCTTTTTTCAATCCTGGTGCTTTCTTTTGTACTTTTCAAGTGCTCTATACAAAAGTTAAAAATAGAGCTTGGAGTATTGGCCGTTGATCTTGAGAATGAATTGGTGTGGAAAAGTATGTTGGAAAGCATTAAATTACTGTCCTTTAAATTCTTTTTGTTGAAGAAGAATCATATGAATCCAATCATACTTACTGATCCGTTTGTCATTGAATAAATCCATTGTTGATTGCTCCACTTAACTTTAGACTTCATATTTCAGTGGTAAAAAGAAATATTGTTCTCTCTAGAGATTCAGAATCAAGTAGCGATGTCTGTGCATTGTCAATGGTATAAGAAAAATCTTGAACAAATAGGATATTAAAATTACAATGTAAAGATCATATAAGATAAATATAAACAACTAAACATATAAAAAAAAAGTGTAAACTATACGAAGACCATACAACTATGGGGTTGGTGTCGATATGATATCATTTTCAAAATTGAGTCAATATGGTCACTTAACTATTTGTCAATTTTTTTTTTGAATTAATCACTGATATCTAATCTATTGACTGATTAATCTATATTGGGTACTGTATAGGCAAGGGCGACCCTCCCACCCATTAGCAAACGTTAGGATTCGAACCCTTGATCTTGCTTAAGGGACCTAGTGTCTCATTCCACTAGATCAACTTGTTGTTGATAAATTTAATTGGTAATATATGAGGTTTAGAACGGGATGGTCCAAAACATCAAGGTCAGCGGCTTTGTCAAATACATTAAGGCACATCTACACAAAAACAACAACAATAGAGATCAAATATGATAAACTTTGGTCAAATAACCAATGATTGGTGAATTGGATACTGATCTAAGCCTAAACCAGCTAGCATATAAAGGTTCACCTAAAGTACTTCCATTTTGTAACAAAAGTGCTATAACAGTATAGGTATCTACTCGTCATACGTTGACACGTGTCATCTATTGATTTGATAATTAATTTATTAAATAAAATTAAAATTAGGATCAAATTAATTGAACGTACAAGTATTGATGATCAAATATGTAATTATATCAATTTTGTTACGTAAGCATTCCCATTACATGTTAATGGCATGGGATTATATTGGAACCAATTGAATAGTTAGGTGGTCATATTAACTCAATTTTGAAAATGATCGTCATATTGGCACCAACTCCATAGCGGGGTGGTTATTCATATAGTTTACCCAAAAATTATATGGCCATCGCAATAAAAATATTAGAAATATAATATGCACCTCCGGCTCTATTGCAATTAAGAGAATAGTGAAAAAAATTAGATTTTAGTCCTTAAATTTAAGAATTTATTTTCATTTAGTACCTAAAAAACATTCTCTCCGTGTAACATAAAAGGACCGGGGTTTAAATAAACTAAGATTGAACAAATAATGTTATGTTTGTGTTCGTTTGCTTATTTTTTGAAGATGTTCATGTTTGGTTCGTGTTCGTTTAAGTTTTTAATATTGTATTCGTGTTTATTTTTTTTTGAATGTGTTCATATTCGTTTATTTATTGTTCGCGAACATATTCGTTTTAATGTTCGTGAATATATTCATTTATATGTTCATTAAGTATTCATGAATGTGTTCGTTTAATGTTCATTTAGTGTTTGTTTATCGTTCGTTTATATGTTTAAATTTTGGTTTTGCCCTTTCGTTTGCAAGTTAAATAAAAATGATAAAATTACGTCACTAGTGCTTAAACTCCTTAAAATTCATAGTTCAAAATTCAAATTTTACCATATTTTCAATTTAGTCAATATATTCACCAATATTTAAAATGTAAATAAATAAAACGAAAAGGAGAATCGGATAAACGAGTATATTCATAAACATAAATGAATGAATCGATAAACAAGATCTTAAATGATCTCTTAAATAAAGAAAAGTGTGGGGAAGGAAGAAGAATTTTTCTGTTGAAAAAGTAAAACGGTTTTATAACGGATGATGAAAGAAATGATTTATTTTTATTTTTATTCGATCAAATCTCCCTCGCAAAAACGAGAAATATTTCCGGATATACAAGAGATCAACAGATATAACTCTGAGAGCTAGAAATTACTTTGTCAAAGTAAGATGTACTTAAATGAGCTTCCTTCTCTGGAAGAAGGTTTTCAAGTACCAGAACTGTATTCCTGCAACTGACAAGCCAAGAAAGAGAGAGAGGAAGGACAACCAGATCATTTTGGTGGTAGTCTCTTGGGTCAGCTCCTCCATTTCTTCTTCTCTGCAGAGACAACAAAAACAATCAGCAACTCATGAATCCGAGTTAGCCATATTTTCTGTTAGTTTTAACTGTTTAAGCGAGAAAGATATTAGCCTACATTTCCCGGAAATAAAACAGTTCCTCATGAATGGAATTAACAGTTTGATGCAACTTTCTCAGCTCCAGTTCCATGTCCTGGTATTTACAAAGCAAGTAAAGATTTAAATCGAGATCACGGCTGCGTTTTGGACCGCGTTGTGTTTTTCGCAACCGCAACAACAACGAGTGCTATTGCAGTCATTGTGAACGTCACAACTATAGGAGACGTACTTTTATTATACAACAGATATTACTCTAATAACGGACGACTATTTAAATTCCAGCGAGAAATAAATAAATTGAGGTAACGAAGACTTACATCCACTTGGCCTTTCTTGGCGATATTAACCCATTCCTTAAACTGAACACTTGTCCTCCACTCAAAATCAACGGTCAACGTCGTCGACGGCGAATGACCCGGAGCCGTAAAGCAAGTCATGTAATCTCCCTGCTCCGCCGTCGTAAACACAAATTCCCCTCCCCCCACCTTCTCCGCCGACTGAATAATAAGCCCATGCGTCCATCTCACCTTGACGCTAAGAAGGTGATAATAACCCAAGGGCCGATCGTCGTTGGGGTTGACAACACGGTACGTTCCCATCGTCATTGAATTTCTTTTGATATCTTCGGAGATGCATTTAGTCTCTCCTGATTGCATGTCGAATCGCAATGAATGTGATAGAAGGGGCAATGCCCAAACCATTAGAACCACCACTAAAGCCGACCTAATCATCATAGTCAAAGCCTCAATGTCAACTACGATACCCAGAGAAATATGTAATATTTATTAGAGTTTTGTTTTTTCCAGATGCGAAATGCAAATAAGTTATTAATAGATAACTATTAATTATTTATCAGATAAATTTTAAATTGATTTTTAAAAACAAATAAATTAAATAAATTATTTATTTATTATTTTAAAATTATAGGATCAATTTTAGCATCAATCTTTCTACTTGTCGAACCTTAAAATGTGTTCTTGTTTTAGTCCTAAGAAATTTATCTTTTTATTTGTTTGTTTTTAAGTCACTGACGGGATGATGGGATGGCTAACGGTTGCTGATGTGATGTGCCACAAGTTTGTTCTGATGCCTAAAACGATAACGTTTTAGACATTAAACTTTATGAGTGTATCGATTATGCCACTGAACTTTTAAACGTTTTTCTTTTTTACATTGCATTTTTGGCCGTTGGAAATAACTAATCGTCGCCCGTCACTGATAATCTTTCGCAACAAAATGGATACAAAAATGTTCGCATTTGACTCCTCATCTTTCTCATATGATTAGTTTTTCATGAAACTCATTCAAAGTCGACAAAACTAAACACAAAAAATCTATAATTTTTTAGATGTTTGGAGACTTTATGAGATTTTGGGTGTTTGTTAAAAAAATGAACAATGAAAAATATTATTTTGAGAAGATGAACAATATACCTCAAAACTAGCCTCATCGATCGGTCATTGAAAGAGATCAGAGTATTAATACGTTGAACTTTTAATTGATTTTTTTGTCGATTTTGAATGGGTTTCATGGAAAATCAATCCTACGAGAAGAAAGATGAGTAAAAAATGAACATTTTGGTATCGATCTTATCGCAACATATGATCGATGAATGATAATGCTTGGCTTTCGGCAGCGGCTGAAAAGTGTAGTGACAAAAAATAAAATTATTTCAAAGTTCAATGGTCAAATTGATACACCCAAAGTTTATAGTCTAATATGACGTCGTTTTAAGCATCAGAACAAAAAACCAAAATGATGTCATTTTACCGTGGCATGCTACGTCAGTAACCGTCAGCCATGTCATCACCCCGTTATTGACTTAACGACATAGTAATATAATTGAATGTAAAACTAAAGTTCAATGCTATAATTGTCAAAATTGAAAGTTTAGTGGTATAAAAGAGTCAACAAGCAAAGTTCATAGGTATCTAACATAATTTATCCTTGATAATATTGTTATTAGGGGTGAATTAAAATTAGACAATGAGATGTGTTAAATCGTTTAACTTCAACTTAATAAGTATTTCATCTTAATCCATTGAGTGATCTCAATGATAAAAGAAAATAACGTTCTCCCTATAAGTATTTAATCCAAAATTTAAAAGCAATAAGATTTAATTTTACAAGTAGTGAAAAAAATTAAAAATCAAAATATATAGATTAAATTTTAAAAAATTAAAAGATACTAGACTAGGGACATAATTAGACCAAAATTGTAAGATTTTGCCAATTTTTCTTTATAGTTTTTAATATATATTTTAACTTTTAAAGGAGTTTCTCAATGTTAAAAACTAATCTTATTTGATAAAGATTTGAATAACATAAAATTATATTATCATCATTCAAAATTAAAAAAAAAAAAAACTATTACAACCTTAAATTTTCTCATAATCATTCATGATTTTTTGTACAATATCATTTATTTATATTATCATCGTTTAGAATTAATGGAAGAGCGGATGGGAATATGTGATCCCTAGTTGTCGGTATTAGGGGTGAATAAAAGAACGGGGATCACTGTTTCAGAATCGGAATCGATCCCAGCGGTTCCAATTTCGGGTAGCAAAATAAGGACTATGTTGACATCGGTTAAGGTTCCCAAAATTTTGGAATCGGAATCGGAACCGGTTGGGTACCCGACTAAAAGCGGTTCTAATATCGAGTACCCTGAAATCAGAATCATAATCTCTTAACATGTACTTTGGGTTAGTGTTTTTATTACTATTTAAGTATGAAATGGTGGATAAATTTTGTATAAAAAAGAGTCCTACTTGTGATAAATAGTAGCATTTTAATTTAATGAATTAACAGGTTATAAAATGGTTAATTTTAACATGGAGGCGTCATATCATCCCACTTAATATGTAACAATTAACAGGTTGAATGAGAAAACTGTCAAAATAACAGGGTACCCGGTACCGGTACCTACAAGTTCCGGTTCAGGATCTCAATTTTTAGGAACCGGTTGAACAGGTTCCGGTTCCCATTTTTTAGGAATCGGTGCAACAGGTTCCGGTTCCCAAAAAATAAGCGGGTACCCTGTGTTGCTCACCCCTAGTCGGTATAGTACCCACGGCTTGGTTCTAGGGGTATTTATCGAGGTAGTCGATCGAGAGTTGGATAGTGTTCGATTCGTATTTGTTAAAAATTTTGTTGTTTAACTCGACTTGTTGCTCGTTAAAATCGTTAAAATTTTGCTCGACTTGTGTTCGTTAAGAAAATTTGTTGGTCGAATCGTTACTCGTTAAGCACATAAAGCTCGTTGCTTGTTAAACTCACCAAAATTTTTATTTTATGTTTTTAACTATAATTAAAACCTACTAATATTATATAGAATTTATTATAAACATAAATTAGTAAAGTTAACAAAAATTATCAAAAGAGTATGAAATAAATTCAAATTCCAAACATCAAAATAACAATCAATAAATACATTAAAACAATAATTAGAGTTTATTTTTTTTATTAAAATAATAATAATTAATTAATAATTTAATATATTTAATTATCTATTAGAAATTTAGTAGATTAATAATTTATCATTTTTTATTATTTATTGATAAATTAGTAATTTTTGAATGAAATATCTTTTTAAGATAATCACTAAAAATTAATTAAAAAAAATTAATGAGTTGTTTGCGAACTTATCAAGTTTAGTTTGACTTTTGTTCGACTTAACTCGTTAAGGTCTCGAGTCGAGTAAATCTGAGTCGAGTTTTGACTGAGTCAAGTTTGAACTGCTCAACTCATTAAGCAAACACCCCTAGTTAATTTAAGTGGTAAGTATTTTGATATCGCTTAAACAAATTTTAAGTTCGAGTTTATATGTATATAAAAAAATTTCTTTAAGAGACCCACTCATTAAGATTAAGTGTATGACCTAGATTGGTATGTACTAATAAGATAAAGCCATGGTAACGAGGAAAAAAAACTGTCGGATCATTAATTTCATGGAATATCTCTACAATTAACACCTGCTTTTACTCACTTCAAACATGCATATAAAGCAATGTTTGCATTAAAAGCATATGATTATTTGAAGCAAGATCGACCCAGATTCGATGCAAAAGGGTTTGGGTTCTCAGTTTTATTCCTATATATGTCCATTGAGATTCCAAAATGATAGGTATATAGCTTGTCATCTGCCTTTTATATAATAATATGTTATAAATGCATGTATGAGTTTCACATTAAAGGAGAAGAAGTGGTTTTGTGAATCAGCTAATAATTTCATGTTGTTGATCTGTGGCGACGTGGGATAGTATTTAGCATCTTCCATTAGTGTAATGTTCTAAAGGTTTGATCTTTTTTTCTTTCTTTGGCTCACAGCTGATCGATGCTTTTGAGGACATAGTCGGGGTTTGTATAAATAGCCGGTGGGATGGATTTTTGATGGGATTCGAAGTATCGGTAAATGCTAAATTTGACGAATTTTATCGATTAGATTTATTTAAAGGGTTATAAAATTTTAACTTCAATTTTCTCTTTAATTCTTTGATATTTCTCGGTAACCAAACAGGCCTGAACTATCATGTTTTAAAATTCAAGAAACGGGAAAAAGATAAAAGAGTAACTTTCAAAGTTTTTCTTTTTCCTCCTCCGCCAAAAAAAAAAGTTTTTCCAGTTATTATATGTTTGGTTGGTGAGATTCATTTTTTTTTGTCAAATTAATTTGATATTTGTTTGTTTTAGCCATTTAGACTCGTGATCTCTTTCTAGGGTTTTTTTTAGAAAGAAAGGGAAATCGCGTATTTCTTGAATTGATAGATATTTGTTCAAATGAAGAAGCGGCAATGAGGAGCGAGGAAGAGAAATGGAGGTTAGATCTGAGAATAATATACAACAAGTGAGGTCCGACAAGTTTCCTAGTCAAGCGCTTCATCGGACTCGCCTCCGGGTTTGGTTTTTCAGAGTTTGTTCCAGCATTTTGCTCTGGACTTGTTTGGTACACGTCGTCGCCGTCGCCGAGCTATGGCACCCCCGTTTGCTTACCCGTTTTACCGGCGGCGTTTCGCGGATCACGCGTCCTCCTCCTGATTTTCAACACTCCCTCCATGCCCCTCCCCATTCAGCTCCTCCCAGTGAGTTTACCTCAGTACTCCTCATTTCGTTCTTTTGCTTAGATTTCCTAGAAATTTCGATGCTGTCTGGGAAATTCCTTGAATTTGAGAAATAATTGGTATGAGGAAATTTGTAGTTTCTTTAGGCTTTTAAGCAGCAATCTCAGTTTACATTTCACTAAGTTTCTGGGTTATTGATCATCTTCTTGAGTTACTTATGTTTACGGTTGCTTTGTGGGGAAATAGTTGTTTCTGTGTAATGTTCTAGTTTAGAACCTTCATAACTTATTCTTATTCGGCAATTGAGGATTTGTTCACTGATATCGAATACCTTATATATGAGTCCATTGATTCTATTGAAGGAAAACTGTTTTTGCTTTTTCATTCGATCTTGGAAAAAGTAATGCATACATTCTTTTGTATATTTGCAGGAAACTATACAAGTAACGGTTTTCTTAAAGTCTCTTGCAATGGGGGCTTGAATCAAATGCGTGCGGCGGTCTGCGTCGTTTTCTCTAGCTCTTGTTTATTTTGTTTCTTCCTTTTGGTATTGTGTTCGTTATTGATCCGGTTTGGCATTTTTAGATCTGTGACATGGTAACTGTTGCCAGACTCTTAAATCTCACTTTGGTTGTTCCGGAGCTTGATAAGAAATCATTCTGGGCAGACCCTAGGTGTGTTTATCATTCTGAAAAGATTACATTGCCGTTTCCTTCTTACGCGGCTGCTTTAAATGCCTTTGACTTGTGATCTGTTTTTGCAGTGATTTTGAGGATATTTTCGATGTCAGACATTTTATTGATTCGTTAAGGGATGAAGTTCGCATTATCAGAAGGCTGCCAAAGAGATTTAGTAGGAAATATGGGTTTGAAGCTTTTGAGATGCCTCCGGTTAGCTGGTCAAATGAAAAATACTATTTAGAACAGGTTGTTGCTCATTTTAATCATATCGTTTACATTTCCAACAACAGGAAACTAATAATTCTCTCGATGGATGGATAAGATTGTGTCGTGTGTTTATCTATTCTATTCTGTCTTTTTTTCCTTTGTTTTTCTCACGAAGTAGAATCAATTGCCTTTGACATTATTTTACAGATTCTACCCCTGTTTAGTAAGCATAAGGTAGTACACTTTAATAGAACTGACGCCCGACTTGCAAATAATGGGATCCCACTCGATCTTCAGAAACTAAGATGCCGTGTTAATTTCCAAGGACTGAAATTTACTCCTCAGATTGAGACATTGGGGAACAAATTGGTTCACATTCTTCAGGAAAAAGGACCCTTTGTGGCTTTGCATCTGAGATATGAGATGGACATGTTGGCCTTCTCAGGTTGTACACATGGCTGCACTGTGGAAGAAGCCGAGGAGCTAAAACGACTGAGGTTTGTCATGTTTGAAGCTGATAGATTCCTGTCAAAACACTGATTATCTTAGCAAGGATCGATGTTCCCACTATTTAGGAGACACACACTAGTTACCCCTAGCGTGCCACATGCAAACAAGATAGGAAAGCCATGTGCTGCTTCTAATATTGGCATTTTTCTTAAGTGTAATGTAAAGCTAAGATGCTTCCAACTATTGGTAGTTATCAATGACCAAATTTAGTTTTTGAGAAATATGATCATGGTGTATCCCTCCCTGCCTTGGTTCAGCTCACATAAAATATTATAATTAGTGATTACAAAAAGTAAGTCTTAACTTTGTTATATTAATTATCTCATCATAGCATCGTTATCAATAACAAGTATCTGAGAATAACGAAACAAAATGTAATTAGATAGCTACCCCTTCCTTTTAGGTATGCATACCCTTGGTGGAGAGAGAAAGAGATAGTATCTGAAGAGAGGAGACAACAAGGGTTCTGCCCCCTGACACCCGAGGAAACAACATTAATTTTGCAAGCATTGGGTTTTGATAAGGAAACTCAGATTTATATTGCTTCGGGTGAGATTTATGGCAGTGAACGGAGACTAGCACCACTAAGAGCTGCATTTCCACGCATTGTAAGTTTATGACCCTTAAATATGTAGCTTTCGGTATTAATATGTTTTCTTGAATGCACATCAAAGCACTGGATTCTATGTTTAGTAACATTTTTTGGATATTGGAACTCCAAGCTTTTGGTAGAATTTTGCAAAGAATTTGTTGTGGTAACCCGACTCGTCATTAAAGTCATTTTTTATTCCTATGGTGATGAGGCATGCACACATATCAGAGTTCATTTATCATGAGTTATTTTCACTGTGCTCAATTGAGTCGCTGAATCCTTAAATCTTGACCGGTGTGCAATTTTACCGATTTAGTGGGATTAGCTCTACTTTTGGCTCTTAAGTCAGGCACCCTTTTATAGTGTAGTTGTTGTGTTGCATATGATTCTTGTAGATCTCAAGACATTATTACAATTTTAGGTTAAAAAAGAAACATTGTTAGATCCATCAGAGCTGCAGCAATTTCAGAACCATTCATCTCAGATGGCGGCATTGGACTTTATGGTATCAGTTGCCAGCAATACTTTCATTCCAACATATGATGGGAACATGGCCAAAGTTGTAGAAGGTCATCGCAGGTAATGTATTTTTTCTGAATTATCTAACGAGGCAGTGGGGGATTATATTCATAGCCTTGACAAGCTTTTCTTTAGGTATCATGGGTTCAAAAAGAGTATCCTGCCAGATCGAAAGAAACTTGTTGAATTGCTGGATTTGCATCAGAATGGGACACTTCCATGGAATGACTTTGCGTTAATCGTAAGGCAAACGCATGAAAAACGGATGGGACAGCCCTTCCATCGTCGAGTTATTCCAGACAAACCAAAGGAGGAACATTATTTCTATGCAAATCCTCAAGAGTGCCTTTGTGATGGAACAAAGTGTGAAGCCCCTGGTGAATCAAGTAATGCTACAATGACTGTGAGTGAGCAGCTCTGAAACTCCGCTCGAAATGGTTTCCACAACTCTTTCTATACTTTGTGCACGATATTCAGTCAGGTTTGGGACAAATGCCCTAAACGACCGTGTATAAATGTACTAGGGAGAGTTCTGTAAGAAACTGCAGCAGAAAATCCTCCAGCTCCCATCTGGGCACAAAAAGAAAAAGGGAAAATATTTTTCCACTTTTGCTTATAAATTTATTTGTTTTTTTATCACCCTCTTACCTGTTGATTTGTATCCAGTACTGTCACAAAATTTAACTGTTGAATTAACCAATATTTGTACAGTTTCCTTCTCTCTATTCCCTCAAATGCCTCATTGTGAAGAATTGATTTCACACCTAAACCAAGCACAAATTATTACACAATAGGGATTGCATAACCAGGAAATCATTAACAATTTATAAGCCAATCGGGTCACCAGATAGGGTCTATGCAATTCAATATTAAATACTACAGCAACACCAGACAAGATTGAAGGGTATTGTTTAAACTGGTATGCCAACTAAATTTGGATAGAATTGCCATGGACCTTGACATGTCCTAGTTGGTCTCCCAGAAGATGAGTTCACCTTGCTCTCCAACAAGACCAAGATCTTTGAGCCTTCTTTCTTGGTAATATTCCAACAAATCCAATTCTGATTCCCTTCCCTTAAAGATCTCGTCAATTTGCTGCAGCACCTTCTTTTCCCCTGCTCTTACTCCTACTGCAATTTTCTGCCTCTGATCAAGATTTCCCTCTTCCATCAGCTTTTCATCCTGCAATTAACTAGAATTCAGTATGACACGCCCTTCGAGACAGAGCGGATTTGCAGATTTAGTAAAGATAAATTGTTACCTCTTCAATGGTTGTATGATAGCCAGACAGAGCAGATTTGCAGGCGTCGCGTACTACCCGACATATGAGCTCTTCATTGGCACGACTTACAGGTAAATCGAGGTGGCCCCAAATTGTGTTTCTAAAAATAGATTCCAACAGGAAAGCATCAGTTCCCCCAAGTGCCACCAGTCGTAGATATGGAATCAGTGCCGGTGGAAGAGGACGACCCAAAACAATGTCAAAATAGGCAGTCTCTCCCAAACCATTCGTCTCGGCAATGTCGAGTTTGTCTCCGAAAAATGGGTCTGACTCCGATATCTCCAACGTGAAGGTGTAAGCATTGCGATCAGATCTGGATTCTATGAATCCATAATCAAGTGCTAACTCAGCATTACTCTTGTCTAGATCATATTGAATCAAAACCTGTTGAATTTTCTTCTCAATCAGTCCATGCAATTGAACATATTTCATATTATCATAATCCCTTTGTATTAATGGAAATATGCATGTTCCAATAATGAAGAGCCTTGTCAGATAAAATTGGAAAAACTCACCTGCTGTCCAGCCTTGACAGAAACAGGAGAACGCAAAGAAAACAGAAGATCCCTAGAGAAAAGTCCAGCTCCTTTAATCTCCCATGCATAATCTTCTGTAGTTATGCTAGGGCTATGATTGATCTGATCAATTAATAAACAAGATTTGAAGAAAAGTTAAAACATGAAACTAAAGGCAGCTAAAGACAATATAAATAAGTTAAGAGTGTGCCAATATCATGTTAGTTACTGGGAACATGTTCCAGGACTGATCTCCCATAGTAAAAGTAAACATAGCCCCATGCTTGCATGTATGTAACTTGTTTTATTTCTGACTATTTACTATTGTCTGTAAAATGTTTTATACGAGAATTCGACCGTGGTTCCGTATTTATTCTGTGTTTTTTTATCTGCAACATAATTTGGAGAATGATGGAGGCTTACCAAGTCTGCAAGAGGTATCAAAACAAGATTTTGACCATGAAGACGGGAAAATGCCCTTGATCTGAGAATACCAAATGCCCAGAAGAAGTCATCCAATGTTATAGGGGAGGGAAATAGCTGCTTATTGGGGAGTATTATTTCTTCTTCTACATTTAAGAATTCATTCCGGACATATTCTTTCACCCCCATTGTTGTGCTCAACAGTTGAGTTCCTGTGCCATTGAACCCAACACTGCTCATTGGAATATAGTATGAACTATGAAAACTGAAACAAGAAAATCTTCAGGTTATATATATATATATATATATATATACACACACACACATTTATAGAACATCTGAGACCATGAAAATCTTCTTCAAATCAACCGAAAACTCTGTTTCTCTGATTCCAATTTTGCTTAACAAACATGACACACAAGTTTCTTAACAGTTACACGCGAGACTATGAAAAGCTAACCTTGAAGCTCAGCTAGCTCCTCTTCTGACCTGCACTGGAACCATTAAAGCAACACTTTATCAACCCCAAAGATCTAAATCCAACTAAAAACATAGAATTATAACCAAGGCTGCAGATTTAGAAAAGAAAAAAAAAGAAAAAAAGAAACGAAACCAAGCCACACCCACCAAAACACAGTGGAATCTGTTGACTCTGGAAGTATATCGAGATAAAGTTTCCATTGAGAATCTTCCCTCAACTTCTCCCTGATCAAGAACAGAGCAACAGCCACCCAAGGCTTCAATCCACTACACACACTTGCAATCTCAGAAGCAGCAACTGCATCCTGGTTAATCCAAAACCGGTTAGGAATTTCCAGGACAACCTCGCTCCTGGAAATGTCCTTTTTCGCAACGAGTCCAAGTCCTTCAGGGACCATTCCGGGTCTGACAGGAGACTTGGCAGAGACTACACGCTGGTCCTGGAACCATTGCCAGAAGGTCCGGACCTCCGGTGGAGGGTCACCGGTTGGGGGTGGTGAGTGGAGAGAGGTGGCTGAAACAGAGATGGGTTTCTTTTTGAAGTGGATTGGAAGTGTTGGTTTAGTGGAGGAAGAAGAAAAGGGTTTGAGAGTTGTTGAAGAATGGAGGAAAGTAGAAGGCGAAGAAGGTGATGAGAGATTGAAAAGTGTTGCTGCCATTTGTGTCGTGTGGCTGAGATAAGATGTGGCGGGGGAACTTTATAGCTTGTTGTTTCGGATAAGAGGAGAAGATATTGTTTCGATCAATTTTGTTAGTTAATGTCAATTGGATTCTAAAGCACTTGCAGTTAGGAGTGTATTCGGTTTAATTCGGTTCAGTTTTTTATCAAAAATTAAACGAATCGAAATAAACAGTTTTTTAATATTTAAACCGAAATCGAAATCGAATGGTTAAAAAACCGAAATCGATTTTTTCGGTTCGGTTCGGTTTTTTTAACGGTTCAGTTTATCAGTTTTTTAATGAAAAAATCACTTGAAATTATAATTTTTTTTAAAAAATTGTCTATTCGGTTCAATATGGAACAACTGGATTCTATATGAAAACCCAAACCGAACCGAATCAAAAAAATGAAACCTTTAAACCGAACCGCATAATACCAAACCGAACTGAACCGTTTTACTCAATTCGTATTAATTTTTTTATTTTCTCGATTTCATTGCTCAACCCTACCTGCAGTGCGTTTGAATATATGTATTAGTTCCCACTTTGTTAAATAAATAGTAATTTTAATTCATATTCTAAGAATAATGGATTAATGTTAGACTTGGTACTCCTATTTTACCCTAATGTTTCATTTTAAGAGAATAATCTCTTTGTGAATGTAAAACATTGATCAACAAACGATTAACACTTAAAAATAATGATATTTTTACCCTAAATTAAAATTTTATGAATAAGATTTTATAAAATTAAAATTCATGTATAACATTAAATATTTGACCAAATTTTTGTACAATTTTAATATATATCTCAAAAAGTAAATTATTTTTTCGATTAATCTAGTGTAAGTACAAGATGATATATGTTCGAAGATAATTCTTGACCATTTGATATTGAATGCTCACACCTCTGACATTCTTGATGCTCGAACTCATGACCTCGTGAAATAACAATAATTATTTTTTTGATTAATTTAGTGCAAGTACAATGATGCTTCGGTTTGATGGATCCGTATTTTCAAAATCGAAGACTGAATTTAAATTTTGCTTAATCTTCTATTCCACTAAACATGTGTTAAATTCTCATTCTATTACTATATAATTAATTCATGTAATGTATAAAAGTTCTAATAAATAATTTTGTGTTCTTCACGTGAAATGTAGTTATCAAGTTAATTATGTAATTAAAGATAAAATATACCTTAATGCTGGTTGTTGTGGTTGGTATTTTCTTTTTATCTTACATCTTTATTTTTTTCTTTATTTTTAATAACTCTGTCTGGATTTTATATGCTTTCATAAAACGTTTTTCCTCTGTCTTTTGGCACGTTTTTATTTTCTTTTCAATTGTTTGTAGTTTATTTTTCTCTCTGGATTGGATTTGACGTCGTCACAAATGGTCAAGGTGGTGTTCATTTGTTATCCCGATTATCTTCCTTGATTTGGATCATCGAATTGGATTTGGATACACAACCTGCGATCATAGATAATTATCTCATGATGCTTGGCTTTGATTTGTGTTTTGTCGGTGGTCTTTAAGTAATTTTAAATAGCATATTGTGGTTCGTATGTCGTAGCAGTCAGATCTGTTCGTATCTACCCGTTGTTCGAGTTTTTCTGGATGAGATTTTTATCTTTTCCTCATATGGTCATGATATGATTTTGACTGGCTAATTTGTTAACGATTTTAAGAGAATATCTCAATTATGTATCTAATTTATGATTTTTGTCGTAGATTTTTATTATAATTTTAGATATTTTCTATTTATTAATAAAATTAATTGCGCCTATTTCAAAAAAGTGAAATGGGCATATGATAAAACATAATATAATAATACCAACAAACAGTTGATTTAGTGAGATGAAACACTAAATCTCTTAAGCAAGGTCAAGGGTTCGAATTCTGACGATTCCGAATAGAGCAAAGTAGGTTGGGAGGGTCGTCCTTGCATCTACAGTACCCGATTCAAATTAGTCGATCAATAGATGAATACCGATGGTTATAAAAAAGAATATAATGTAATAATAATTTAAACCTCAAAACATATATAGTATATAAAATTGATTCCGATTCTAATTAGTCGATCAATAGATGAATACCGATAGTTATAAACTAAAGTGATTAATATCGTAATTTAACCGATATCAATTTATAATACCTCGTTTTGTTTGATGAATAACGAAACACAAGCAACGTACATGAACGCGTGACTTCTTGTCTAATGAACCCAGGGATTAAACACATTAATTATTATTTTTAACTTAAAGGATATCATTAAAAACTCTTCCTATCCAATATTAAAGTATTGAATCTACGAAGAGAAAAGAGTACCACAAACTATATAGATCGAATAAATATTACTTCGTTCGCAACTTCTGTAAAATTAATCTTGGAACAAAATGAATCAAAATACAAAGACGTCAAAGACTAAACGACTCATTTAGTCAAACTATTTGCAACATTATTACATGATATTTGAACTAATTTATCAAATTAAATTGAATTTTTTTTATTCAACTCGTTAAAATCCCGAGTTAAACTCAAATTCAAGTTGAATCAACATAGATTAATTTTTTATAGAATTTTAATTAAGTAGAGTTCAAATTGATCACAAACTTCTTATGTATGGGTCACCAAATACTAAAGAAAAATTAACGCTGAAGAGACACATTATTCAAAGGTGGGGCGGTCTATCTTGGCGGACTATGCAACTTTACAGTAAAAATAATACAAAAAGAGTATTCGTCTCTCCTTCCGCCCTTCAACTGAACTGCTACTATATATATATATTTCACGTTTACCTAACCCAAGTGTTCCTTATTAACTTGCTCTTTTAATTTCTCAACTCGTTCAGTGATTTAGTGAAAACTGTGTTGAGTCAGAGTGTGGGGTTAGTTACAGTATTTAAGCATTGCTTCATCTGAACTTGCGGCATTTTTGACGGGAAAAGATGAAGTTCGGGAAGGAATTCGCGTCTCAGATGGTGCCGGAATGGCAAGATGCTTATATGGATTACGTTTACTTGAAGACCCTTTTGAAAGAACTACATCGTTTCAAACAGCGGAACAAGCCACCGGCTGCTCCCGGGCTAAAACGGAAGCTAACACTGTATAGAGCTTTCAGTGGCTTAACACAAAGGCACCACCACCATCACCCGACGAGTCCATTGTCACCGGACGATATTGAGAGTCATCCCATTTTGGTGAATTCCGTCGACCGGAACGGGTCGAGAAGTTATGTGACTACGTTTCAGATGTCGACGGAGGAAGGAGGAGAGTATGAGCTGGTGTACTTTAGAAGGCTTGATGACGAGTTCAATAAAGTGGACAAGTTTTATAGGGCTAAAATGCAGGAGGTGATGAAAGAAGCCGATGTTTTGAACAAGCAAATGGATGCTTTGATTGCTTTCAGGGTTAAAGTTGAGAATCCTCCCGGGATTCATTTCGACAGGTCGGTGGAGATGACTCGTCTCGCTTCGGATATCGCCGCTTCTGCTGCTGCACTCTCGGCTTCTACTCCGTCCGGTGCAAAATCAGCGAGCAGTAAGTTTCTCTTCTAGTATAACTTTTTGTTGTTTATCAGTCGATTGATTGGCTCTGATATGCAGAAAGGGCACCTCACTTGGAAGCCATTGAAGAAAGCATCCATGGTCAAGCCAATGATGACGAAAATGGTGATGAGAAAGAGAGAAATAGTCCGGTCGAAGAACCCAAATCGGCGATACCCGAAGTCAAGGTCATCCGACCCGCTCCACTTGAAATACTTGAGCGGGTGAAAATGAACAATCACCTCGAGACTCCTCGTTCCACCATTAAAGGTGTCCTCAAGGTTGAAAAGAATGCCGAGTTGAGTTTCAGTAGGGGAAATCTAAGAAAAGTTGAACAACAACTTAAGCGTGCTTTTGTTGAATTTTACCATAAGCTTCGTCTTCTTAAAAGTTACAGCTTTCTGAATACGTTGGCGTTCTCCAAAATTATGAAGAAGTATGATAAGATCACTTCCAGAAATGCGTCAAAACCTTACATGAAGATGGTGGATAACTCCTACCTTGGTAACTCTGATGAGGTAGAGTTTCTTTAGTAATTCAAAATTACTCTGTTTTAATGCCTTAATTTACCAGTGGCCTAATCTACAAGCTTTTCGTTGCAGATCACAAGGCTCATGGAGAGGGTTGAAGCAACATTCATCAAGCACTTTTCAAATGCAAATCGTTCCAAGGGAATGAGCATTTTAAGACCCAAAGCAAAACGAGAAAGGCATAGAACAACCTTTTCAACTGGTTTTTTCGCTGGCTGTTCAGCTTCTCTTGTTCTAGCCCTTATTCTGATCATACGTGCCCGTAACCTTATGGATAGTGAAGGAAAGAACAAATACATGGAAACCATGTTTCCTCTTTATAGGTACTTCTATTTCGTTCTTCTTCAAGTTTACCAGTGCTTAGAACTTGACAATTCAAACATAGATATGATCCAAGTAGCAATGTCGTGATAACAGACAACCCTCTTTCCCTTGGCAGTTTGTTCGGGTTCATTGTTCTACACATGTTAATGTATGCTATCAATATATACTACTGGAGGAAGTACCTAGTCAACTACGCCTTCATATTCGGTTTCAAGACGGGAACCGGATTGGGTTATCGACAAGTTCTTCTTCTGAGTTTTGGTCTTGGAGCATTTGCATTAGCTAGTGTGCTCTGCAACCTTGACATGGAGATGGATCCCAAAACAAAAGACTATAAAGCATTCACTGAACTTCTTCCTCTGATGTTGGTTGTGGTAAGATCATCTATTGAATATATCATATAATCAATATATATTGTCATATTGATCCCGTTCATTTTCCGACGACAACGTATTAACTCATCGTTTTGACATGTTGCAGTGTCTATTTATCATCCTATTCCTGCCATTCCACATCTTATATCGATCGAGTCGATTCTTCCTTCTCACATGCTTGTTCCACTGTCTTTGTGCTCCTCTCTACAAGGTAAGTTGAAGAAAATCATATTAAATTTATCATACAAAATCGTGGAACAAATCTTTATTCACCTGCAAGCATCTTTGTTGCTGCAGGTCACACTCCCAGACTTCTTCTTGGCTGATCAGTTAACTAGCCAGGTTAGTGGCAGATTAGTCCCTGCAGATTTCTTCTCGGACGATCCTTCGGATTCATTCGAAGTACTCACATCATTGGATCAACTTTTACAGGTGCAAGCCATTAGGAGCTTGGAGTTTTACATCTGCTACTATGGTTGGGGAGATTTCAAACACAGAGAGAACACTTGCAAAGATAGCAGCGTGTATAAAACTTTCTACTTCATCGTGGCAGTGCTTCCATACGTGGCTCGCTTCCTTCAGTGCCTGCGTCGCCTCTTCGAAGAGAAAGATGCGCTTCAAGGACTCAATGGATTGAAATACTTCCTGACGATCGTAGCCGTTTGTCTGAGAACAGCTTACAGCATTAACAAGGGAATAGGGTGGAGAATAATAGCCTGGATTGTCTCAGCCATCGCTGCAATATTTTGTACATATTGGGACTTGGTCTATGACTGGGGCCTTCTAAATCGCGACTCCAAGAACTTTTTGCTGAGAGATAAACTCCTTGTTCCTCACAAGAAAGTATATTTTGGAGCCATGGTGAGTTAGAAAAGTGGAAAAAAAAACCAGTAGTTTTCAAACTTGAACGCACCAGTTCATCCTACTGATCTCTAACGAATTACTTGTACCAAATTTCAGGGCTTGAATGTTCTGCTGAGATTTGCATGGCTCCAAACAGTGTTGAACTTCAAGTTCGCATTGCATCCGGAAACACTGACGACAATTGTTGCTAGTCTCGAGATCATTCGTCGTGGCATATGGAATTTCTTCAGGTAATCAAAAGTTTATCCATCAATGACTACCTTAATGTTATCCAACATCTTATCAATTGTGTTAATGGATTGTGGAAAATAGGTTGGAAAACGAGCATCTGAATAACGTTGGCAAGTATCGAGCGTTCAAGTCCGTACCATTACCGTTCAATCACGACGAGGACGATGATAAAGACGACTAAGTTTGCGGCATTCTGGTAAAGAGAAAGTAAACCTGAAAGAGGCCGTTCCACCATACCTTTCACGTGCAACTGGGAGGCAACAATTAGATAATGTGGTGGTAGTTTTTGTTGGTATAGCGTACAAAGTCCACGCTTTGAAGAGGGATCATTAAAAAATATTCTAAAAAATATCTTCCATAGCCAGCTTTCATAGCCAGCTTTCTCATTAAAAAATCAAACTGTTTCTTGTGCAACCCTTTAGTGAATATATCAGCAACTTGTTCTGCAATTGGGTGTAAACTAGCATACTTGTCCACTGTCACTTTCTCTTTGATGAAGTGTTTATCTACCTCCACATGCTTTGTACGGTCATGGAGAACCGGGTTTTGAGCTATGGCAATCGCTGACTTGTTGTCACAATATAATCTCATAGGTAAAGTAACATGAACTTCAAGTTCTTCTAGTAATCTTCTGATCTAGATTACTTCACGAATGCCATGAGCTACAGCCCTAAATTATGCCTCTGCACTACTCCGGGCGACCACATTTTGTTTCTTGCTTCTCCAAGTAACCAAATTACCTCCTACAAGGGTGCAGTAGCCGAAGGTTGACTTGTGATCTGTTACACTGCCAGCCCAGTCCACATCAGTATAGCCTTCAATCTGCATGTGTCTCCGTTTCTTGAAGAGTAGCCCTTTACGCGGTGTTCCCTTTAGGTACCTTAAGATTCGTAAACAACTTCAAAATGTTCAAGCCCTGGTGAGTGCATAAACTGGCTCACCGTGCTGACTGCGTAAGCAATGTCCGGCCGAGTATGGGACAAGTAGATTAATCTGCCCACTAACCATTGGTAGCGCTCTCTCTCCCTGACATCTTTTGCTGCCTCGAGCTGCATGTTGGGTTCAATTGGTGTTTCAGCTATCTTGTTGTAACAACCCGATTTTCAAAATAATATTTAATTGAAATTGAAGGGTTTAATTGTGAAAATTTGGTGAAAATTTGGGACTAAATTGAAAGATTTTAAAACTTGGAGCCTGTTTTAAAGTTAAAAAAAATTCAGGGACCAAGCTCTGAATTTAACCTTGGAGTGTCTGCAGGCAATTGTTATATGCGTGATTTCTGTTTTGAAAAACAGAAATCAATTTCACAAATCCTTCCTCACTCACACAACTTCCAAACTCGATTCCGACGCCGTCTGAATTCCGATCGTTGTTTTGAAACCACCGTTGTGTTCATCATCGAGCGAGGAACAAACCCTTCAAATTAATTGAAGCGAAACGCGGCCAAACGTCGGGAATTTCCGGTCAAAGTAGCGATGGTTTTGATAGCTCTATCGTGTTCATCATCTTAAATTCACCGCTGATCGTTGCTCCGTTTACGACACCTCCCGCACCATCGTGTTCCTTGTGCCGTTCCGAGTCCACCGGTGTTCCCCTTTTTCTCCGGCGGCGGCGGCGCGTGGGGAGGTGAACCGGTCAAACTTCCCGATTTGATGAATTCAAGCTCTCCGACGTTCAAAAATTTGAACCGAGCTTTGTAAGTATCTCGAAAACGCTCAAAATAATTTTTAGAAAATTTTTCGTAATTTTTAGAGCCTCGGAGGACACCTCACGCGCCACACGCGCCGTCGTAGGGCGAGTGAGTGACCGGTTCAACCGGTTTTCTTAAGGGTTTGACCGGTCACGACCTGACCCGTTTACCCGACCTGACCCGTTGACCCGACCCGATCGTTGACCATTGATCGGTACTATTCTGGTAAATAATTCGTTTTGGTGTTATTCTGGTAAATAATTCAGTTTTGGTGCTATACTGGTAAATATTTTGGTTTTGGTGCTATTCTAGTAATTAATTCGAAATGGGTGCTATTTTGTAAATATTTTAAAAAGGGTGCTATTTGTGTAAAATGTTCAACAGTTTGTTGACCTCCTTTGACCAGAACTTTGACCGGCTTTGACCGGCTATTAAACAATCGTTAATCTTTTCCAAGTATACCTATCCTGATAGTTTTCGACGTGCCGAATCCGTTTCCGTGGTCCGTTTTGTTAAATTCAAAACCCAAAGGTCTCCAAATTGACGGTCAAAGTGGTTGACTTTGACTTTGACCAAGAATTTGAATTTTCGAAAAGTCATACTTTATGTTTTTCGACGCCCTGATTCCGATTCCGCAATCCGTTTGGCCAAATTCAGACTCGAAATACCTCAAATTGATAGTCAAACCCGAAAAATGCTTATATACTTAAGAAGTTTAGCTTTGAACAATTAAATAGGATTTGAGACTGATAAATATTATTGTTTGAAGGTACAAGAGACTCTCCGGATCATTCGACAGCTCGACCCAGCTCTTCTAGATCAGTTAAACCACGTGTGCCAGTATTCACCCATTCGAAAACTGTAGCAGAGCGTGGTGAAACCAGCAATCAGTAGATTTGCTATTTGAATTTATTGTCGAGGTGTGTTCCCTACTTATTATTGAACTGTTTTATTGGTTTTAATATATGGTACACCGAATTCATTGGTTATTGTTTTATGGATGCACCAATTTAATGTGACAATTTATGGAATATGGCTGCTATCTAATTTTTGTTTTGAAATGGTATATGATTACCATGTTTTTGGATTTATGGAATTTATGTCACGGTGCAATTGAATTTTGGAATTGAATTACGATGGAATAGCTCTGATCAAGCTAACTGGGCCTAATGTGACTCTTGAGGGCCCCAAGATGTTTCATTAGGTCGGCTTTCCTTTGCTGTGTGCTTAGGGTAAGCTATATGGACTTATTGACTTGGGCTTAAGGATACAAGCTTCAGAGCTTATCCTTAAGTCGGCTTTCTTTTTGCTATGTGCATAAAGTAAGCTATATGGAAAATAATTTTGAGAACTACTGATGGTGTACCAGAAAAGGGTTTAAACTATGATTTTCAAAAAGTTAAACTCTTTTACAAATTTGTGAGATTACTGGACTATGATTTGTACCTATTGTGATTTTATGGAAATATTGGGACACACTGAGCCTAGCTCACCTTTTGAAAATGTTTTCCCCCTTTCAGATACTGTTGGTTAGATACCTCGGTTCGAGCACTTGGAGGATCAACATATCTCTTGAAGTAAATCAGATTGTAATGTTTTTATCTTGCAAGTTGACTTTATTTTGGTGACATGGACCTTATTTTAAAATATCGGATTTTATAATGATGACTCTTTTGCTAATACTGCTCGATTTATTGTGATTTTGAATTTGAAGACATGTTTTAAATTAAATTATTATTTATTGGTACTATATTTACGAGTTGGATTTGGATAGTATAATTTGTTTATAATTTCATGTTATTTATAATGTGATTTTATATCGATGGAATAACGGTTTCGGAAAATGTCTTTAATAATCATAATGTGATCCACTAGACTTAGTCGAAACGCATAGGCCGGGTCTAGGGCGTTACATTTATTGGTATCAGAGCTTTTGGTTTTTAACCCTCGGACTGTGTATGAGTCCACATTGAAAATACGATTTTGAAATATTTTACAAAACGAGTTACTAAGGCCATGTCACAAAGTTATTAAGATTTTAACTATGTTTGAGACTCCAAGTGCTTATCTAACCCTAAGTTTTATCTTCTGTAGTAAACTTGAGATCCATCAAAATGAGTGCTAGACGTGGTCGTCGAACTAGCCGTAGACGAGGTCGAGTGGCTAGATTCGCGGATCCGATCGATGAGATACGGGTAGATCCCCCACCTCCGATAGGTGATCATGCTCCTACGACCCCAACGGATCTGCCTTCTGCCGCTGGTATTGGCATGACTACACCGATAATAGGAGCGACCGATATTGAGTCAGAGTCTACCAGAGTTGCTTTGGATGAGAATTTTGGTAAACAATTTCTGCAGTTAATACAGGGAGCAGTCAGAGCTACTGGTGTTGTATCTGAGGTTCCTATTTCGCAGACTTTGATTGCCAATGGAGTTAGAACTTTTGGGGGACAGATAGGTGGAGCTCCTACTGAAGCTGATGATTGGCTCCAGGATAAAGAGAGACGCATGGATCAGTTGGGTTTGGACTCAACTAAGAGATATCAGGGTGCTGTGGCGATGTTAGATGGCAATGCCTATACTTGGTGGGAGTCAGTGACCAGTAGTGTTCCTACCGATCGTTTGACCTGGAATTTCTTTAAGGATCGCTTTCGGAGCCGTTTTCTGGGAGAGCGCTACTTAGCTCAGAGACGACAACAGTTTCAAGACCTGGTTCAGGGAGACATGATTGTTTCTGAATATGAGATCGAATTCCTGAAGTTGCTGAAGTATGGATTTAGTATGGTACCTACGAAGAGAGATCGATGTCGTAAATTTGCCCTTGGACTCAGATACAAGCTGCGTAGGCAAGTTGTAACCCATCAGGATGAGATATTTGATGTGCTGGTGGGCAGAGCCAAAGATGCGGAAGAGGTGGAGGTTTTAGCTTCTGGTAGAGAGCGTGTTGATCAAGATGGATCTAAGAAATTTTCAGGCCCGATGGAGTCATCAGCACAGTCCGGGAAGAGGACTCGTACTTCAGCCCCTCAGAGAAGCAATACACGTTCCAGGCCTGCAGCATCCTCACCTTTATCTGTCAGTCGAGGCGGTTCCTCGTCGTATTATAATGGGCCCCTTTGTGAGTATTGTGGTAAACAGCACTCAGGAGAGTGTCGTAAGAAGATGTGTCTTTGCTATCAGTGTGGATCTAGTGGTCATTATCGGAGGGATTGTCCTCAGTTAGTTTCGTTTGAGCAGACCACTACCCAAACTCCTGTGCGTTCGCAGACTACAGTACAGACCCCAATTAGAGATCGTAGTCAAGGAAAGACTCGATGATCAGCGTCCAGGACAGACAGTAGAGCCCGACCTCAGCAAAATAGAGGGCCAACAGCTTCTGAGGCTAGACAGTCAGTTTTAGTTGATGCAACTAGACGTCGTGATGACAGAGATGAGCCTGAGGTTATTGCAGGTACATTTACTATTTATTCTACCCCATACTTTGCATTATTGGACAATGGCTCCACTCACTCCTATGTATCGAGCTCAGTATCTCGAAACCTTCAGATTTCGATCGAGAACACTGAAAATACTGTTACAGTTACAAGCCAGTAGAACAAGCGGTATTAGTGAAAAAAGTATTCCGGCGTTGTCCTCTCGAGGTTCAGGGAGAAATTTTTCTCGCTGATCTTATGGAACTTCCTTTAGAGGAGTTCGATCTAATTCTTGGAATGGATTGGTTGAATAAACACAAGGTAAAGCTGGATTGCGAATACAAGCGGGCTACTCTGAAGACTTCAGATGGTCGGACTGTTGTGTTAATTGGTGAACGGCGTGGTTATCTCTCAAATATAGTTTCAGCGATGGAAATTGGTCGTATGATCCGGAAGGGATATGAGACCTTCATTGCTTGTATTTTGAACACCAAAGGTGCATTGTCCACGATCGAGGAGATTCGTACAGTTAGCGAGTTTCCTGATGTTTTTCCGGAGGAGTTGCCTGGGTTACCTCCTGATAGAGAGGTAGAGTTCGAGATTGAGACTTATCCGGGATCTTCACCTATTTCTATGGCACCTTATCGTATGGCTCCAAAGGAACTTAAGGAGTTGAAAGTCCAATTGCAAGAATTATTCGATCGAGGATTTATCCGACATAGTACTTCACCATGGGGAGCTCCAGTTCTGTTCGTGAAAAAGAAGGATGGGTCGCTAAGATTATGTATTGACTATCAGAAATTGAACAAGATGACGGTAAAGAATAAATACCCACTACCCAGGATTGATGACTTATTTGATCAATTGCGAGGAGCTACTGTATTCTCTAAGATTGATCTTCGTTTGGGGTATTATCAATTGAAAGTTAAAGGATCCGATGTTGCAAAAACGGCCATTCGCACTAGATATGGTCATTATGAATTTTTAGTGATGCCTTTTGGTTTGACGAACGCTCCTGCAGCTTTCATGGATTTGATGAATCGGGTGTTCCGACCATATTTGGATCAATTTGTGGTGGTCTTCATTGACGATATTCTGATATATTCTCGTACTGAGGCAGAGCATGACGAGCATTTGAAGATCGTTCTGCGGACTTTGAGAGAGCATTGTCTATATGCCAAACTAAGCAAGTGTGAGTTTTGGCTTCAAGAAGTGTCGTTTCTGGGGCATATTATTTCTGCGCGAGGTGTTCAGGTCGATCCCAGCAAGATAGAGGCTATTATGAATTGGAAACGACCTAAGAACGTATCTGAGATCCGCAGTTTCTTGGGCTTGGCTGGTTATTATCGACGTTTTGTTGAGGGCTTTTCGATCATTGCTTCTCCTTTGACAAAGTTGTTAAGGAAGAATGTGCCGTTTGACTGGGGCGAGGCACAACAGGAGAGCTTTGAGAAATTAAAGGCGGTTTTGACTCAAGTACCGGTGTTGATTCAACCAGAGTCCGGAAGGATTTTACAGTGTATAGTGATACTTCACATTCATGACTTGGTTGTGTTTTAATGCAGGAAAGTAAGGTGGTGGCTTATGCATCCCGTCAGCTACGGCCGCATGAGAGTAACTATCCTACTCACGATTTAGAGTTGGCATCAGTAATTTTTGCCTTGAAGATTTGGAGACATTATCTTTATGGAGAGAAGTGTTACATTTTCACGGATCATAAGAGCTTAAAGTATCTTCTGACCCAGAAGGAACTTAATTTGAGACAGCGTCGCTGGTTAGAGCTTCTAAAGGATTATGATTGCGCGATTGATTACCACCCTGGTAAAGCTAACATTGTAGCGGATGCTTTGAGTCGAAAGACGGTATCAGAGTTGAGGTCTTTAATGGCCAAGATGAATTTATATGACGATGGCACTTTGTTAGCAGAATTGCAAGTTAAGCCGACCTTGGTTGATAAGATCAAGGCTAAGCAACCCCTTGATAGCTCATTGCTTTCCATCTTTGAGCAAGTAGAGCAGGGGACAAACTCAGATTACGCAATTGATCAGGATAAAGTTTTATGCTTTAAAGGTAGATATTGTGTGCCTAATGATGCTGAGTTGAGGCAGACTATCCTTACTGAGGCTCATAGTAGTCCATATGCTATGCACCCCGGAGGAGATAAGATGTACCGGAATTTGAGATAGAGGTATCATTGGATTGGGATGAAGAAAGACATATCTGATTTTGTGGCTAGGTGTTTGACTTGTCAACAAGTTAAGGCAGAACATCAACATCCATCAGGTTTGTTACAGCCTATCAAGATTCCTGAATGGAAATGGGAGCGTATTACTATGGATTTTGTTACTGGCTTGCCTATGACTCATTCGAAAAAAGATTCAGTTTGGGTGATTGTTGACAGACTTACAAAGGCAGCTCACTTCATTCCTGTGCGAGTAAATTATACTTTGGACAAGCTGGCAAGATTGTATATTTCAGAGATTGTAAGATTGCATGGTGTTCCATTGTCTATTATTTCTGATCGAGATCCGAGATTTACTTCGAGATTTTGGAAGGCGTTACATACGACTTTGGGAACAAGATTGGATTATAGTACATCATTTCATCCACAAACTGATGGTCAATCTGAGAGAGTAATTCAGATTCTGGAGGATATGTTGCGGGGTTGCGTAATCGATTTTCATGGTAGTTGGGAGAACTTTTTGCCGTTGGCTGAATTTGCTTACAATAACAGTTATCAGACCAGCATTCGTATGGCACCTTATGAAGCACTCTATGGGCGTAAATATCGCACTCCGATCTGTTGGACTGAGTTGCGTGATAGGAAAACGTTGGGACCTGAGTTAGTGCGTGAGACGGAGGACATAGTCAGATTAATCCGTGACCGTCTGAAAGAGGCATTTGATAGGCAAAAATCTTATGCAGATCAAAGAAGGAAGGATATACAGTTTGAGGTTGGAGATTAGGTCTTTTTAAAAGTTTCACCCTGGAAGAAAGTATTGAGATTCGGGCGTAAGGGTAAATTGAGTCCAAGATTTATTGGACCATTTCGTATCTTGAAGAGGGTAGGACCTGTTGCATATCAGCTTGAGTTGCCTTTTGAGCTCAGTCGTATTCATGATGTCTTTCATTTATCAATGTTGAGGCGATATCATCCAGATCCGGATCATATCATTCAGGTTGAGGATGTAGACCTGAGACCTGATTTGTCATATGAGGAAGAGCCCATTCAGATCTTAGAGAGAGATGAACGAGTTCTTCGGAATAGGCGTATTCCAATGGTCAAGGTTCAGTGGAGTAATCGAGGTCCCTCAGAAGCTACTTGGGAGACATTGGAGTCAATGGAGGCTCAATTTCCTCATCTATTTTCATAAGGTAAATTTCGAGGACGAAATTTCTTGTAGAGGGGGAGAATTGTAACAACCCGATTTTCAAAATAATATTTAATTGAAATTGAAGGGTTTAATTGTGAAAATTTGGTGAAAATTTGGGACTGAATTGAAAGATTTTAAAACTTGGAGCTTGTTTTAAAGTTAAAGAAAATTCAGGGACCAAGCCCTGAATTTAACCTTGGAGTGTCGGCAGGCAATTGTTATATGCGTGATTTCTGTTTTGAAAATCAGAAATCAATTTCACAAATCCTTCCTCACTCACACAACTTCCAAACTCGATTCCGACGCCGTCTGAATTCTGATCGTTGTTTTGAAACCACCGTTGTGTTCATCATCGAGCGAGGAACAAACCCTTCAAATTAATTGAAGCGAAACGCGGCCAAACGTCGGGAATTTCCGGTCAAAGTAGCGATGGTTTTGTTAGCTCTATCGTCGATAAAATCTTAAATTCACCGCTGATCGTTGCTCCGTTTACGACACCTCCCGCACCATCGTGTTCCTTGTGCCGTTCCGAGTCCACCGGTGTTCCCTTTTTTCTCCGGCAGCGGCGGCGCGTGGGGAGGTGAACCGGTCAAACTTCCCGATTTGATGAATTTGAGCTCTCCGACGTTCAAAAATTTGAATCAAGCTTTGTAAGTATCTCGAAAACGCTCAAAATAATTTTTAGAAATTTTTCCGTAATTTTTAGAGCCCCGGAGGGCACCTCACGCGCCACGCGCGCCGCCGTAGGGCGAGTGAGTGACCGGTTCAACCGGTTTTCTTAAGGGTTTAACTGGTCCCGACCCGACCCGTTTACCCGACCAGATCGTTGATCGTTGATCGATTCTATTCTGGTAAATAATTCGGTTTTGGTGCTATTCTGGTAAATAATTCGGTTTTGGTGCTATTCTGGTAAATATTTTGGTTTTGGTTCTATTCTAGTAATTAATTCGAAATGGGTGCTATTTTGTAAATATTTTAAAAAGGGTGCTATTTGTGTAAAATGTTCAACAGTTTGTTGACATCCTTTGACCAGAACTTTGACCGGCTATTAAACGATCGTTAATCTTTTCCGAGTATACCTATCCTGATAGTTTTCAACGTGCCGAATCCGTTTCTGTGGTCCGTTTTGTCAAATTCGAACCCAAAGGTCTCCAAATTGATGGTCAAAGTGGTTGACTTTGACTTTTACCAAGAATTTGAATTTTGAAAAGTCATACTTTATGTTTTTCGACGCCCTGATTCCGATTCCGCAATCCGTTTGGCCAAATTCAGACTCGAAACACCTCAAATTGATAGTCAAACCCGACAAATGCTTATATACTTAAGAAGTTTAGCTTTGAACAATTAAATAGGATTTGGGACTGATAAATATTATTGTTTGAAGGTACAAGAGACTCTCCGGATCGTTCGACAGCTCGACTCAACTCTTCTAGATCAGTTAAACCACGTGTGCCAGTATTCACCCATTCGAAAACTGTAGCAGAGCGTGGTGAAACCAGCAATCAGTAGATTTGCTATTTGAATTTATTGTCGAGGTGTGTTCCCTACTTATTATTGAACTGTTTTATTGGTTTTAATATGTGGTACACCGAATTCATTGGTTATTGTTTTATGGATGCACCAATTTAATGTGATAATTTATGGAATATGGCTGCTATCTAATTTTTGTTTTGAAATGGTATATGATTACCATGTTTTTGGATTTATGGAATTTATGTCACGGTGCAATTGAATTTTGGAATTGAATTACGATGGAATAGCTCTGATCAAGCTAACTGGGCCTAATGTGACTCTTGAGGGCCCCAAGATGTTTCATTAGGTCGACTTTCCTTTGCTGTGTGCTTAGGGTAAGCTATATGGACTTATTGACTTGGGCTTAAGGATACAAGCTTCAGAGCCTATCCTTAAGTCGGCTTTCTTTTTGCTATGTGCATAAAGTAAGCTATATGGAAAATAATTTTGAGAACTACTGATGGTGTACCAGAAAAGGGTTTAAACTATGATTTCCAAAAAGTTAAACTCTTTTACGAATTTGTGAGATTACTGGACTATGATTTGTACCTATTGTGATTTTATAGAAATGTTGGGACACACTGAGCCTAGCTCACCTTTTGAAAATGTTTTCCCCCTTTCAGATACTGTTGGTTAGATACCTCGGTTCGAGCACTTGGAGGATCAACATATCTCTTGAAGTAAATCAGATTGTAATGTTTTTATCTTGCAAGTTGACTTTATTTTGGTAACATGGACCTTATTTTAAAATATCAGATTTTATAATGATGACTCGTTTGCTAATACTGCTCGGTTTATTGTGATTTTGAATTTGAAGACATGTTTTAAATTAAATTATTATTTATTGGTACTATATTTACGAGTTGGATTTGGATAGTATAATTTGTTTATAATTTCATGTTATTTATAATGTGATTTTATATCGATGGAATAACGGTTTCGGAAAATGTCTTTAATAATCATAATGTGATCCACTAGACTTAGTCGAAATGCATAGGCCGGGTCTAGGGGGTTACACTTGCAACCAAGCATACCTGTTTCTTTGAGGAGATTCAACACATATTTCCTCTGACTGACAAATACTCCTTCCTTAGAACTACTTCAATGGCCCAAGATCTTTAATCTCGAATTCAGTAGAGAGTTTCTCCTTTAGCCTTGCTAAATCCACACTATCATCTACAGTTAGGAAAATATCATATACATAAACAATCAAAATGATAATTTTACCTTCTTTTGAACGTTTGTAGAACATAGTATGGTTTGCTTGACTTTGGCAGGAACCAAGACCATTGCTTTGCCAAATCGTTCAAATCAAGCTCTAGGAGATTGTTTGAGACTGTACAAAGACTTCTTCTGTCTACATACCTTCTTGGCCCCACGTTTTCCTTCAAACCTTGATGGGAAACTCATGAAGATGTATGAATCAATAAGCAAATTTTTATGCTTGGCTATTATATGCATGTCCTTCTGCTTCACTTGGTAGTTCTGTATTACTAAACTTCCCAAAGCTCACTCTTTTACTCACCATTTCAGGTTAAAAGAGTCGACCCAATACAACTATCGACATCAGTAAAGGAGTTCCACCAGCGTTACTTGCGGAGTACGATGCATGTGATTAGGGGCATGTAGGTTGTATTATGTTTTTCATATTAGAGTATAAAACCTATTTAATTACTAAATATTGTTGAATTCTACTTTTAATATATATAATGATTTTCTGAATGTGTATTTTAAATAAAAATTATTTTACGATTTTACGCGCTTTAACAGAAATTTTTATTTTTCTGAGATTTTTACGGTGGGTCGTTCCAGTGGCCCTAGTGTGACATCTCGAATCGAATCGGGTCATCCTCATCGATCTGTAAGTGTTACAGACACTGTACATAATCATTATTTTTTTTCATTTAATACACGATTACAACTACCGGACACAATTCTGGATTCATTTAATACATCGAATCGGGTCACCCTCTGACGTGCCGGACATGATGGATTCAAGTTGGCTCTCGTATGAGTTACCGGCCAGTACCATACCGGTATCTGAAGAGGAGAGGGAACAACTACCGGACACAATTCTGATAACACCCTTTGGGCTAAGACCGCTGTTGATTTTTATCTACATGAGCGGAGCCAGGGGTGTTTCACTGACATATGCAAGCTCACCGATGATATCTATTTGTTGCTTGATCGGTCTTGGTGGGGCGTATTATTAGGGGTCGAAGACAATGGCTATTTCGATGGGGGGTAAGTCTTATATTTTTCTTATATTTCAATTTGATTAATTTTTTTTTTAAATTTATGTAAGTCACTAATATATGTCTTTTTTTGTAAAACAGCATATCGATGCGTGGGTGACACGTCTTCTAATAATAAGAAAACTTAAGAAAATAAAATATACGATATACAATTATGCCGACGTCTTTTAACGCCGTTCACTTGAAGAATGCACGAGATGAATCATTTGATTTGGGCAATGGACAAGCTAAACTTTATCCTGCATGGTGGGAGGTCGATAAGGTTAGTATTTATTTAGATTGAGTTTAAAGGTTTTATGAAATAAGTGCGCAAATGAATGAATTATTACTTATGATTGCAGGTGTTTATCCCTGTTTTGGAACGTAAACATTGGATTCTCGTCGAGCTTCAGCTCCCATCCCTTAAGACAATAGTGTATGACAGCATGATAAATTACATATCATTGGCTGATTTAAGAGATGTTATTAAGGGATGGAGCTCTCATTTGGCTAAATTCTTGGATGCGATCAATTATTGGACTCGTTCTGGAAACAAGAAGCCAAAGAAGCTCAATATTACAGTTATTAGAGACGAGACCGCGCCACAACAAACGAGCGGAGCCAGAGGAGATTGTGGTCCTCTCGTATGCTTGGCGTTGGAGCGTTTGACGATGGGAAGCATCAAGTATCTACCTCCCACCGATAGAGATAGAGCTGCAGTAGGCTTGTGGTTTCGGCATTATATGGCTAAATCGATATATACGAGACGCTGCCTACCTGCATCCGCGTTATAAAAATGTCCATAAACAATTGGTAAGTTTATATACTTTTGGTTTGAAAATGTTTGGTTAAGTACCTAGAATTCAATAATTTGCTGTTTGTAGGTTTTAGATGTGTAGAAAGTGTTGTTTGAGCAAATGTTTGGTTTCTGCAGGTTAATCTCAGAAGTGAACTGCGTGAAAACGATGTATGGTTGCAAAAGTTGATTCAATAGTTTAATTGATTGTTTTTTGATTGTTTAATTGATTTGTAAAAGTTGATTCAATAGTAGATGATCGGAAATAAGAATTATTGCTTATTTTTGATTGTTTAATTGATTTGTAAAAGATGATTTGTAAAAGTTGATTTGTGTAATTGATGCGAACATAATTCTTATTTGTGCTTGTTTAATTGATTGAAATGTAATGGTTGATTTTGTTGATTTCAATCTGCATTATGTTGAAGGCAAAAATGACTATCGCAATGCGAAATGAAAATCGCAATGCGAAATGAAAATCGCAACGAGAGAATCGCAATGCGAAATGAAAATCGCAATGCGGAAATGAAAATCGCAACGAGAGAATCGCAATGCGATTTTAATTTCGCATTGCGATTCTCTCGTTGCGATTTTCATTTCGCATTGCGATTTTCATTTCGCATTGCGATTTTCATTTCGCATTGCGATTCTCTCGTTGCGATTTTCATTTCCGCATTGCGATTTTCATGTTGGGATTTTCATTTCGCATTGCGATTCTCTCGTTGCGATTGTAATTTCCGTGTTGCGATAGTCAAATGCATGCCTAATAGTGATAACAACTGAATAAAAAGAGTTGGTTAAGTCAAAATGGTTGGCCTGAGTCATTAATTCAACTGAAAATGTTAAAAGTTCACACATAAAATCCACATAATACAACGTTTGCATTTAAAAATCACCTAAGTTAACAGTCCCAAAAGGTGAAGCCAATTGTGATTGGGATTTTAAAGATGATTGCCTTTTGCTTGACACCATATGAGCTTTGGATTTTGATGAGGATCCATATTTTGGTAGAGGAAAAGATGATTTTGATGGCACTGGTGATCCACATGTCAACCTTGTATGACCACTTTCCTTGCACCGACTACATGTCGATCTCTTCTTCTCTTCACCCTTAGACGGTATACGATTGTGACTTTTTGGTCAGCCAGGTAGCCTTCTGTCCATGGCTGGTGGCAAAACTGTTTGTAAGTCATCTGGTATGTCCCACTCAGAAGGATGTGGAATAGGGTAGACAATCTCGGCATAAGTCTGTCGATAAACTTCTGTAGTGTAGCAATCCATAGCGTATGCGCTTGAATCATCTTGGTTTAAATGAAGAGCAACTTTTATAACATGGCCACACGGATAACCAGATGTTTGCCATTTCATACAACTACACGTCTTTGCATTTAGATCGACTAGCCCATTTAAGTTATTATCCAGTACTTGAAACAAAGTGTTTGAACATGGTTCAACTCTCCATGACGTTGACTTCACAACACGTTTCGTTATCTTTTTTTCAGTCCATGGTGTAACACGATGTTCCAATGTTCCTGTAAATTTAAATAAACAATACTTAGTAAAATATATAAATATGATAAGTTACGAATTCAAAGAAATAATACCTGCATGGTTCTTTTCTTGTAGTACCACTGTTGAATAGAGGCTCGAAAAAACTCCATTAACATAGTAATGGGTAATTTCCGGGAATGACGACTTAGAGCGTTGATTGATTCTGCACTATTAGACGTCATGAAACCATATCTTGCTCCAAGTTGATGTACTCTTGACCATCTTTCAAACCCGACATCTTCTACTGTTTGAGCACACTGAGGCAAAACACGTCTTAAACAATTTATATGCTTATTGAAATCCACTTCCCGATAAGCTTTTACAGCCTTCCAGTATGTCCATTTGTGCTTTTTTATACCAGCAGACCTTGATTTTAGATTTCTATACAAATGAACACCACAAAGTCCATGAAAAGCATCTGGGAAACACCTTCTAACAGCGTTGTCAATTGAGTTTGCCCTATCGGATATGATTGTCAGATTGCTAATAGGACCTATGCAATCCCTAAGATGCCCCATAAACCATGTCCATGAATCAGAGGTTTCAGATTTGCCAACCCCGTAAGCTATTGGCAATATCCCATTGTTAGCATCCATGGCTACTGCTAATAAGTTTACTCCAAGGTATCGACCTTTCAAATGTGCTCCGTCAACTATAATAACTGGGCGCATGCAAGTAATAAACGAACGAATCTACAAATAATATACACAAGAAATATAATCATTTAAATGTGAAATGCATGTAACTAACAAAAATGAGTCAACAAAATTATATTGATTTACTAACCGTAGCACCAATGGCGATAAACAGCAACTCAAAGCGTCCATCTCTATCTGTTTTGATATGAGTTACCGACCCAGGATTTTTCAGCTTTAAATTGTGACAATAAGCCGGCAGTTGGGCAAACGATGCTTCTGGCGACCCCCTCAACAATTCCAAGGCATAACATTTGGCTCTCCAAGCTTGAGAATATGATATACTAATCTTGAACCGAGCATTCATGTCAGTCATAATTTCATGTCCCCGATATACCCTGCCATTCAAAAACATTAACTCAGCCAGAAAACCACCCAACACCTTTTTGTTTGCCTGTCTATAGTGAGGAAAAACTTGGGTTCTTGAACATGTATGTTTATCAATAAAAGTCCTAACTTGAAACATTTTGCAATCTTTTATTCTCTTTGCAATCATACGCCACGTACAGTTTTGTCAATCATACACCTTGTTTCGAAACGATCTTTGCTTGATTTGTTAACTTTTAGTTGATAGCCATCTTCCACACATTTCGTATACAAAGCTATCTTCAAGTCTTCCTTTGTATCAAAACAATCATCTTTCTTGATACGAATAACTTTTGTGTAACAATCAACTGCTTTCTTTATCAACTCTTCTTCCGGTATCTGAAGTAATTCTGGCATATTCCAGTTATACGCCCGTGGCATTTTCTTTTCTTCGGGGACTTTTTCTTCTTCTTTTCTTCTTCAGGATTATATGAATTACAGAATGGATGTTCAACATGTTCATTCACAGTCGTAACTTCCTCCTTATTATCATCAACAATACATTCTTCGGCAACGGCTGTTTCATCATCAAAATTCGGGTATTGACCAATATCAAAATCATTACACGCAGGGTCTGTTTCTTCTTCTGAAACATCATCAAAATCCGTGTATTGACCAATATCAAAGTCCGGATATTGACCAAGACCAAATTTCGAATACTGACTAGTACTCACAATTTTTTCTGTTGGCTCATCATCGTCTAACTGGTCAATACGAAAACCGGAATTTGGTGCTGAAAGTTGATTGGGATTTGGATTAGAGAAAGGTTGTGGGTTTTGAGAAAAACTTAGTTGATTACTACCCGCTACTGACCCAACAATACTACTTCTAGGTTCAACAACATACAATGTAACATCATCTTGTGAAACACTAATGTAAGCAATGAATCGTTCAACATCTTCATTGTCGGTTAACAAATAAACTTTACCATTTCTCTGATAAGATAGCCTAAATCCACTTAGGGGCTCTAAATTCAATTTATTTGAAACACGTAGCATTAGAGTTTCATAAGTTAACTTTTGTAAAGACAATTTTAGTTGAAGATTCATGGGTAAAGGCATATATTGTAAAACACCATGAACATTATCCCATGACCCTCCAAAACACAAATCTATCCAAACATGATCAACATTAGATGATTTCATGGTTGTAAATTAATTTACTAAACAGACGAGCTGCGAAACTAAAACCTGTTGCCGGATTGGGAAGGATGTCGTTGGATATAGGAACGGATGTCGCCGGAGAGAGTGATAGATGGAGATGGAATGAGTTGCGATTTAGGGATTTAGTTTATGATTTCAGTGTTATATACCCAAAATTTCAGTGTTGTGATTTACAGATTCTCGTTGCGATTTACGGATTATCGTTGCGATTTACAGATTCTCGTTGCGATTTACGGATTATCGTTGCGATTTACGGATACGCGTTGCGATATACGGATACGCATTGCGATTTACCCATACGCGTTGCGATTTACAGATACACGTTGCGATTTACGGATACGCGTTGCGATTTATGTGTTCGTGTTGCGATTTTCATATTCGCGTTGCGATTTTGGAAAATCGCAATGCGAATTTGTACTATCGCATTGCGATTTTTAAGAATCGCGTTGCGATTTTGGAAACTGATTTGCGATTATGGGGATCGCGTTGCGATTTTTATTTCGCGTTGCGATTTTGTTGGTCATTTTGGCAAATCCAAAAAAAGTTGGTTAAAATCGTATATTATAAGGCATTTTTGGTCACTGAGGCGATTTTCTCAAAAAATAATTGTATCCTCGAAGTCGATTAAAAAATTAATTTAATCTCTCTATTTTTTTAATAGAATTCAATCTCTCTATTTTTTTATATAAATATATTATCTTTATTATATCATCATTCATACGTGAATTGCTACATAATATTATGAATCAATATGTCAATACAATAAATTATCATGTTGATTACGTTGACTTTTACATTAATATCGCAACGATCAACATCAATTATAGAATAAAATTAATGTAATTAAGTATTTGAGGATAAAATTAATACAACTATAAAGACAAATTTCGCAATTGATTAGAGATATAATATTTATGTAAATAATTAACCCCTAAAGGATGAGCACAATAGTAGGGTCCATTTGATGACGTGGCTAAGAAAAGAACCACAAAGCTAATACTAATATTTTAATTTATTTCCTTGGCATACTGAGAGTTAATTGTTGTTAGAGCGTTAATAGATTATTGACGTGACACAATAAATTTATAAACTTAAAAAATGTAAACTATAGAAAAAGTTATTAATGTTTGAGTAAGATTTTATTTTCTCCACTAAAATTTTAAAAGTAATAAATTAGTCACTAAAACATCAAATAAGTCATTAAACAATAATTTTATATATGATTTACCTCAAAAGTTTTCTATTTTTTTCCAATTGTTCCCTATATATATTTTTTGAATTTAAAAAATAAAATTTAGAATTTATCTTTTTTGGGGCATGAAGCAATCGAATATTTCAAATGATAAACGAAAAATTAGAAAGCTTTTAGAATAAATTAGATATAAAATTATTGTTCAATGACCTTTTTTATGTTTTAGTAACCAATTTATTATTTTTAAAACTTTAATAGGAAAAACAAAAATTTACTCAAACATTAATGATCATTTGTATAAGTTATCCTTCTTAATTTTATAAATTAAATGTATCATGTCAACAATCCATTAAAACTCTGACGACAATTAATCATTGTAACCACATTTTTATAAATTATAGTTTACCCAAAATACTATAACACAAATATATAATAGCAAGTGTTAAAATGACCATCCAGCTCAGTTGGTAGAGCACAAGGTTCTTAACCTTAGGGTTGTGGGATCAAGTCCTACGGAGGGCATTTTCATAATTCGGAGGTTTCCTACGGAAGTTGTTCTCAACCTTCTGTTGGGGGCAACCTACTATCTTACCTCCCCCTTATTCCATTATATATGGGAATAAGGGTCAGCTAAGTGTTAGTATGTGCTTGGTTGAAAGTGGCACGTGTTGTCCACGTTCTTACCCGTTGTGACAGTTGATAACGATACGAGGTTCAGGTCGTTGATGATGAAATTCGTGTCAGCAACTAATCACACGACAAACTCAACCACCACTTTGTGGTGGGTTTTTCTTCGATTCTCAATTTTCTATCCAATTCGATGATGGCACGTGTCACCATATGATTAGTGAAAAATAAAATAATTAAATTTAAAAAAATATTTTTCATTCGTGTGTGTAACACGTGTCACAATATGGTTAGATAATTAAATTTATTAAATTAAATTTAAATTAGAACCAAATTAATAGAATATATAAACATTAAGGACTAAATGTATAATTGTGCCAATTTTTTTAACTGTCACGTCAGTATTTCCATTAATATTAACGGCTACTGACTTGATTGAACACATTTAAATAGTTATGAAATCAAATTAGAAGAGTCATTGAGGCTTATTTACATAATTTCTTTAAAATATGTTTGTCTGTTCCTACAGTGTTGGAGAACATTGTCTCCCATTATACAACAATGAGATGAGCACAAAGTAGCACGATTGTTATGATCAACGAACTGTAGTTGAACATTTTTCTATCATCGAAAACATTTTAAAAAAGAGAATATTTTGTGTCTAACAATGTAGGTTTACACGTTTAAAACAATAGATTTATACTAAAAATTATTTAAAAAGTTTGAATCATTGAGCAGTAAATATCCATCATTATTGCATAATAGTCTCGTCTGAGAATCAAAGAAACATTAATGTATAATATTATGATCAAATATGTAATTATATCAATTTTGTTAACTGCCATGACACTCCTTCATCTTCATTAAATGTTAGCGACAAATACATCATTTAAATAGTTGAGGAGTCTGGTTGATTGAAAGATCAATAGTGAAATTAGAATCTTTCTACAGTTAAGTGGTCATGGGTGTATTTTACCCAAAATTAAAATGCCATAGAGGCCTATGAATCCTCTAGCACCTCTTCATTTTTGGATTCCAATCCTAGTACCAGGCTTGCTTTTTGGGCTTGAAGAACACATATTCGAAATTATCGGCTCTCCAGTTCCTGCCCTCAACCCAAAATATAATGATTATGGGCCTATTCTGGATTGCAACTTGGTTTCTTCATCCCAAACCTAAATCAAGGTTTACAACTTGAAGAATATATATTCAAAAGGGCGATATAAACAAGGCCAAAGCTGAAGAGATAGCAAGATCGGTCTTATGCGTCTCTTGTGTGCAGAAAGTACAAAAAGAAACATCATGTAATCTGTCGCAGAAGCATAGCAGTGAAGGGTTGCCATCAGTACTGTACTTGTCACTTGTGGTAAACATCAAATTTATGGACCCGACCCCCATGTGATCGGCTGAGAACTAATAGCCTTCACATTTCCTAGCCATTGATATATATTTTTTTACTGTGGCTTTTATCGTCAAGGGAACGCAGTTTGGAGTTGAAGGAGGCGTATTGTACTGTAGCGGATCTTTTTTTCATGTGGTCTGTTGGCACCACGCGGGACAATAGGATCCTTCATATATATATAGTTGTTTTGTTGTATGTTAGCCATTCGTTTTCAAGGCCATGGCCTATCTTTTTGCAATTGGGGTCTGTGGGGTTATATCTAGGTTTACCTCCCCACTAGCCATGTTCTTTAATGGCCCCCCATTTCCCATTTGGACATTGCTATCCTAATCATTGGATCCCAAAACGAAAGAAATACAACTTCTCCTTAAAATTGGAATGAAGATAATTACTTGGAGGACACTACCGATTGTTCTTTTATAATCGTTATAGGAAAACAGTGGTTGTAACTATTGTTGATGGAGAGTCGCGGACGATAGTTCTATGGATACAGAAGGGATGATAAACATACTAAAGAAGACGATAAATTAATGTTTTGGACTTAGAAAAACGAGAGATCATCGCTTCGACTTTGCATGGAAGTTTATATAAATGTCTTTAGTGCTGGAGTATGGGTAAAATATTGATGGTTACTTATATGTTGGTAAGATGAATAGATCCGATAATCATGCAGTAAATTTAATCGGTGATAGGATTAATAACAGTCACGTCAAGTAATTGTAGGAACTTGGAGGATATAAAACTCCGAAAATATTAACACATAGTGGTGAAGATCCGGAAGAGATACAACAATAATCATTTTGGAGGATGACTCTAAAACAAAACCATGTGATGGGAGGGTCCACGAAAATCAAATCTCTGTGTATCATATGAACACACAGAGGGGGAGCGAAGTCGTAATCGGAAGACCGAAAAAACAAAAAACAAATGGTACGAAAGCAGCTCAGCATGATGGCCCCAACATGCAAGGCTGTTCCCAAGCAATTTAATGGAAGCAGGCAGCAAAGTCAAGTTTATGGGATAGCATGCAGCAGGAATAGGCGAAAGTAGTGATTATGGTTGCTGAAACCCTACTATTGAAGTGGGCTTTGCTTTGTTTTAAAGAAAACCCTTTACAACATCGTGGCGCTTCCATTAACGCACGTCTAAGCTTTTTCCCTTTCTGTTTTGGGTGGGATGACTCGATTGTGATGCTCGAAAAGGACTGGTTTCTTTAATTCTAATTGACATTAAATTTCGAATCTGATATGATTCTTCTTTTGTTGTCTGAATTAAACGTAATGTACAATTCCTGTCTATACCTATATATTGTATCATATCTTCTTTTGACAAAATGGCATGTTGTGATTAAATCTTTAACGTACTAGTTTGTAGTAGTAGTACTAGTAGTAGAAGCAGCAGCTGGGTGATTAGTGTTTTAACCACAGGTGACATGCTGTAAATAAATGGGAAATTAAACTACAAATCCACAGCTGAAAATTATTATCAGCCATTTGTGGCAGACAAGAGGATTTCGCTGACAAAGAAGATCAAATTTATTTACTTTTTTACAAGATTCTGCCCCTTTTATTTAAGGGTTGTTTGGTTCAAAGTATATCTTATTACCGGGAAATGAAATCTTTATTCTTCCGTTTGGTTGGCCAACATTCCCATTCCTTGGTAATCTTTAATTACCAACAGTGGATTTTTTGGAATATATTATCGGGAATGTGATTACCCCATTCTCTCAGGTATTGTTGGATTACCGACGTTTTGGACTAAAATACCCTTAATTTTTTTCAAAAATATCATTCTTCTGTCGTTGAATAATAAAAATTATACGAAGGTTAAATTATAAATTTATCCTTAACTATTTTAGATTTATAAAAAAATCCATAATTAGAATTTTATATAAAGTTCAAAGGTTAAAATAAAATTTTACCCTTTCATTAAATCTATTTATCTTTTCAATTTAAAAAAAAAAAAGTTATATAAATTTTATGAATTTAAATTTTTTAAAGAAAATATACAAATTAATTATAGTAATATTATAGTAGAATTCAACTTGTAAAAAAAACAAATATATAATAAGGACAATTTGGTAAAATATACATTCAAATAATATTTTATTCCTTTAACCAAACATTGTAATCTTACATTTTTGCTAAACCAACCAAACACAAAATACAATATTCCCAGTAATCCTATTCCCCGGAAATCTTTTATTTCCACTAGTAATCTTACATTTCGTGAACCAAACGCACCATAAGGGTAAAGTACAGAAATAATACCATACATTGTAGGGTGTTATTTTATTAAGTCCATTGACTATTAAAAGTTATAAGATGATTCTTTGACTATAGAACGTTGTTTTATTAAGTCTATCAACTATTAAAAGTTACAAAATGGTCACCTGACTATTCATTATGTTACAAACTCGTCATTTTTATGTTAAAAATTGGTGGTTGTCTAAGTTAAACGTTAACATGATGATTGAACTATTATAGTCGTTTGAGATTCTAAGATCATATTTAATTATATCACAGTCAGCAGGTTAACGTTCAACTCAGAATACCATCAATTTTTTAACATAAAAGGAGGATTTTAGAATATAATGAATATTTGAGTGACCATTTTGTAGTTTTTAATAGTTGATGAACTCAACAAAAATACTCTATAATCGAAAGATCATTTTATAACTTTTAAAATTCAATGATCTTAATAAAATAATATCTTAAATCATGACCATACTTTAGCTTTTTCTTTAACGTGGTGTTTGTGGGATTTGTTCAACCTATTGACTCAAATCCTACACACACGACCTACCTTTTACAGCATCAATGAATGTAAAATTCAAAACTCGAACGGTGCAATAAAAAGCAAAAACTAGAAATGGTGTCGGCGGGCACATTCTCTTAAATTAGTCCCCACACATGCTCCAAAAATAATCAAAGGGTGATGATGCCCAAAATTCATCAAACGGTCCTCATTGAACCTTAAAGCCTCTCAAACTAACTTGTTTTTTTACCCTTGTTATAGTGTTTGGACCCTTTGAAGGAAAAATCTATTAGATATACTCGACTCATCACGTCATATGTGGTATAATTAATAATATTTTTTAATCTCATTTTTTAAGGTAAATCTTCACGTCTTTTCTACGTGTAAATAAAGAGTGAACAATTATTTAGAAATTATATTCAAATTAATGGATGTGATTCACTAAAACCATGGATGACGTGGTAAGCCGTGACCATAAAATAATTTCTCCTATAAAGGTTTACCTAATTACAAAGCATACTTTCTTGGATAAATTGAACATTTAGTACTTCAACTAACATTTTTGTTCCATTTCGATCACTTAAGTATTTTTTTTTCAAAATCATATATAACATTACGTTTTGATCATATTTTTACCACTCATCATTAAAAACTTAACCAGGCTATTGACGTGGCAAATTTTGAATATTTTTTTATTTCCGCATCATTAGTTTTTAAAAATGTATTGGTTGATTAAAATTAACTAAAGAATAATAAAAAATAATGATGTGGAATTAAAAAAGTATTTAAAAATTACTGCATCAACAATACCGTTAAGTTTTTAATAGAGGATGACCAAAATTAAACTAAAATGTAACGTTAGGTATAATTTCAAAAAAATAATTGTTGAGTGACCAAAATAAAACAAAAGTGATAATTGAAGTACTATATGGTCACCGAGTAGTTAGTTTGAAAAGATCTTAATACACTTTTAGGTGCCTAACCTATACCTCAAATTAATTTTTGGTGACTATTTTTTTTGTGTGTGGTTAAAATAGAAGTTTAATGATTTCACCATTATACTTATAGATGTCTACCTTTGAAAAAAATCGTAAGTGACACATGTCACGTTAAAAAAAATAAAATAATATTTTTTTAAAATAAAAAAAATATAAACATAACACATATTATTTAATATTTTTTTACTGTAAAGTCAATATTATGTATAATTTAGTTAGTAAATTATTTTTGTGCCTTTTGGAGCAGTTGGGTAAAGTTCCAAAATTTTGTGTTATAAAAAAATCCATAGGCAGTATGATCATTTATGTTTATATTTTGTTCATTAATTTTAAAAATATAAGATATAATCACTTTTGTTTTTATTTAATTAAGATATGTTACTTTCGTTTTTATTTAATTAAACGTGGTCATCATGGGTTAACTGATGTTAACAATTAATAGAATATGTGACTGTGATAGTTGGTATAATCAAACATTTGGTCTCTGTTATTTACATATTCTCTCAGTTTAGTCATACTTTCAAATAAATTTTAACATAAAATATAGATTATTAAATGAAAATAAAAATAAAATATTTTTAAATTAAGTTAATAAGAAAATATATTTAATAAGTTAATCTAAAAGTATTTTTTAAATTAATATATATGAAATATTATGAATTTAAGTATTTATACACTAAGATACAAAATATATACACCATGTTGTCTACTTTAGACCAAGCAATGATCTTGACTTGATGATTGGAAACGTGTTTAATTTCTTAAGCGATTAAGGTTTGAATCTATTTTACCCCAATTTGCTTTCCTTTGCTTTCTTTCAATCAAAGTGTGACACATGTCACTATTTAATTGGTGAAAAATAACTATATTAAATTAAAATAAAATTAGCCCTCCAACCGAATAGTGACATGTGACATGACATGTGATATCATTCGATTGAATGATTAAATTTATTTTAATTTATTAAAAATATGATTAAATTGAGAGAATATGTAAATAATAAGTACTAAATATGTAATTATATCAAAATATTTAACTGTTGTTAACGATAATTAACTTAGAGTAACAACGTCTTAATTAAATAAAAACGAAAACGATTATACCTTATGTTTTTTAAAATCAATTATAAAAAATAGACAAAATATAAATATTAGAGATCATCCGTGTTGTTCACCCTTAATAATTTTGGGTTTGGGAGATTGAGCTTCAAGCTCATTGTTTTGAAAATCGGACCGGATCGGCCGGTTCAATCGAGAACAATTGTCTAGTCCGGTTCAATCTAAACCGGTTGAACCGCTACTAGTGAACCGGCCAGAACCGCTGAACCGCTCGAACCAGACCGACTGAAAACCGGAAAAAATCGGAAATTTTGTTTTTTTTTAAAAAATTAAACCAAACGTCGTTTGTTAAACGAGCCAAGTCGAACTCGAGTATTGCTGAGCTCGACTCAAACTTGAAAACTTTAAAAGTAAGCTCAACTCCACTCAAACTCACAAGTTAAAAATTATCAAATTCAACTCGAACTTGAAATATAATATTGAAACTTGAACTCAAAAAGGCATGAACTAAAAAAAATTAGAAGCTCAATTGAAGCCTAAAATTCGAGCTTGATTGAAGTGGAAGAATAGTTTACTCAATGCTCACCAAAAGGCTCCATGATTTTGAATGTCAAATTACATCTATTATTTATAGAAGTTAGTTGTGATGATCTTCTATATTTTTTAGCAATGTGTGATTGTTTTGTTATCATATTTTTACTCTTTAGACTTTTGGGATGCTCTTCTATGTTTCTTAGCCATGTGGGATTGTTTTAAAAAAAATAATAAACCAAACAATATCATTTTGTTATGATTTTTTAGCCCCAAATTTATTTTTTAATTATAGTTATATAATTATATTTATTATTTAATATGTTTTACCTTAAATATTATGTTGTAGTTAATTTGAATCATTTTGTTTCACTTGATTTTATGGTTTTTAATTTATATATGTTATGACTTGCTTTGAATATGACTTGTGATATAAAAAATTATTTTTTATTAAATATTTTTGATATTTTTATTTAATTTTTTAAATAATTATGACGTCGTCCGGTTCTTCTGACGGATCAAACCGATTCAACCAGTTAAACCAGTAAACCGATAGCATGACCTGTTCGCTAACCGATCCGGTTACCATATTCAAACTCCATGAAAAATCTCTTGGCACAAGGCTTCAGATAGCGGGGAGTGGTGCTTTCTTGTCTGTTTCATTACAGCTTTACCTTTTTCTTAAGCCCTAAATTTATTTTTTAATTATAGTTATATAATTATATTTATTATTTAATATGGTTTACCTTAAATATTATGTTGTAGTTAATTTGAATCATTTTGTTTCACTTAATTTTATGGTTTTTAATTTATATATGTTATGACTTGCTTTGAATATGACTTGTGATATAAAAAAGAGAAAATAACCTCAGTGACCAAAAATTCCAGATAATATACGATTTTGATCAACTTTTTTTGGATTTGCGAAAATGACCAACAAAATCACAATGCGATCTGTAATTCGCATTGCGATCTCCACTATCGCAAATTCGCGTTGCATTTCGCGTTGCGATAATTGAAAATCGCGTTGCGATTTTCCAGTTTGCGTTGCGATAGTCTACAGTTGTCGTTGCGATTTTCCAAATTGGTTGCGATAGTCTACAGTTGTCGTTGCGATTTTCCAAATTCGTTACGAAAATCGCATTGCGATTTTCCAGTTCACGTTGCGATAGTCTACAGTTGTCGTTGCGATTTTCCAAATTCGTTGCGATTTTCCAAATTCGTTGCGATTTTCCAAATTCGTTGCGATAGTTAAAAAAAGATTTTGTTTCTTAAGAATTTTCTCTAAAAAGATAGTATCCGCGCGGACGTGTCGAAGACACGTATTACCACGACCACGACCACGACCACGACCACGACCACGACCCGAGACGAGACGGGCGGCGGCGGCGCGCGAGAGTCCCCCTTGTTCTCTATCACTCAACAAGGAAGTGGGAAAGCCAAGCCTTAAATACCATTCTCAATAGTGTTTCCAATACTATGTGGGATTGAGCATTACCAACACTTGTTTCCAATACAATATGATTATTCAGGAAACAATTAACAATCATGCACCTTAAAACAACTGAATCAGCAACCAATTGCATTAGTATTATACGATTAAATATGTCATAATTAAAAGTCAATCTACAATCAATCGCGATTATTGCAATTTTAAGCAAAACATTCAAAAATAATATCACTATTTAAGGCTCAATCCCACATAGTATTGGGAACAAGTGTTGGTAATGCTCAAATCCCACATAGTATTGGAAACACTATTGAGAATGGTATTTAAGGTTTGGCTTTCCCACTTCCTTGTTGAGTGATAGAGAACAAGGGGGACTCTCGCGCGCCGCCGCCGCCGTCCGTCTCGGGTCGGGTCGTGGTCGTGGTCGTGGTCGTGGTCGTGGTCGTGGTCGTGGTAATGGTAATGGTAATGGTAATACGTGTCTTCGACACGTCCGCGCGGATACTATCTTTTTAGAGAAAATTCTTAAGAAACAAAATCTTTTTTTTTTTAACTATCGCAACGAATTTGGAAAATCGCAACGACAACTGTAGACTTTCGCAACAACAACTGTAGACTATCGCAACGAATTTGGAAAATCGCAACGACATTGCAGACTATCGCAACGCGAAATGGAAAATCCCAACGCGATTTTCAACTATCGCAACGCGAAATGGAAATCGCAACGCGAAATGCAACGCGAATTTGCGATAGTGGAAATCGCAATGCGAATTAGAGATCGCATTGCGATTTTGTTGGTCATTTTCGCAAATCCAAAAAAAGTTGGTCAAAATCGTATATTATCTGAGATTTTTGGTCACTGAAGTTATTTTCTCTATAAAAAATTATTTTTATTAAATATTTTTGATATTTTTATTTAATTTTTTAAATAATTATGACGTCGTCCGGTTCTTCTAACGAATCAAACCGATTTAACTGATTAAACTAATAAACCGATAACATGACCGGTTCGCTAACCAATCCGGTTACCATGTTCAAGCTCCATGAAAAATCTCTTGACACAAGGCTTCAGATAGCGGGGAGTGGTGCTTTCTTGTCTGTTTCATTACAGCTTTACCTTTTTCTTAACTTTTCCACCATAAATAATTCTAAAACCTTGTTCTCTTGTCGGGGAAAAAAACCCCAATCAATGGAGTGAAAATGACAGCACCAAGAATAACACAAATTTACCTTAAAAAAGTGTAAAGTATTCAAATGATACCTCAATTATCTCTTAACTATTAAAAGGTACAAAATGATTGTATGATTATAAAATATTGTTTTGTTAAGTCATTCGACTATTAAAAGTTATAAAATGGTCACTCAACTATTTATTATATTCTGTTAAAAAATTGGCGGTTGTCTGAACTAGACGTAATATGGTGACTGAGATATGATAGTCATTTGAGATCGTATCACAGTCAACATGTTAACGTTCAGCCCAAAATATTGTCATTTTTTCAATTGAAAATAATGAGTTTAGAACATAATAAATAGTTGGGTGACTATTTTGTAACTTTTAATAGTCGAGAGATTCAACAAAACAACATTCTATAGTCAAAGGATCATTTTATAACTTTTAATAGTTAAAGGATTTAATAAAATAGTAATCTATAGTTTGGGGATCATTTGTATATTTTACCAAGAAAAGAATGACGCTAATTTATTTTTTATATATATTTGTTTTTTTTTTCTTAATGGCACTCTTTACTGCTTTAATTTGAGTATTGCGTTTTAAAGGTCAAAAAGCAAAGCCAAAGGATGACAAAGGTTAATTGAGATTTAGAGTTACAACAAGATACGATTAGATACCAATAATCAGTTGATTCAATAGGATGAGACATTAGATTCTTTAACCAAAATCAAATATTTGAATCATGACTATTGCGAATAGAATAAAATATGTTTGGTAGTGTCGCCCTTACCTCTACAATACTCCCATTCCGAATTAATTGATCAATCGAATAAACGTGATATGTTAGATCTTAAATTAAAATTATTTAAATCTTTTATGTGATTTGAAAAAATTCATTGGATTTAATTTATTTAAAATTTTATTTCACTTAAATCAATTTATTAATTTGGTGTAAGTACACGACAATATATGTTTATAAGAATTAAGCTCACTAGAACAATATTTGCAAGAGAAAATGAAAATAAGAATGAAAAACTTCTTCTCTTATATTTGAATGTTTGGATATGTGTTCTCACTTTTCTTCAAGTGTCATGAGCTTGTTTTTATAGCTTGAAATGAGTTTGAAGTCATATATAGTCGTTGGGGATGTTTTAGAGCCGTTGTGGATGTTTTGAAGTAGTTGGGGGATTATTTTTCTGCAAAAATAGGTTGTCCAGAACAGGGGTATTGGTACCCCTCTAAGGGGTATCATACTACATTTGTTAAATTCAAATTTAACTAGCTGTTACTAGCCGTTGGAGACTTGTAGTATTGATACTGCCTAAGGGGTATCGATACTACTTTGCAATATGGTATAGATACCCTTGCATGGTATCTGTACCCTTTTTGCATTCGATGTTTGAGCATTCATAGGAGTATCGGTACCAATTCATAGGGGTATCGGTACCAATTCATAGGGGTATCGGTACCTATTAATATTTTTGCTCAAATATGAATTTAATGGACTTTAAATTATTTTTGAAACTTTTTGAAAAACTTTGAATAAATTCAATTCAAGTCTAAAAACATTTTGTCTTAATTTGTTATATCGAAACATAGTTATACATAACCTTCGTAGAATTTTTTTTATTCAACGACAGAAGAATGATATTTTTGGAAAACAAAATTAAGGGCATTTTAGTCCAAAATGTCGGGAATGTAATAATACATAAGGGAATGAGTACTCACATTCCTGGTAATATACCCCTAAAATATCACTGATGGAAACAACTTATTACATGAGGCTGAGAATGTTTGCTAAGCAAACGGGGGAATGACTTTCCATTCCCCCGGTAATGTGAGATACCCTGAACCAAACGCCCCCTAAAGGTCAAAAAGAAAAGCCGAAAGATGACAAAGGTTAATTGAGATTTAGAGTTACAACAAGATACGATTAGATACCAACAATCAGTTGGTTCAGTGGGATGAGATATTAGATCCCTTAAGCAAGATCAAAGATTTTAATCATGACTATTGTGAATAGAGTAAAATTAGGTTGGTAGTGTCGCCCTTACCTATATTGTATCCCATTCCGAATTAATTGATCAATCGAATAAACATGACAATATATGTTGAAAGATAACTCTTAACCATTTGATATCGAATGTTCGCATTCTTGACATTCTTGGTGTTCTAACTTGTATCAATTTTAAAATAAATTAAATTTGTCTATCAATATAAAAGTTTTACAGTAGATTATAACTATCAAAGTAGATTATAATATGAATAACCATAAACTGATAAGTTTATAAAAATTAATAAAAAAAACATGTCTTTATAATACATTCCAAAATGTAAAACAAGTCTCATATAAGTAAATTTTTCAGAAGTCCAAATATATAATAAGTTTCAAATTTGATAAGGAAATATGATATAAATATAATTAGTAAATAATCATATTTTATAAAAATAAAACATCGTTAAATGATTCTCCAAGTACCAGAACGATCCTAATCGTTAAAAATCTAAAAGAAAAAAATATTAAGAGGTGAGTTATAGATCTTAGTGTTATTCATAATTTTTCTACTTCACAAATCCAACCCAATACGACATACAAGGTAAGTGTTATTTCAGCGTATATCGATAAATTGTACATAATTATATTTTGGTTACGATAAATAATAATTGATAAATGCATACATCGGCATTATTTAATGATGTGCAACATACAACTCATTTATATAGTTTAGTGGGATGAGACACTAGATCCTTTAAGTAAAATTAAGAGTTTAAAATCTTGGAATTGCAAACGGAGCAAATTAAGTTGGGAGGGTCACCATTGACTTTGCAATACTCGGTCCGGATTAATCGATCAATAGATCAGATACGATGATAATGTATCATCGGTACTAAGCATACAACATACATAAGGCTCCCCTTGGCCCCCCTAAGTTCCGCCCCTGCGTATTCGAGTTATCAATTTAGTCAATCTGCCATGTCATTCGTCATGTTAATCTATCATCATGGATTGCCATATCAGCATCGTAACGGTCAATGACGAAAAAAAATTGGACAAAAGATCATATTAAGTTTATTTTGAGTTGAAAAATCACATTGAAAAAAATATCAGCATCGTCATGTTAATCACATTAATTTGTTTTTCAAAAATACATGGACCCTTATCTTTTTGCCTAAATTTTTTTCTTAAAACACCTTTTTTTCTAGTTACTCAATTTTTATCTTGATCCCTCAATTTTAAAAGTTTTGATTTTTCCATCAAATTTTAAAAATTAACTTTGAGGATTTTGTCATTGATAAATTAAAGAATTAATGGACCGATGGAATATCATTGGAATAAAGATCCAATTTTCAAATGAAGCATTAATAATCAGTACCATCAATACCGCCATTGTTGAAAGCAGAAAGAAAGCTTCATGTGTTTGTTTGAAATATTTTTTAATCACCGATAATACATACACACCTTACAAATGTAATTGTTTGAGTTTAAAATTTCTAAGGACGACTGTATTATTTTTTTAGAGTAAAGTATACAAATGGTCCCTCGACTATAGAATATTTTTTATTGAGCTCATCGACTATTAAAAGTTACAAAATGGTCTTTTGACTATAGAACGTCATTTTATTAAGTCCCTCGACTATTAAAAGTTACAAAAATATCACCCGATTATTCATTATGTTCCAAAATCATCATTTTCAATTAAAAATGTACGGTTGTCTAAGCTGGACGTTAATATGATAATTGAGATATGATAGTCGTTTAAGATTCTAGAATCATATTTTATCATATTATAGCCAGTAAGTTAACGTTTAGGTCATAATACCATCAATTTTTTAACATAAAAGGACACGTTTAGAATATAATGAATAGTCAGGTGACCATTTTGTAACCTTTAATAGTTGAGGAATTTAATAAAGTTATATCCTATAGTCAGGGACCATTTATGTACTTTACCTTTTTTTTAATTCAGGAAACCACTAAATAGATTCAAAAGAACGAAGAGAAGAGCAAACTGGGGGATGTTTACTATGAAGTAAGTAAGCAGTAGGGTAAAAATAGCAATGCCCCCACTTACATTTTTAAGGCAATTTCCTACTCAAAAAGCAACAAAACCACGCGGTTTCTACTTTCAACACACCAAAACAGCTCCCCCCATGTGCCTCCGCATACACATACTCCATCCTTTGTATGTAGTGATAAAAAAAACAATTTGGACAATTTGGGCAATTTGGGTCTGGTCCCCCATGCCCAAAAAGTGGTAGTTAGTTGTAGTTGTAAGCTTCTAACGGTGCCCTTCTAGCTAACCCTTTCTATAAATCCCCCTCACCCTCTCCCCATTTCTTCACATTCATCTCAGCTTCCTTCTTCATGTAATCTTCTTATCCTTCTCATGAATGTTACCATGGAGGTTATGTTTTTTTTTGTTTGAAAAGGGTTTTTAACTTGTTTTCTTTGCAGGGAAATGGCTTTTGCTAAGGTCTTTTGGTTGGGTTTTCTTGCAATGGCGTGTGGTGTTGATGGGTATGGTGGTGGTTGGAGTAATGCACATGTAACCTTCTATGGTGGGAGTGATGCTTCGGGGACGATGGGTATGGGGCACTAAATGAAGCAACTCTTTCACAATGGGTGGGCTTGTTTTTGTTTGATTAATTGTTTTGGGTTTTGGGTATTGCAGGTGGAGCTTGTGGTTATGGGAACCTCTATAGCCAGGGCTATGGGACGAATACTGCGGCTCTGAGCACGGCTCTGTTCAACAATGGGCTGAGCTGTGGGTCGTGCTATGAGATTAAGTGCGTTAATGACGGCAAGTGGTGCCTGCCGGGCTCCATTTTGGTCACGGCCACCAATTTCTGCCCTCCCAACAGTGCTTTGCCGAATAATGCAGGAGGCTGGTGCAACCCTCCCCTGCATCACTTTGACCTTTCTCAGCCTGTTTTCCAACACATTGCTCAATACAGGGCTGGGATTGTGCCCGTTGCTTATAGAAGGTATGCCAAAATCTCATCTTTTTTACCCTTTCCTCCGGTAAATGCCTTTGTTTTTACATTTTTTTAACTGCTTCGTAACATCAGTTGGTAACTTTTTGTTGGGCTTTTGAAATTTATAGGGTTGCATGTAGAAGAAAGGGAGGAATCAGGTTCACAATCAATGGCCACTCCTACTTCAACCTAGTCCTCATCACCAACGTCGGCGGTGCTGGTGATGTACACGCCGTGGCCATCAAGGGCTTCAGGACCGGTTGGCAGTCCATGTCTCGGAACTGGGGCCAGAACTGGCAAAGCAACAGCTACCTCAACGGCCAAAGCCTCTCATTTAAGGTTACCACCAGTGATGGCCGTACCGTGGTGTCCTACAACGTTGCCCCAGCCGGTTGGTCCTTCGGGCAGACCTTCACCGGTGCCCAATTCCGCTAGAGGAGCTCGCTTGATCAAAATACCACATATATACAAAGTAGTATTTAACTAGCTTGATTTCTAGTATACCTGGCTAGCATACTAATATCTATAGAGCCCTATAATGGGACTCTTGGGGGTCAGAATTGTGAAAGGGCTTATTTTAAAATAGCCTTTTTACCATTTTGGGTTTTTAGTTTTATTGTGGGGTAGGTGTCTTAATTAAGGTAAGATACTTTTTTTTTTTTTTGGGATAATCTAAGATACCTTTTTTACAAGTATTGTAAGGGTCATTTTTCTTGGAGGATGTGGACTTTTACCACCAGCCACACTAGTATGATTAACCTAGTAGGTAAATTGCTCAATTAGATCTCATATATGTAGGAGAGTAATTTGTAAAAATTGCATTTACCACTCGTAATGCTGATTTACTATTAATATGTTTCCATGTTCATCTTTACTCTTTGATTCGTGCACGAAATCACTTGGTTCGTGCAATTGTTACATATATATATATATATATTTTATTAATCTAGTGGGCTTATAAAGGATATTATCTGTTTTAAAGACTCTTAATAAGAACGAACGTTCAAGTACCTTACAATCTTTAGTACTCAATCTAAAATCTCTAAAAATAACAACTATTTTTCTAACTACTGAGGTAACTTAATATAATATATTTTAAAAGCACTTCTTTGGGGTAAAATATATTTTATAAAATAAGGTAACTGCGTATTAATAATGTCTTTTAAATTTGGTAACTACAAAAAGAAAATAGTACGTATACTTTTCCATTCATTCCATGGGATAAATTTTAAAATTATGTATAATAAATAATCTCAAATTAATAATTGCTTATTAATATTAAACATTTCACTTCAACTTCACGTATTCATTGAGTTTTTATTTTAGGTATATTTATAGGCACAGAGAACAAATATAAATAATTTATTGAGTGATAAGAGGGATTATTATTATTTTTAAAGGTATTTGAGTGTTTATTATCAAATGATTGAGTATCTCAAACATATATTATCGTTTGTAATCAAATTTTAATAAAAGATAAATATATATTTAAACAAAATATTTGTTTGAAAAAAAATTAAAAGTTTAAAATTCGAAAAACTAAAACCCTTCGACTTTGAAGCAAGCATGTATGTGTATACAAAGGTGAAGTACTCGAATGATCCATTTATTATAAGGCACTGTTAAAATAGTCTCATGGCTATAAAATATAGTTTTTTTGAGTCTTTCAATTATTACAAATTACAAAATGATCATTTAACTATTCATATTGTCGCAACCGTCTTTCGGTTGGGTCCGGAATTGGACTTCGACTTAGGAAAATGAATTAGGAGTCGCCACCGATCATTTATTTGAAAGTCAAACGGGTTGATCGGATACCTTATTTCTTACCTGATCTGTGTCTTTCCAAAAATGTGTCGGATTCGAGAGTCGGTTACAATCAAGGAAGGGTTAACACCCTTGAACTGCCCTTTCGGTACTACGTAATTTTCAGTTGTCTTTAATTAAGAAAATTGTAAATTTAAATTGAAATGTAAAATAACGATCCAAAACTTACCTTCAACTATTTTTTGAAAATGTACTCTTATAGAATCAAGGAAAAGCTTTAGAAAAACAAATGTGACGAAAATAAATGGAAAATAAAGAAACTAAAATAAAGAATAAATAAATAATAACTACCAACATATAAAATAAGGACAAAAATCAAACAACATGACTAACATTGAGATAGCAAAACTGAAATGAAGAATACAGACAAATGAGGAATAGGTAAATAAAGGAACAAATGTAAATAAATAAAATACGACAAAAATAAATAAATTAAATAACAAGAAATAAAAAAAAGGTAAAATAAGACGAGGGAAAGAAGATAAAAAAACCATATATATATATATATTTATATAAAGTATAACTTGTGAATTAAGGAATAAATAAAATATATACATGCGTATAAATAATAAATTAATAAAATAAATAATAAGGTACTAATGACACATATATGTAAAAAATAAAATACTAGATAAAAAACTAATAATACTATAAAATATATAAAAAGAATTAAAAATCAGAAAAATGACTAAATTGAAAGAAAATCTCAATTGAGGGTCGAAATCAAAAGGAAATATTAAGGATTAATTTCAATTTGGGGGGGTGAAATAACACTTTAAAAGATACGAGGGACCAAAAGGGTAGTTTACCCTATTTTATTTGAAACACGCGGGTACGTATGCTAAAAAAACTAAAAACTTTCATTTGGTCCATTTCAAAAGCCAGAGCCATCCGCTTTCCCATTTTCTCTGTAATGTTCTTGAGCTTCCAAGAACAGAGGCCGTGAGTTTCCAGAAACCGACCATCAGCCGCCGCAAGCCGCCTCGCCGGCGCCGTTGAACGGCGACGGCCGCCGTTCATCGGCGGCAAAATCACGAAATTTTTTTATTTTCCAGTAGCTTTTCACATCCTCGTTTCAAAGATCCAGACAGTTTTTCAAAAAATCAAGCCTCGGGGGCTAGATCTAAGGAAGTAGATCCTGAAAACGCCCCTTGTTCATCGACTGAAAACGCTTCTTTTGGGTTCTATTCGAACCAAAATGACGAAGAGACCATGCATGCAAGCATCTAAAGCGATAAAGGTACAAACTTTTACCTTTTCCTTCCGAAAACTTTGCGAGAATTCCTCTGTTTTCACTCTAATATTTACTGCGAATTTTTGCTAGGATTTTGTATCTATTTCGTGTGAAAAAATCTCTCCCCCTATCGTGAGAATTACATGTTTATTTATAATAAAAAAACTACACTTAGAATCCTATTTTAACTAGAATCCTAATTCTTGTTGTCTTCTGTTGTGATTTGTTATTACTTCATGCGTGACGTTGGTGAGGTTGAGGAATTCACGGCGCTGAGAAAACCGGATGAGGGAAACGTGGGTGGCGAGGACTCGTGAGGCAAGGATTGCGGCGCTAAAGAGGGAAGCTGCTAGGGTTTCTGGAAACCCTAGCTCCAGCTGGGTTGCGTGCGTGGGTTTGGGCTGGTGTAGGCTTGTTGTTGTATTCGGGCACCAATTGGGCCTGAAAAGAAAAAATGTAAATAAATGTATTAGATATAAATGGATATATAATATAATTTATAATATAAATCTATATTATATAATATAATGACGTTTGAATGACGAAATTTAGTGTCTTCACATATATTCTAAACTCATCATTTTTTGTTAAAAATTGATGACAATATGAGTGAATAGGGGTGTAAACGAGCCGAGTCGAGCTCGAGTATTGCTGAGCTCGACTCGACTCGAAAATTCTGAAATGGAGCTCGATTCGACTCGAAAACTCGCGAGCTTAAAATTTTCAAGCTCGACTCGAACTCGAAATCCTGAACTGAAGCTCGTGAGCAGCTCGAAAAGGCTCGAAATGAAAAAAAAATCTTAAACTTAACTCGATTAAAACCTCAAACTCAAACTCGAACATGAACCATAAATACATGAAATCTTACTGTATATTTTTTAAAAAAATCAATACATAAATATTAATATTATTATTAATTTATTTTTTTTAAATAAAATCTTAATATATTATATTTTCGAACTGCTCACGAGCTTTTCGAGTCGAATATCGAGTAGCTCGTTTCAGCTCGTTAATAACTCGAGTCGAGCTCGAGTCTAGTCCATTTGATCCGAATATTTATCGAGCCTTGATCGAATCGATCTCGAATAGCTCGCGATCTGTCTCGTCTCATTTACAGCCCTATGAGTGAACATCAACCTATTGACTAAAATATAATAGTTGTTTAAGATTTTAAAATCAAATTTTATCATATCACAATCAACATGTTAACATCTAACCCAAACTATCATCAATTTTTTAACAACAGATGATGAGTCTAAATGTTAAGTAATTATAACTTAATTTATTAGAAATTTTGTAGGCAACGGTGACAGTAACAGTGCCGAAGAGCTGATATCATGAGGAGTCAGCCACGTGAATTAACTTAACGCCCAATTATCCTCCCAATACTTTTACATCCAGTGTGATACACCTTAGATTTGTGGGGTCAAAACAGGACATTGAATTTGATTACACTGAAAGCTCAGCTCAATCCAAATTGCACACTGGAATTACTGAACCCTTTTTCCTTTTTATAAAAGGGTCAAATTGATGTGTCCGTGTTGTATCATATCCGTATAGTGTGTCCATGCTTCTTAAAAGCCATGTATAAGCCCCTGGATTGCTCAATGATGTTGAAGCTGCTGCATGTATGAAGTAGTGGGGTGACATGCAAACGTGCTCGAGAATCAAAATTCGAAAGGATAGTGGGAGTAAATGGGGAAAGGCTTACTCGGGAATACAATGGCTCATCAAACATGGTAACGGCACAGGGGCCAGACGTGGAAGCCCAACTACCTGGGGTAGTATCGTATCGAGTTCCGGGACCTTGTACAACACCATTAACATGATAATCTGGAGGAGTTTCATGAAAATTCATCTCTGCCACGGGAGGGAACTTGGCATCATTCAGTATATTAAGATTGTACGAGAAGAAGGTGCATTGTCCACCCAGTTGCAGCCGCAACGATCTGTTTCCACTCAAATCATTCAGGACGCTGTTCTCTTGTCCAGATCTTGATAGCTCGGAACTTTTTCCAGTCCCAAAGTAACCCGAATAACTTCCAAAGGAGGAGCTTGCAGAGCCCTCCACATCTCTAGTACCATAATTCATTGTCAAAGGTCATTTCCATTAACAAAACAAAATAAGTAGAAACTGATAATAATCTGCCATGCCACTTGTGATCTACATTATATACCAACATCTTCATCTCGTGTTTTACAAAATATTTCTAGAAAACCTACTCACCTGTGGGAAATCAAATTCAGGTCATCTGACAAGGCCATATGTCTACTGTCATGATTAGGCATCCATGCAAGATTTTGGAGGAGCTGTTCAATGCCCATTCTATAGGGTACCTACATTTCATTTTGGAACTGCAAGAGATAAGATACCATAGTCTTGTGACTTTGGGGTGTTTGTATGGGGGAATGGAATCCACATTCTCCCGTTTGATTAGCTCGGGAATCCTATTCCCGGTAATGTAAGATTACTAATAATAGATTTTTTGGGGTATATTATCGGGAATGTCATTATCTCCCTTTCCTTAAGTATTGTTGGATTACCGGTGTTTTGGACTAAAATGCTCTTAATTTTTTTCTTCAAAAATATCCTTCTTCTGTCATTGAATAATAAAAATTCTACGAGGGTTGAATTACAAATTTATCCTTAAACTATTTTAGATTTACAAAAAAAATCTATAATTAAAATTTTATATGAAGTTCAAGGGTTAAAATAAAATTTTACCCTTTCATTAAACCTTTTTATATTTTCAATTTTGTAAAAAAAAATTATATTCCTTGTAAAAAAAAATTATATTCCTTGTAAAAAAAAAACAAATATATAATAAAGACAATTTGGTCAAATATACATTCTCAAATATACATTCTAATAATCTTTTATTCCTTTAACCAAACACGGTAATCTTACATTCCTGCTAAGCCAACCAAACACAAAATATAACATTTCCAGTAATCTTATTCCCTGATAATCTCACATTCCCACTGGTAATCTTACATTCCGTGAACTAAACGCAAATATATAAAGCAGTAAAAATATTCCGAGCGTATCACACATTCTTACCTGACTTGTGCATTCTAACGAAAGAAGCTGCTGCTGCTTTCCAAAATTTTCCTGCCAAAAGAAGGTAGATAAGTGTCTCTAGTGTACGAACATATTTGGCACTCATTATTTAATCTTTCAGAGAGAGGATCACAACTTCATGTAGTTTCCAGTGGCACTCGTCAGTTCACATTACACAGCAAATTGCTATTTTTTAGCAACTTCCACATATGCCCCTTGGGAGGGCACCCTTATCATTTTATATGAAAAATCTAACAACACAGGAACATGGCATACCTTATGGGATTGTTGATTTAGGGATTCCTTGAGTGAATCTTCCATTTTGCCCCAGTTGTTCTACATTGTTGATCTTGTCAAAGTTAGTCCAATAGCTGAGAAGCCAATAGCAAAAGTCGACAGATAGCATATTTACCGGATAATAATAACACAAAAGACTAAACTCCGCATCTCACCTTAGTCTCCCGTGTACTTCAGAAAGTCGAGTCTGTATTAATCTTGCTTGGTTAGTCAGGTCCTGCACACAGAAATCACAGAGATATCAAAAAGAATGTCGGGAATGAATATTAACATGGCCTCGGTATTTTGAATTATCATTATCCATTAAGGTAACAAGACACATCCATACATACCTCTATTGTTTGTGTGCTGGGGAAAAAGGGAAAAGAAGAAGTCATAATACTATTAGAAATATATTGTAGAATTGAAGTAGATGAATGAACTATACTAGGAGACATTGTGCCGAGAAGAAGAAGATCAATGTGCACCTTGTACCCAAATATTCATGAATATTTACATCATGGTCCAACTTCTTGAATGTTTTTTTCAGTGCCTAGACTCTCATAGAGAAAAGAAACTATGTAATTGATAAGAATGACGATGTTTCGTGCACACAAGAAAATGATAAAAAGCAAACAACAATCGTAACATTCTAAAAGAGAGTGAGTCTAGGAAACGACTTACTTCAAGGCTTTCCAATTTCCTGTTCCAGTAAAAATAGGAATGAGAATGCCAGTAAATTTCATTTCAATAAGTACAGCATTGAACTGTTGAGAACGAAAGATAAATAATGTGATTGTTGACTCAGAAAATGCAAACCACACCTTTTAGCCCGTTCCTGTGGAGTGAGTTGAGCGAACTTTTCAATGATCTCCTCAATGCTGCCGAGTTCACACAGTAGAATAAAATAAATGAATGTGCCTGTCATAAATGTTAGCCTTATATATATGAAAAGTTTATCAGTGGTGCTCGAGAAAATCTTAAGGAAACTCTGAAATTCCTCCACATTTGTAACACGTCGGGAGTTGCATCGTCTACTTCACTATCTTATAATATACTGCACACGCCTTTGCATATTCTGTAACTATCATGCGTCTCTCAAAGGCAAAGCCAAGTTATAGCAACTACCTTATTTTTTGTATGTGAACATTTCCTCAAGAACAATAACAAATATTTAATCACTTCCTAAGTATTGCTCCTAAGAGAAAATAGTAAAACCAGAGCCTACCCCTTTTGACAATGCCGATAGTTGAGGTGAAATTATCAACATTATAAAGTATAAGCCAACACCTACCTACCTACCTACCTATCCTGTTCAAAGCTAAGTACATGAAGAAGAAAAGGGTGATAATGGAAGGGTTACCTGCGCTTCACAACGCATAAGGAAGGCTTGTTAGTTGGGGAGAACATAAGGAGGACAATTTCTACATCACATAGGATAGATAGCTCATTAGCCTTTTTCATGATGCCATGCTTCCTTTTGCCATTGGTCGCCTGACGACCATTTGGGTTCTCTAACTTCTTTATCTTTAGCTTAACCCTTCCCATCCCGCATTTTCAAAATCTCATAATTGAGTGTTGGAGTCCCATGGAATATGCTTCAATTAATGAAATTTATGCCATGACCACAATAAAAACACTTCCTTTGTGCCTTTAAAAAAACTTTGTGATCACTAGTCATCATATCAGTGTAGAAGCTGAAAAAAGTATGATCAAACTAAATGAACCCAGAAAAAGAAACCCACTTTAAGATTCATACAATGAAATGAACCCAGAAAAAGAAACCCACTTTAAGATTCATGTAATGATCATCTTTTTATTTGCTTTTGTGCTATTGGGTTCATAAATTTGCAAGAAAGAAAGGAAAGGGCATACCCAAATGAAGAAAAAATCAAACGACGAGTTGAAAGTACATGATGCAAAACGTCATAAAAGTGGGGGTGATTGGGTTGATTATTCAGCCATGGAAGAGAGAACCAGAGGGGGAGAGAGAGAATATGAGACAAAGAGAGAGAACGTAGAGAAAGAGTGTGTGTGTGTGGTTGGGGGGGGGGGGAGAGAGCAGAGAAGTAGTATTGGGTTTACACGACCGGGTGAGCGGCAAAACTTTAATAAAATGTCAATATCTAAAAAGAATTTCAACATATATTATAAAACATATTCTAAATCCCTAAATATTTTTTTCTCATTTAAATTTCCTGTTTTTCTTATTTACAAATTATCCCTAAATTTGTCAATAAAATGCAAAAGTAAATAAAAAAATTAAATAAATCCTAAACTGTACTTCCCTTCATCCAACGTCAAACTGGAATATGCAAACTTGCAGACTCCAACTCCCTTATCCTCAGCCCTTCCTTAAATATCCGCCCACCGCCCCACCGGTAGCCAAAGACGGCGGTCTTCTCTTCCGCCAAAAGCTCCTCTACCTCCAATCTTTAAACATCAATCCCCACAAAGCTCTCCACTTAAACCCTTCCCTCCGTTCCACCCCGCTTTCCTCCCTCCTCTCCGTTGAGCACTCCCTCTCCTCCGTCGGCCTCTCCCGCCCTTCCATCGGCCGTATCCTCGACATGTGCCCTCTCCTCCTCACCTCCGACCCTCTCCCTCCGATTAACTTCCTCCTCCACGAAGTCCCTCTCCCTTTCCCTCACCTCCCTCTCTCCCTAACTCGTTGCCCTCGCCTTTTGGTCTCATCCGTCTCCACCAACTCCGCCCCGCTCTCCGCTTCCTCACTTCCCTCGGACTCGTTGTCAATTCCACACCACCCTTCTTTTAGTTTCCAACGTGGAAAACCCCTGAAACCCAAACTCAACTTCCTTCGGTCTCTGGGTTTTGACGAGCCGGAGGTGAACCGGATGGCGGCGAGGTCTCCGGGGTTGTTGACTCTGAGTGTGGAGAATAATATGAGGCCTAAAGTTGAGTTTTTCTTGGGGGAAATGGAATGCGACTTGGAGGAATTAAAGAGGTTCCCTCAGTATTTTTCGTTTAGTTTAGAGAAAAAGATTAAGCCGAGGCATAGAGCTTTAGTGGAACATGGGTTTAAATTGCCATTGTCAAAGATGCTAAGGGTTAGTGATGGAGAATTCAATGCCAGATTAATTGAGATGCGATTGCAAAGAGTTCAAAAGACATAGCCTCTTGTCCTTGTAAGTTCCCTTTTCACGTTTATTTCGAATTTTGTTCTCTGTTCTTAATTTGATGGTGAAATTTGGGAAATTGCTGATAATTACTAGGCCATTGAAGAATGTGTGTTTGTCATATAAGAGATTTCAATCTTAAGCAGCCATGTGCAAGTTAAATATTGATTGCATGAGAAAAATAGTTCCTCCTTTTATTTTAGTTTTGTAGAATGAAAAAAGTAAAATGTTTTATTGTTTGAGATATGGTATACTAAGATTTATATGCTTTTATCAGAGGCATTTTAACTCGATTGTTTATGTTCGCATGGTAGAGGTTAGGTGGTTTTACATTCCGCCATGAATCGATATATCGTGGATAACATGTCTCCCTGTGAGTTGGAACATTGTAATGGGATTCTACGAGGCTCATGTTTTAAGGCTTTTGTCTGCAGAGAGGAGGCAATACTGTGATGACATTTCAGTCATTTGCCGATGAACTCTGTTTACTTGTGTTTCGGTACACTGTCTGTCGCACTGGGAGTTTGATCAGCCTAATGTACTAGGTCATCACACTTGTGACCTAGAATGTTGATAAATTTAGCACTAGATTGATTACTAGTAATATACACGAGACCATCTTGCTTGCTATTTCGATTTTGGTACCATTTGTAATGTAGATATTTCGTTGCGTTTGATTAGTCGTTTTGCACTCCCTGGCTCTCCACTTTAGAATATAACGGAATGAGATGCTTTTTGTTGTTTGCCCAGCAGTCAAGTTGCCTCAGATATATTTCTTTGAATTACTATTCCCCTTGATTAATTTAGGAATAAATACTTTGTAAGTAGCAGCTCATTAATTCGACGGGAGAAGTATGGCTAGTTGTTTAGTCTCTGCTTTTATTTATTAGCTTCGTTTTATCATTGCTAGAATGCTAGGGAATTCTGGTTCATACCATTGTGCTGCTTTCCACTTGGAGTTTGGTGCGAATGCAATTATGTGTGCCTCGAATCTTTCAAGTTCACAAGGTTTTAATCTAGCATCACCATCGAGTATATTCGTGGTAAGGTGGTTTATGCTTTAACTTATCAACTTGGGGATTTTAGCCTGCTGGAATGCTAGAATGCCAGTAAGATGATGCTTGGACTTTAAGGGATTACAAGAAGTAATATAGCTAAAAAAGACAGTTTATCAATAGGCTGAAATTGATTGAAAGTGCTGGTAATTATTTTCCGGTGTCACCCGGAACATGTTTGAATCGGAAATAACAAAATCAGGATGTTCCGGTGGTTGTTACCCTCCTGTAGAAGATCAAAGCACACAGTTTAGTTGTACTTCTCTTGGCCCTTTTTCATATTCACTAAAAATAGTGTAGTCATATTCTTGTAAATCGCCGATGGTATCGAAATATTTATTGTGCATCGAGAAAAAGGATAAGGAGAGAGTTGAGTTAAACCTGAAAATATATTGAAAATCAATAGATTTTTATGTATAGCTTGTAATGCCTTCCACTTTCTATCCACATTTCTCTCACCTACTGCCTTGGGAGCTTTTGATTTTTCTTGGCTCTTTCTGGCTAATGTTGATTGTGCATCCTAGATAGAGTGTTGCCGAGCTCTATGGACCTTGGTGCAATGCCTATTACTTGACATAAGACATGCCATAATGTCTGAAAATGTCACCCGTGTTTGACTAAATAGTCATTCTGGCCCTTTTTCTTTTTTTTAAAGCATTTTGGCCCCCCAACATTTTCTTTTAGGGAAAAAAGCCCCTATTTTGAAGCATTGATAGTTTGTTGACCAACGATTTCCATTCATGGAGGGGCTTTTTATCTCAAGATAAAACGTTGGGGGGGACGAAATGCTTTAAAAAAAAGAAATAAAAAGAATAGGGGTGAAAGTGATTATTTAGTCAAACTTTAGGGACATATTTTTGTTGTTATGCATAAGACATTGCCATGACATTTCTTGCATATTTTCAGCTAGTTTCTGTACACAACTTTAAAATTCATCATCATTTTAGACTTGAATGATAAAATATTTCTTAAAAGGATATTATTAAAATATTCAAATCACAACAATGGTTTACAACCACAATAGTAAACTAAACACTTAATAAATATATTATATTCTTAAGATAGCAAGAACCATATAAGGAAAATGTTAAAAAAGTTAACCGAATAAACTTGGATAAAAGGTAGATACAAACAGATTTGACCGAATCAAAAAATAAACCACAAAAGGGAATAAAGTTATTGAAAGATTATCGACAAATCGAAAATTAGAATTGAGCGATATGGAAATACTATCCACGAAAGCAAATTGTTTATTCAAATCCAATATGAGGGTTCAAAACAGAGAATATCATCATGATAACAAATAAAGCGTCATATTGATTAGTTTTGACAATGTCAAATCCAACTCCAAAAGAAAAAATAAACAAAAATAATAGTCAAATGATTGAAAACATGCTATAAAGACGGAGAAAAATATATCATAAAGGCAAAAGAAGACGTGTCATAAAGGTAGAATTATTAAATATAAAAAATAAGAAAAAATAAAGACATACTATAATAAAGCAAAGGAAAAACAATGAATATCGACGGTCAGTGATCAACACCAAAGCTAAGGAAAAAGATGAAGAAGAAAAGAGACTAACATCGGCTAAGGAAAAAAAAGAAAAATATGGTAAATCCTAATATCATGTAAGATTTAAAATTAAATTTAAAACACTAAAATCTAAATTTTAAACCCTAGTTCAACCATCCAAAACCATCCAACCCCTAAATCAAAAGAATTCATAAGCCCTAAACTTTCCTTACTATCCAAAGTAGATACACCTTCATTTCCGATCATATTTCGTCCATTGACCCCTTATTATCCGTCCACCCTCCGTCCATTGACCCCTTATTTTTCGCCCACCCTCCGTTCACGGAACATTTGAGGTAGAAGACAATGACCACTATGGTTCTGATCACACAGACTTGAACTGTGCCTTAAATAGCACGCGGTGACCACCATGATATAGGTTTATCAGTGGCCACAGTTTACGCCAAGGATAATGGCTCAAAGGCACCGCGACCATTGAGAACCTCAACACTTACATACTTATAAATCTAAAACGACAACCCCAAACCATCTCTAATAACGGATGATCCTCGTAATCCTTAAAACCTAAACCATCTCTAATGACGATTATCTTTCTTTAACGATGAACTATCGAAAACCTAATTCCTCCTCGCAACATGCACAACCACGATGATCCCCTCCATCCTCGTATCAACTAGAAACCACAACATAAAAAACCAATGACAATAACACAACCAAAGCAGCAATCCGGGCCATCTGATACCTAGACAATCAGAACCCAGACACAAGATTCAAACGATGATAATCAAAGCAACGATAGGCAACAACAAAGCTTAGCGACAATGATAAGTTGGTTGTGTAGTAAAAGGGAACCCACCTTTTTTTTTCAAATTTGTTGTATTCCTCTCTCTTTAATACATAGTGTTTAGGGTGAGGGTCAGAACGATGAAGATGAGGTTCGAGGGTGCAATCGACAATAGTGGAAGATTAGGGTTTGGGGTGTGGTCGCTGAGGGTTAAGAGTTTATGTATTAGAGATTAGAGATTGAAATTAATGTATTAAGATCTTATTTTTATTTTAAATCCTACATGGTAAAAATGGTAATATCATATGCCACATCATATGAAAATACTAATAAAAAGATCCATGTCATCATAGAGTGGTCAAAACATGATCTTGGTCCAAAATCAAACTATTATCACTCACTTTTCTCGGCGTATTTGCCCGTGTTTAGACGAAGCATTGCATGGATCTGATTTAGGAGGAAAATCTTATACGAAAGATTCACTTACCCAAACCAGACGTCGGAGATGTGATTTAGGAGGAAAATTCAAGCGAGATACAACATAAAATAACAATAGATTACGAAGAAAAGGACATAGTTGGTATAGGTAAAAACCAATAGGACAAAGTATAGGTCTTCAACTGCTATTGGTATAATGTAGTAAAACAGTGGCAGCTAACAACGCTTTTGGACATGATCTTGGTCCAAAATCAAAGCTATTATCACTCACTTTTCTCTGCGTATTTGCACGTCTTTAGACGAAGCATTGCATAGATCTGTCTGTCTGTCTAAAAGCCGAAGAAAGAGTCTAAACATTAAACATAGGATGCTTCGGTTTGCCCATGTTCTTTTGCCTCTGCGTCCTCACGTCCCACGCCTTTGCTAATTGATGTCATTATGATTCATGTTTATTCAAATTGATAACACTGAAATTTTACATTACGTCAATAGTATGACAATTTGGTAGTGAACAGGGATTTATTTTACCCTCATATCTTCAGCAAACCAAATCATCCATCACGTGATGATGAATGGCCAATTTTTTTTAATGATACTTATCATTAAATATGCAAATGCATACCAAGTTCCAAAGAGTTTAAAGCTCATTCCCTGCATGAAATTTTATTGTTTTCGAGCTATGTTGTTGTTCCTTATTCCGACATCGATTTAGTGTACTTTTTTCCTTCATATAGGCCTAGGAAGGGTTTTTAATGAGGCTTCTATCATTTGTCTTGTTTTGTATACACTTGATCAATAATATCATACAAAACGTCCATTTCAAAAAATATATTTATATAAGGTTAGGAAATATCATAACCGTTATAAACGGAAAAAAAAAGTTATCAAGTACATAATTTTTTTAAAATAAACTAAATAACATTTTAGGTTGAAATCTAAAATATTATTTTTTTCATAACAAATCATATAAATTGCATAATTATACTGGTCACAATTTAAAAAGTTGTCGTTAAGAAATTATGTAACATTCTCGATTGTAAGTTGTAACTGAAATTATTATTAATTGGATAACGTTTTAGAATAAACAAGACAATATTTTAGATTAAAACTTTCTGCAATGTAACATTTTCAGTATTACTAGCTATATAATATCTTATAATAAAGATGATAACCTTTTAAATTAAAACACACCATAAATTAACGGTTTTTATTGAATCACAAAGCAAGGAAACAAAATTGTTGGATAAAGTATTTAGAGGCAAAGCGTGGGGTCAACATTATAATGCAGGAAGAGTTGGTTTCTCGTAGAGGAGGGAATGGGCTCCCACAATGCTTGGGAAAAGGATGACAGACGTGTATAATTTCATGAATTTTACGTTCTATTCATTTTAATATGGGCAATAGTATAAGTTTAGCGAGTGGTGGGCGGATGTGGATGTAAAAAGTTATACTCATCATGGGTAGTAGGTAAGTGATGGGTTTGAGATCTTACTCGTCTCGCATCCGCGCGCCACTAGCTATCCACCGTATAAATTTTGGATCATTATGAATTTATTTATAATTTAAGAAACTATTTTATAAATATTCAGATTTTATATGACATGACTTGTAATTTAACTGAATGTTAAGGTATAAACATTTTTAGAATTAAAGATTGTCGTCCCTCCTATCCCAAATTCTCAATCTTTAGAATTAGGGTTGTTGCTAGGCGGGTATAGGCGGTTAAGAGGAGTACAGGGTAGGTGGTGGATATCTAGTTAGACAGTGAATGTGAGGGTGGATTTAAGAATATACCCATGGATGGATGTAAAATGAAAAAAATTACCCACCGTAAATAATGGATATGTGATAAATACAAAAATATTAGATGAATATAATAAAGAGGAAAAGGGTAGCTACACCTATCCCCCCGTTTACCATCTCTACCCAACAATCCCGAGTACATGTGCTTCAGTTTGTCAATACGCAACATCACTTCGAATGACCCATGCAATGCAAGATGTACACCATATATTATTGTAGGGCTGTTCCTTAAGATTCTGTCCTATGCAACCATATGAAAAGCAGGGCAAGATGGTGCACTGTTCCTCAAGGGGTACCCCCATAGCCCCTAGGAACAAGACAAATCCGACCGGTAGGTATTAGATTGCAATTTGCAAAGGCAAAGTTAATTTAGAGGGAATAAAATAGAACATTTGTTGAATATCGAGCATGGAAGTCAGTTAGCTTTGTCTGAGGATATAAAATAGACATGTCTTTCGTTATATATTGATCACCTACCATAAACTTATCGAATACGATTTTTCACCCGAATTTGGTAGAGCACAAGGTTCCTAACCTTGAGGTCGTGGGATCGAGTCTCATGGAGGGCATTTCATAATTCGGAAGTCTTCTACGGAAGCTGCTCTCAACCTAGTGTTGGGGGCAGTCTACTATCTTACCTCCCCCTTACCCCATTACATATAGGAACAAGAGACAACCATTATGACCAATTGACCACCGAAACTCAAATGTTATCCTCAACAAACTACCAGTCCATCATTGAGCTACTTTATCAGTGTTAATTATGAAAAAATGATGCATTTTTTGGTTAATACTAATAAGTAGTTATAAACAGTAATGTGAATTCTGTACGTAAACTTTTTCCCAGAAAGTTGACTGTAATATCTGCAAACCTCATTATTATTAACAATTTCATGTTGAAGACAACTTCTAAGACCAAGGTAAGGCCTGAGTTTGTCTGGATGTTTTTAAAGAAGAGCGAGGGATGCATGCCTCATGCCTGCACCACATAAATGCTTCTCTTATTGAACAAGGGATCAGAACATGGTACCGTACCTTTTTTACAACAGTAAAACCTACACACACATATATTGGTTTGATATTTTCTTTAAGATAAAATAACACCAGTGACCGAAAATGCCTTATAATATACGATTTTAATAATTTTTTTTTGGATTTGCAAAAATAACCAACAAATTCGCAACGCGAATACCAGTTTCGCAACACAGTTTTCAAATTCGCGACGCGGTTTTCAAATTCGCAACATGATTCTCCAAAATCGCAACGCGGTTTTCAAATTCGCAACGTGAATTTCGTTTTCGCAACGCTAATTACCGATATAGGTAAACACGCAACTCAGTTTTCAAATTAGCAACGCGATTCTCCAAAATCAAAACGCGGTTTTTAAATTCGCAATGCGAATTTCGTTTTCGCAACGCTAATTACCGATATAGGTAAACACGCAACGCGGTTTTCAAATTCGCAACGCGATTCTCCAAAATTGCAACGCGGTTCTCTAAGATCGCAATGCGAATTTTGTTTTCGCAACTCTAATTACCGATATAGGTAAACACGCAACTCATTTTTCAAATTCGCAACGCGATTCTCCAAAATCGCAACGCGGTTTTCAAATTCGCAACGCGAATTTTGTTTTCGCAACGCTAATTACCGATATATGTAAACCAGCAACGCGGTTTTCAAATTCGTGTTGCGAAAACGAAATTCGCATTGCGATTTTGGAGAATCGCGTTGCGAATTTGAAAACTGAGTTGCGAATAGTTGTGTTTATCTATATCGGTAATTAGCGTTGCGAAAACGAAAATCGCGTTGCGAATTTGAAAATTACGTTGCTAATTTGAAAATCGCATTGCGATTTTGGAGAATCGCGTTGCGAATTTGAAAACCGCGTTGCGATTTTAGAGAATCGTGTTGCGAATTTAAAAATCGCGTTGCGAATTTGAAAATTGTGTTGCGAAACTGGTGTTCGCGTTGCGAATTTATTGGTTATTTTCGAAAATCCAAAAAAATTTGGTTAAAATCTTATATTATAAGTCATTTTCGGTCACTAAAATTATTTTCTATTTCTTTAATTAGTCTGGCCTCTCTGGTCAAATTTCCTTCTTCCATGACTGCTGGCATGCATGAACTGACAGTAAAATCTATAAATATATCTGTGTGTGTGTACGCAACTTGAAAAACCATGAAAGTTGAACAAGCAAAATGCCAAGAGATTGTGCAGAATTGAATAATAACCAGTCCTGTAATTGTTTGAGATTTCCATTCATTGATTGAAGCAAATAAGCACGGCGAACAGCATGATCGAGAAATTTGTATGTACCTGATAGTTATTTGACATAGTGACTACATGACCAATGAGGAACAAGCGATTGTACATGTCTACCACGTGCGTAGACCCTCCATGTCGGTAGAAAAAATCGGACGACGTCATAATTATTTAAAAAATTAAATAAAAATATCAAAAATATTTAATAAAAAAATATTTTTTTATATCACAAGTCATATTCAAAACAAGTCATAACATATATAAGTTAAAAACCATAAAATCAAGTGAAACAAAATGATTCAAATTAACTACAACATAATATTTAAGGTAAAACATATTAAATAATAAATATAATTATATAACTATAATTAAAAAATAAATTTGGGGTTAAAAAAATCATAACAAAATGATATTGTTTGGTTTAATTTTTTTAAAAAAATCCCACATGGCTAAGAAATATAGAAGAGCATCCCAAAAGTCTAAAGAGTAAAAATATGATAACAAAACAATCTCACATTGATAATAAACATAGAAGCGCATCACAACTAACTTCTATAAATAATAGAGGTAATTTGGCATTCAAAATCATGGAACCTTTTGGTGAGCATTGAATGAACTATTCTTTCACTTTAATCAAGCTCGAATTTTAGGGTTCAATCGAGCTTCTAATTTTTTTTTGAGTTCAAACCTTTTTGAGTTCAAGTTTCAATATTATATTTCGAGTTTAAGTTGAACTTGATAATTTTTAGCTTGTGAGTTTGAGTTGAGTTGAGCTTACTTTTAAAGTATACAAGTTCGAGTCGAGCTCAGCAATACTCGAGTTCGACTTGGCTCGTTTAACAAACGACGTTGTTTAGTTTAATTTTTTTTTAAAAAACAAAAATCCCATTTTTCCCGGTTTTCAGCCGGCCCGGTTCGAACGGTTCTGGCCGGTTCACTAATAACGGTTTAACCGGTTTAGATTAAACCGGACTAAGCAACGGTTCCCGGTTGAACCAGCCGGTCCGGTCCGATTTTTAAAATAGAGCTCATAGTTGGCTAACCGTTGTCGTTGGAGAAATGAATGCAGAATGTGTGGAATAATTGGATTCAAAACCTACCCTCCCAACAGTTGCAAAATTTTAATGTTTCCCTAACTGCTTCCCTGTTCACCAGGCATCACACCAATTCAAATGCTTGACTTGGAATCTCAATATCTCATTAAATAAATCCACATCTAAACTCAAGTGATATCAGGGAACTCTTGTGTTATTTTTTTTTAGAGATTTCGAGTTCAAACAGCTGTGTTTGTAGGGTATATACACGTTATCAATAACTAAAAATATTCTGTATTTATACTAATTAACAATTAGATAATAATTTATTTGGGATTCAAGCCAGCCTGTTTGGTATTAAATTTGGTTTGATGTTGAATATTCGTTCGGAATTGGACTGTGGCTTGTTTTCAAAGTTGGTTTTCTAAAGTCCAATTTCATTATTTTCAAACCATTTATTAGGTTAAAGTCCAAAGCTCAATTTGATTTTTGAGCCAATTTAATGTTCGTTTCGCGAAAATTAAACAAGCTTTTAAACGAGCTTGTTCATGAACATATAAACGAGCTTGTTCATGAACATATAAACGAGCTTGTTCGTGAACATAAACGAAATGAATGCACCTATGTTTATGTTCGTTTGTTTATTAAACGAACATAAAAAAATTGTTCGTACTCGTTTATTTAGCTTAATAAACGAACATTATACGAACGGTTCACGAACAATTCACCAAACGCTCTGTTCATTTACATACCTACCAATATATAGGCCTATATACGAACCGAACGAACACAAACAAGGGTATGTTCATATTCGTTCGTTTAACTTTAATCAAACAAACGAACGAACACAAACAACTAAACGAACAAAATTTCTTGTTCGTATTCGTTCATTAAGAAATTTAGCTTGTTCGTGTTCGTTCGTTTAAATGATAAATGAACACAAATGAATGAATGTAAACTAACATAAAAGAACAGACATAAAATTATTTGGGTTTATATTTTAAAAGAGTTTTTTTCTTTTCAAATAATTTTAAGATTTATATTTTCTTTAATTGATTTGAGTCTTTTTTTTATTTGTGTTTAAAATTGAGTTTAAAATTATTAATGGGTTTAAGGTTAAAATTTATTATATATCGATATTTTAAATGGGTATGGAGAACATAAACAAACATTAACGAACGAACATAAATAAACATAACCGAACGAATATAAATGAACGAACATAAATGAACAGATTATGGAAAGTTCACGAATGTAAATGAAAGAACGAGTCTTTTTTTCATGTTCGTCCATTGAATCAAACAAACATAAAATCTTATTCATATCGTTCGTTTAATAAATAGACGAACATAAACAAACTTCTCGCCGAACGGTTCGCTGAACATTTGGTTCGTTTACAAGGCTACCAAAATGATCCTCAAAATTAAAAAAAAAAATCATTGTAATCATATAACTAACAGTTTTCATCATTGATCATTACGATATTGATGTGATATTGTCCGATGCTAACATGATCCACGATGACTGATAACGTGACAAATTGATTATTGATTTTTTTTATCGAGTTGGGAGGTTAAGTTGATTTTTTTTTAAGTTCAATGACTTATTTAACTTGAAAAAAAAATTCAATTCAAAGCATCATGTTCATTTATAACATTCCACTATAATCTATTATTGCACTCTTAAATAGTGTTGTATTTGGAATAATAAAATTAGCGACTTTTATAAAAAAATATTACATGACATTAAATATTAATAAATCATGTCATGTCATAAGAAAATATTAATAAAATATGTCACATTACAGGAAAATACTAATAAAATAATTCATGTCACGTAAAATGATCAAAACAGCAACTATTCAAAAGTGAAGTAATTAAATTGAATTTTTTTTAATTTTAGTGGCAAAAATAAAAGTGAGAAGATAATTTAGCTGTTAACTGCACAATTTACTCATAATTTAAGGCTTTATTTTCAAAGTTTTGGTCGTCCAAATCTCACATATCTACGACTCTCTGTGATCACTTTAAATGTGACGTCTGACATTAGGTGAATTAACTAATGGGTAAATTATGTTAATGGTTACTAAATATTTAAGGCACTTGGATTTTAATCAATAAAATTGAAAAGCTTTCATTAGAGTCCTAAATTGAAGGAGTATTTTCATTTCAGTCATTATCATTAATTCACATTAACTTTCATTAATACCACGTCAGTTTTCATAAATAATAATGACTGAAATAAAAGCATTTTTAAGTCTAATGGCTAAAAAACTTTTCGATATTAGAGATTAAAGTATAAACACTCTAAAAGTTTAGTGATCATTAGTATAATTTATCTTAAAATGTTATTTTTATTAGGGTAAATTACATGTTTAACACCTAAACTATTACTTTTATTTTGTTTTAGTATCCAAACTTATTTTGTTCAAAATCATATCTAACATTTAGTTTAACTTTTAATTTGGTACTATGTCGTTAAAAGCGTAACATTAATGTTGACGTATAGTTTAACTTATAATTTGACAGAAATATTTTATACTATTACTACATGGTTGGATGCAATGGTTAAGCGTTTAATTCTTCTTTTATTAGTCTGAGCGAATACCACATAATATATGTTTAAAGACTCTCAGTTATTTAACAATAGATGTTTATGTATTCTTGTATATGCTATGATTAAATTTAGAACTTTAAGAGATAACAATAATCTTTTAACCATCGAAATCGTTTAGTTCGTACTAAACGTTTAATTTTTTGACTGCTGTAATTGATTTAACCCTTTCCTCAAGCCTAAAAAGAATGTGTGTGTGGGGTGAATTCACGAGATAATGTTCTCGATTTTTTTTTTTCACGATATGGTGCACATCCCAGATTAATTGCTGGAATGGGGTGAATTCAACAGTGATCGCCATAGGACGCCATGTAGTCCCGGCGATCTTGTAGGACGCCATGCAATCCAGGCGACATACGGGGTGACAATACGAGGGTGACATACGAGCCATATACGAGCCATATGGGGTGACATACGAGGGTGACATACGAGCCATATACGAGGGGAGCATGCAGGAATAGAGAGGTCGCCATGCAGCCTAGGCGACCTTGTAGGTCGCCATGTATTCCCGGCGACCCTCTAGGTCGCCATGTAGTCCCGGCGCCATTCCCATCATCCATGCACAGCCACATAGATTCCTTCACGTGCTCCCCGCTGCATGCCTACAGCTCCCAATGCATGCATGTGAACCATTTGAGCCAATGCATGCATGTGAACCGTTTGAGCCGTGAATTATTGGTACAATAATTGAACCATTGCTGCGTGAAATCAGCTGATGCTATCATAGCTACAATTGTACAATTATTGGTGAAATAATTGAGGCAGCCGGTTATAAAAGAAAGAAAGAAAGGGAGAAGAGATTGCAGAAGAAAGGGAGAAGAGATTGCAGCCGAGAAAGAAAGAAAGGGAGAAAGGAAAGAAAGAAAGGGAGAAAGGAAAGTAAGAAGAAGAAAGGGAGATAAGGTAAATTTTTTTATATTTAAATTAGTTTATTATTATAAATGTTTAATTTGTTAGTTTAGGGTTTAGGGTAAAACAAAAAGCAGTTAATTAGTTTGTTAGTTTAGGGTTATATGATTGTTAGTTTAAGTTATAGTATACATAAATTAAAAATTATTTAATTAGTATATGTTTGATAGTTATATAGTTAAAAAATAATTAATTAGTTTGTTTTGTTAATAGTTAGTTATATAAAAAAAATTATTTAATTAGTTTGTGTTAGTTAAATAGTTAAGTTATATTTGTTTGTTGAATTTATATATAAAAAATTAGTTAGTAAGTTTATTAGTAGTATATAATGAAAAATAGTTTATTAGTTAGTTTTAGTTATATAAAAGAATATTTTATTAGTTATTTAAGGGTTTAGCGTTTACGTTTAACTTATATTTTAAAAAGTTTAGTTTGTTAGTTTATTAGTTTATTATATTATAAGTTATTATATTAAAGTTTAGTGTTGTAAATTAGTTAGTTAGTTTATATTAGATTATATTAAATGATTTTTTAAATATTGTTGTTTAATTTTTTTTACAGATTCATTCCAATGGCTGACCAAATTCCACTGTTGAGGCTTGACAATGAACATATTTCAAGTCATTTGGGAATAATGGTGAATAAAATATTTGTTTAATGAATTATAATTAATAAATATTTGAATATTATTTTATGATTGTGATAATTTTTTTTGAAATATTTAATTGTAGGAGGACGAGCAGCGAGTCCTTCGTCTTCGACTACATAAAGTGCCCAAGCCACACCCACTAATAGAAGAAAATTTGCAAGAGGCTGGATTTTGGTATATAACATTTGTGCGAGATTACAAGTTGGTCCCAGGTTTGATCAGTGCGTTGATTGAACGTTGGAGACCAGAAACACACACACGTTTCATTTGCCGTGTGGTGAATGCACGATAACTTTGGAGGATGTGGAAATGCAACTCGGGGTCCAAACTAATGGGATGCCGGTGGTAATGTCACATGAGTTTAATAAGGTGGAACAACTTTGCAACTTGTTTCTTGGGAAAGCGCCCGTACCACCAGAGTGTAAAGGGTGGCGGGTGAGGTTGTCATGGTTGAAGAATGAATTTCAACTTCAATCAAATAGTACGGAGCACGAAATTATATATGCAACACGAGCATATATATTACAATTGATTGGGGGAATTTTGATGCCTGATAAATCTGGTAGTTATGTTCACACTCAGTATCTTCTTTTTTTAACAAATTTTGAGAATTGTAGGCAATATAGCTGGGGTTCGGCGATATTGGCGTTCTTGTATCGTGAGATGTGCAAGGCGTCATTAGTCGTGAATGATAATAATACAGTAGAAATCGGTGGATGTCTGTTGCTGCTATAATCATGGGCTTGGCATAGACTTCCATTTTTGACACCGATTAGTCGGACTGCGGTTGACTTTCCACTTGCCGGAAGGTAATATGAATCCTCTATTTTAATATAAAATATTAATTAAAAAATAAAAATTTTGATTAAAATTATTGAACAAAATGTCTCTATTTTTGTTTTGATTGATATACAGATGGAGGCATAAAATTGAAGGCACAGGGTTGGTGCACAACAACATTAAAGAGTTCAGGTTGAAGATCGACATTAAGGCCAAAAAGGAGGTATGCATAATTTGTATTTTTTAATTATTATTTAAATTAACTATATTATTTGATTTAAATAAATTTTATTGTTTTTGTAATTTTACAGTTTAATTGGAGACCATACATGAATGAAGAATTATTTGCGTTGATACCGCACGATATTTTAGATGGGTTTCAATATTGGTGTGTTGTTACACCATTGATCAATTTTTGCTTTTGTTGAGATCCAATTTGGGGATAGAGTGCTGAGGCAATTCCACTTTCACCAACCTATTCCGCGGAGTCCATGGGATCATGACCTCCTCCAAAACTTAGATGGTCGTCGTCCAGTGAATTGGGTTGAGACGCATGACGACCTGCACAGATTTGATGGTCGTCGTAAAGAAAGCGTTAATTGGGTTGAGAAGCATGCAACCTACATTAATGCTTGGAACAACATGGCTTCATTCATGCCAACTCTTGACGCCATTCAAGACGACGACTTTAATTTTGAGACTTCGGCTTACCTTGCTTATTTTTTGGATAATGGAAAGCCGTTCCTCACAACAATAGTAGAGAGGCGACAATTTTTGAGGTTTAAGAAAAGATTTGGTAAAGCTGAATACTCTCTACCGAGTGGGAGTGGGAGTTCATCTCTACAAACTGAAGCGGAAATGACCGATGTGGATAATAGCGCACCACAATCGTTGCATCACGCAGTTGATGATTCTACTGGCCCGGCATACATACCAGAGTTTGTGCAGCCTGAGGCACCCATCTATTCTCCTACGTTTTCGTCGACGTATGACTTTGAACACATGACAGTTCAAATACCCCCAATGAATGAGGGGATGGGTACAATACTCCTGAGCCACAACGGCCACAACGTATCAGACGTCCGCCCCGACATTATCATTCAACAACACCCCGGCATCGACAACAATTGTAAACTCATTTTTATAATGATTATTACTAAATCATTATTATAATGATTATTATCAAATCATTACTATAATGATTATTATCAAATCATTACTAAATCATCAAATCATTAAATATTTAAATCATTATTAAATCATTTTTATAATGATTATTACTAAATCATTATTATAATGATTATTATCAAATCATTACTATAATGATTATTATCAAATCATTACTAAATCATCAAATCATTAAATATTTAAATCATTATTAAATCATTTTTATAATGATTATTACTAAATCATTATTATAATGATTATTATCAAATCATTACTATAATGATTATTATCAAATCATTACTAAATCATCAAATCATTAAATATTTAAATCATTATTAAATCATTTTTATAATGATTAATAAATACATAGAAATACATATATGATTACTAATGATGAGGCCTATATCTTGGTAAATTAGGACAATTGTTTTTTGAATGGCCTTCACCCCTACATAATCCGCATCTCTTTGCTTGACCTCTCTCTATAGCATGAAAATCATACTGGTATGAATTCGAGTGGACTCAGGTCGACCCTTTGGACTTCTGCGAAGCATTGGATTTGGTAGCCATTCATCATGATCCTTTTTGGGCCAATATGATTCATTCGGGATCTGTCTGAACACATAGCTGTAGACATTTAATATCCTACGTAGGTGGAAGCATTCATCAACATAAGTGTATGCGCTTACACCAGCATACATACATGCAGCGACTGCATGAGCACATGGATATTTCCATGCCTGAAAACGACCACAATCACACCATTTGTGTCGTAAATCAACTCTAAATGTTTGGTCTTCTCCTCCGACGTTACGACGTATGCACGACACGACAAAAGTATGACCAACTCGGTCGAAATTATGAACAACCATTGATGTTGCCAATCGCTCATTTGCTTCCATTGATTCCACCACTGTAGGAGCCCAAGTTTTACCTCTATTTATGAGACTCTCAATTTCCTTGCCTTTGTCCGACCAAACTTTACCCAGTCTAAAGTACGTCTCTTTCACCACACTCGCTATTGGGAGATGGCGTGTACCTTTTAGTACCGAATTAATGGCCTCAACAAGGTTTGTGGTCATATGTCCGTATCTCCGACCTTCATCGTATGCTTGCGACCATTTTTCCTGCGGTATTTTTGAAGCCCACTTCCAAACACGCTGATCATCGTAAAATACCTTCAAATTCTCCAATCTCTTGTCAAAATTTGGTCGACGTAGTTCGTATCCTGTTCCATAATATTTTGTTAAACCGCAATTAAAAAAAACCACGTAAAAATACACAAATATTGAAAATAAAACTTACCCATGCTGACTATCTCGCTACGAATATGTGCGTTATGAAACTGGTCGATACTATTCTTGCCAATATGACAGATACAAATGTCGGATATGCATACGGAGGTATCCAACGACTTCCTGGTCGTTCAATTGCCGCCAAAATACCCGTTCTCTATCGGATATCAAGCAAACTCCATCTTCACGAACGACATATTGACGTAGATTGGTCAGAAAGAAATCCCAAGCCTCTGTTGTCTCTCCCTCAACAATGGCGAATGCAATTGGGAAGATATTTCGCTCACCATCTTGAGCAACTGCCATCAAAAGTACATGCCTATATTGACCATACAACCACGTACCATCTACTTGGATCATACGTTTGCAAAATGGAAATCCTTCAATACATGCCTTGAATGCCCAAAATAGTCTATGAAATATTTTCTTCCCTGGCAGAAGTTGACCTTCTTCGTCATATGCGGGCATGGTTTGAGACTTCACTATAGTTCCTGGGATAAATCGCTTCATTCCTTGTAGCAAATGTGGTAGCTCATTGTACGATGTATCCCAATCTCCATACGTCAACTTCATTGCCTTCATTTTCGCATTCCACACCTTGCCATATTTTACTTGATATCCAAATTGGCTTCGAATAGATGCAGCTAACACTGAACAAGATATCCTTGATCCTTTTCAACCATCGCCTTCACGTATTCACATATTACATCGGAGTCCAATAGTCGGTGGTCTTGTTCGATGGAGTTTCGCAAACATGTGTGCGAACCATTGTACCTCGTGATGACCCAAACATCGTGCCTTTGATTTTTCGACACTCTGATCTTCCACTTGCACTCTGGGCCATATTTTACACACTTTGCGTATAGGGTTTTCTGGTTGGACTCTGCAACATGGACATCAACATGGAATTTGATGCAGTACTCTTTAATCGCCAGCGTAGCTTCATTTTTTCCTCTGAATTGCACCCCAACTGAAAATTCACCAGAATTATCGAATGATTCAGTCATTTGGTACGGAGGTAAATGTGGCATGTCTGGGAATTCAGGTGCCCTCATTGCATCATAATCTATCTCGTACATGTGAGGAGTAGCTTCATACGGTGTCGGAACTTCATCAATTGCACCTCCACCAAAAATATTTTCGTCGCCGCCCAAAACGGGTTCTTCAGTTTCTTCATCTTCGCTTGAATCATCATGAATTTCTCCCCATCGATTTTCAGCGTCAATATCAACAACCAATTCCGGTATGTTTCTCGTCTCATACTCTGCTGCTGTAGATGTCCCCCCGACTTCATTACACTTTCCAATAGTGCCATAAAACTGTTCGGGAACCTGTATGTCGGCTCCTCAAACTGACTATATAAAGCCATTTCAGATGGATTTTGAGCCATACCTCTTGATGACCCAGGAACATCACATATGTTACGCACATCAACAAATAATTCAATAACTGCTATATTGGTTGACTCATGTAATCCAACCATGGTTCCAATATCATCATCTTCTTCAAGTGGAACTGCAGCATATCTGACTGGGTTAGAGCATATCATAAACCTATACCTCAAACCATCAACTGCAGCTCGAATTTTTCTTTCTATCTTATGCTTCATTTCTATAAATGTGATGTCTTTTTTAACATCATATTTATTGGTTTTTCAGACTGAAAAACTACTCCGACCTCATTTTCCATAATCTGTCCATTATAATGGACAATCGTGAAAAATTGTTGCTCATTTCTCTACAAATAAAAAAATAAATTAATTTAGATTAAAAAAATAGATAAGATAATTTCATAAATTATTAAATATAATATAATATACTATTATATTAATGATCAAATAAAATTTATTATTTAACTTGATTGATTGCTTACTAATAAACCTAATAATGATTTGATAATTACTATTAATCTAATGATTTGATATTTAATGATTTAATAATAATATGATTTAGTCATAATCATTAATAATTATTTATTATAAATATTTAATGATTAGATTTGATACTAATCATTTAGTAATTATTACTAATAATAATGATTAGTTTGATAATATTTTTATTTTTAAAAATATCAAACAAATTTGTTAAGCAAAACTGTCGAGATAATGTTCTCGAAATAATTATTTCGCGAGATAATACGTTGTCCGGATTATTTCATTCAATTAATTTTTACTTCTTACTAATATACACATACAATGTAAATTAAACAAAATATTTTTAAACACAATATTTTTTAAAACGGAAATTATCTCGCATAAATTAGTTTATATAATCTAATATAAACTTACTAACTAACTAATTTACACATACACAACAACAAAAAATGGACAACAAAAAATAATAAATTACTCACGTCTTTATGCCTTCTTCCTTTACTTTCTTTTCCTGCCTTGTTTCTTTCTTCGAATCAATCTGTACGTGGGCAATATTGTGAAATAATGTCCTTAAACTAATAAATTATTTCTTTATTATAATATAACTTAGTTAAAATAACAAACTAATTAAGCACTAATTAATTTTTTATAATATAACTTCAACTTCAACGAACAACCTAATATACGTTTAAAGACACTAACAAATTAATTAATATTTTTATATTTAATAACTTAAACTAAGAAACTAATTAACTAATTTTTTATATAATATAATATATAACTTAAACTAATAAACTAATATAATATAACTTAAACTAACAAACTAATAATTTATACTAACAAACTAATTAACTAGATTTTAGTTTTACCCTAAACCCGAAACTAACAAACTAATAATTTCATATAATAAACTAAATTAAACAATAAAAAAATTACCTCACGAACTATGTTTGAGCCTTTATCTTCTTTTCTTCTTCTTCCTTTTCTTTCTCTCGGCAAAGTTTATATGTGCTGGTTCTGCTTGTGCTTCTACCCTAAACCCCATATCCTTTATATAAAGCAACTGAGCGTTGGACAGAGTCATTAAATTTGATTGTTGAAGCAAATAATATTAGCATTGCATCGTCTAACTATTCAGCATTGAAAGGCTGACAGCTAAATTAACGCTGCAATAACGTAACTATAGATGCAACACATACAGCTACGGGTGCAGAATCTCTCAGCTATGATGCAACGCATGCATGCAGCTAATCTCCTAGACCTTGGTCGCCGAGACTCCATGGCGACCTACCTACCACGCCGCCGTGACCTACACCGTTCTACGTGCATGGCCATGCACAGTTCCTACGTCCCATGCACAGCATGCATCCCCTCCCCCATGCATTCCCACGTCCCATGTTGATTGCATGGCGACCTATTCCTTTGCAAAATACCTCCAAGGTCGCCGGGATTACATGGCGACCTACAAGGTCGCCGGGACTACATGGCGACCTATGGCGATCACTGTTGAATTCACCCCATTCCAGCAATTAATCTGGGATGTGCACCATATCGTGAAAAAAAAAATTCGAGAACATTATCTCGTGAATTCACCCGTGTGTGTGTGTATATACTTTTTAGTTCCAAAAAATCTGTTCAAACATACGAAGCCTAACACACGTGCGAATGATGTTGGATTTGTTGAAAAGGAGGAAGCTGGATGAGTCAGGCTGGTTAACTACTTCAAGCACTCTTTTTGAGTCCCTTTCTTAAGCAGTTGTGTACAAACACACCCCTTATAGCTATTTTTGCTGTTTCCAAGTTTTAATCTTTGCCTTAACTTCACTTTTCCACTTCTTTAACTGTTTCATATTATGCGCGCACGAAGATAACCTAGCGTTGTAACACTTGTGTGACTTACGGCATTTGTCAGATGATGAAATGGAGGCATAAAAGAGTGTTTTATATGCACCAGACAATATGAATAGTCTCCGTTGTCAATCTTCTTCTTCACTTGGTTCCTCTATGGGGATGGTTTACCCAGACATGCGTTGTCTTTCTCTTGGTTCAATTTCCTCGCAGGAAAAGGAAAGAGCTTTGGGTTTTCATTTCATTGAGGAAAACCACAGCTCTGATGTTGTGGAGGGTAAGTGCTTAAATGAAGAGAATGCCGTGGGTGGCAAGGAATCAGACAGTGGGCAGTCAAGGCTTTGTGCCAGAGGCCATTGGAGGCCTGCTGAAGATACTAAGCTCAAGGAACTTGTTGCTCTTTATGGTCCTCAGAACTGGAACCTTATAGCTGAGAAGTTGGAAGGGAGATCAGGTAAAATAATGGCACAAAAATGTGTTGTTTTATTCTTTGTTTTAACCAAAGGCTCATTTGTTCTGATTCTTGTCTCTTGGGGTTTGAAGGTAAGAGTTGCAGGCTGAGATGGTTTAACCAGTTGGACCCTAGGATCAATAGAAGAGCTTTTACAGAAGAAGAAGAGGAGAGGCTAATGCAAGCTCATAGACTTTACGGTAACAAATGGGCAATGATTGCTAGGCTGTTCCCTGGAAGAACTGATAATACAGTGAAGAACCATTGGCATGTGATTATGGCCAGGAAGTATAGAGCACAATCGAGTGCCTACAGGAGGCGGAGGCTGAGTCAATCTGTTTATAGGAAGATTGAAGAAACTCCTGGCTTTGTCTTCAGAGATGCAGCAACAAAAGCAGAACCACCCCAATACTATCAGTTTGGAACCTTCAAAGGTGCTGTTGATGCATGTGGGGTTGATGAAGGTGACTCTAATGTTTCATCCCACATGACCAGTGGGAGAGAAGCAATCTTACGCAGCCAGGTCCCTCATTATGATGGGTTTTGTTCACAACACAAACCTTTCGATTTCTTCCCAGGTGCGTCACTCTTCTCTTCTCTTGAGCATCTCTTTTAAATGTTTTTATCATTGTTAATTTACTAGTTTCTCTACTTTTTTAAGATGTTAAGAGCAATGGCATGATGGGCATGTTCAGCAAGACCAGATTTTGGGGAAGGCCCATTGATGAGCCCCAAATATACAGGATATCAATGCAACAGTCCGAAAGCATCACAAATTCCGCACCTCAAGTTTCAACCACTGAACGTTCATCATCAGCGGCAGCAAGCAGCTGCCCCTATGAGAACGTTCCACCACCTTTCATTGACTTTCTTGGAGTAGGAGCCATGTGAAGTCACAAATAACACCAAAGGGAGGAAAAAAGGAGAGAAGAAAAGGGACTGTAAAAGGTATTTCAGTATTTCACTTTTATGTGGAAGTGCTCCAAGATAATTGAGAGGCCATTAGAGGTAAAAATGATTTGTTTTTCAGACGGTGACAGTAGATATAGTCTCTGTATCAGTCTGTCAGAAGTCATAGCCTGATACTTTTTTTCCACAAATTCAAAACAATTTTTTAAAGTATAATATTATTAATCATAAATAAAGCATGCTATCTTTTTTCCACCTTTCTTTCATTTCATTAATGACCATAAGTGCTTCCAATGGTTTCTGAACCAGATAAGCCATGACCTGTGGAAACCCAAAGTGAGTGTTGAAATAGACATTCCAGACCAGCTTTTTGTATCACAATATTAGTTATTATATCTTTGGTAAATACCTAAGATAACAAAACTTAATGGAATAATGGCAGTGAAAAGCTATTAGAAATCAGACGGATGAAACCACATTTAAGAACACAATAAGCACATTTACAAGTATAGATTGTACTGCATGATAATTTGATAAATGAAGACTCATCAAGCCTCAAGGGGCATGATAATGATGTGACATAGAAACACAAAAGCATGAAACTTGAATTCTCAAACAAAAAGAAAAGCATGAAACTTGAAATGAAGACACCCTTTCTCTCATGGAACCTCATAAATTCATGCACGAATTATGCAGACATGATTTCTCGAATCCATTGTTTTCATGGCGGGAACTGTTGAGTATCCTTGATTCCAGTCACCTGAAGAATCTTTGCCAGGAATCAGGATTCATGCCAACTACACGGGAACATATCTATCTAAAAGCTCATTTGGAACCGACTTTAATCTAATAATCTGTTGGTCTTGAACTTGTGATTTTTATTGAATCGGAAATGACTGTCCTAAGCTTTATGAAACAGGTCAGGTTGTTTTGGATCAGGGCATTGTATGGTATTAAAACAGGCCTGCTGGTGGGCTTTTGGGTTTGATAGTGGAACCTGAAAGGTAAAATGGATGGTTTTGTCATGAAGGTAATAATACTTTGAACGCATGATTTTATGTTTGGAAGACGATTTTAGAAAATTTTAGGGACGAAAACATTTTTAATAAAAAATACATTCTATATGATAATTTTAAATCTTCAGGGGAGGCAGAGGCAACTGCTCTCACTTGCAAACGTTCCATTTGTCCCCCATTAAATCAACAATTGTCTTGGTTTCCGACAGTTTCTTAGGAAGTCAAATCCAGCAACTGAAGGATTATGTTTCCATATGAATTTACCATAATGACGCTCTTTCTCACTGTGGTGGTTCTGTGAAGCTCCTATGTCTCCAATCTCCTGTGGTTTCCCCTTTCATATTGCTTATCAAGGTTAATGCACAGGGTTAAGTCATGAATATACGCTTGATGTTGGATGTACGTACCATTGCATCAGAAATGACTTCTTTGAATTATTTGAAGGAATATTTCTGCATGATTATACTTTGTCTCTAGCAATCATGTTGCCTACGATGAATAAAGCAATTATATCTACCACTTATTAGCCGTCTTCTGCATTTCAACCCTCATCAAAAACTGTGTACGCTTTGCTGCAAAATGAACCTAGAATTTTCTTTATCAATCATATATTTACCTAGAATCCAGCTTGAAGGGCACAACAATGTCCTTGTCAGCAATATTTAACCTCCGGTGCTTCTCGTCGTACCTCCGTTTTACCCCTGAACTTCACTTGATTGATATGTTGGAGAAACATTCCACTGTCTCATTTGAACGTGTGATGTTTCTTGCTGGTTACTTTCTTATCTGTAATACAACCAATCACCCTAATGATATGGATACAGAAATTTGATTTGTGACATATTGCTAGCGTCATTTTCAGTTGGGTGACTATGCTTGACAAAAATATTTCAGCTGAAATCTCTATTATCTTTTAGTTGGATCTTCTTCCTGGCTTTTGGATTTATGAAATATCCTCTAATGGGTCCCTTAAAGAATAATAATTGATGAGGTATACTTGTTTGTATGACTTTTGATTCACTGAACCTTCTGCTACCGACCTAAACATACCAGGGGGGCGGGTTGGCATCATCCCAGAAATCCATTTACAAGTTATGGAATATATTAAAGCAAGAAAGGAGTTTCAAGTACCTCAGCTGATTAAAGAGAAAGGTGCTCCAATGTCTCTCCTTTTCTTGTTTTTCAAACATTCGGACGACATATGATGAAAACTTGTAGATAATTTTATTCCTTTCTTCGAATATGAACTATATGAGCTTGCCACTGATGAATTATAGCTCTAGGAGGGAAGATGTAGATGCTTACTGGGGAAGAACTCATGTTGGCGTGAAGATGGACCTACCACTTGTTGGTCCACCGCGTCGAACGGAATGATGATCGTAACGATCTCATCAGTGGACCATCCATTCTATGCTCACGGAATTGTATCCTAACTGATTATAAAATTGTAATCAGGCAACTGATTGGAGGATCTTCCATTGGGAAGGGGCTGAGGGCATGTATTTAAGCAATCCTAGAGAAACCTTGGACTTATCTTCTCCTTAACAAAATAACACTTGTCATCTAATCTTCCTTATCTTTGAATCCTGGAAAATGGCTTATCAATGTAGCAGATCAGCTGAATGTATGGCACTGATGTAATATGTTGAGTTTTTACATCAGGTGCTGCTTGGAAGATGTTTGATATGGTAAAACTCAAGTTGCAAATTCCAAACGGAGTGGCATATGTTTCAAGCTGTCGGTCCTAATGACAGTCTGTATGAAAGAAAACAAAAGGCCTGAGATTCTCCTATAATGGGATAAACTCACAGAATTGTGTCCATTTGGTTCAATTTCCAGGGAAGAATTTATCCTATGGGGTTACTTTCACACCCCCTGCTTATGTTGTGTTATCTATTAAGATGGCCTGAATTGTTTCACTTTTTCAAGGGTATAAGAAAAAATGGGGCCAGCTGGGTCCCAAAATGTATTATAAGATTCTTTGATTCCTTCACCCATACGAAGAACAAAAAGAATCTGCCAGTCACACCACTGACCACACCCCTCCTCCTAAGAAAAAAGGGAAATAAAAACAAAGAAGAAAAAAGACATTGCCCATTTGGTTTACCCTTTCTGTCATCTAAAGGATAATTAAGCTTTCCTGTCAATTTAGCTTCTCAAAGTGTTAGGAAAGTCATCTTACCTAATTCATGGATGTGGTGTTCCATCGGATTCGGGTCGGGTTCGGTTTTGTTTAGTTAACTCATCAAGCAGGGAGGGAGAAAACAATGTGTTTGTGTGAAGATAGAAACAAACCATGCACTTTTCCTCTTTTCTCTCCTTTTGAGACTCAAAAATTGACCTGTGTTGCTTTCTTTGCTGTTTTTGCTGCATCACAGGTTCTCTCCATCCACCCTATTCCAAGTCAAAGAAGAAAAGTCGATATGAAATGGGAGATGATACAAGGAAGAGGTCATGGCATATATTCCCTTCCCTATACAGCCCCACCTATGTTTCCAGATATGGAGTGAGATCATAGGACAGCCCAACAACTCACAAGATTTATAAAGAGAACTACAGCTGCTTCATATTGAAATCATAGCCTTCTTACAAAAAGAAAAAGAAGGGATCAAAGTTCACATGAGTTTCAGTTTTCTGCATCCCTCTGCCTGTCTCTCTTACACAACACAAAACATGGAGGGTCTGCAAAATATGCAAAATCATGACATGAACTTGGTTCTGTCAACTGATGCAAAGCCTAGGCTGAAGTGGACTCCTGAACTCCATCAAAGATTTGTTGATGCTGTCAATCAACTGGGAGAGCCAGACAGTTAAGTTTAATACTTTCAGATAACCTTAATCATAATCATCATCATCATTTTGTCTAATCATACTGATACTTTTAGGGGTAAAATTTTCTTATGTTTATTATTTCTGGACAGAAGCAACCCCAAAGAATCTGATGAGGGTCATAGGAATTTCTGGACTCACTTTGTACCATCTCAAAAGCCATTTACAGTTGATTTCTCTTCATTACACAACCATACCATCATCTCAAACAAATCAAGGTTTGACTGTATTTTCTTCTTGCAAAAATACAGGCTGGCAAAAAGCCAACAGACAGAAATCTGCCTTAGCAATAAACTAGATTGTGAGATTAAGAATTCATTGCTTGCTGCATTTAGGTTATTGTATTGACTCTCACAACAATATGATCTTTTTTCTTCTTTTCACTGTGATGTAAATTGCACTGAGGTACAGAGCAGTAATGGGAATTTGGGTAGTGACACAAGTGATGGAACACACAAGGGATGAGTAATGGTTTTTTTTTTACATAGATCCTTTATATTTTGATAAATTTTGGATTTGGAAAAGATAATTAGACAGATTGTATTGACTGTGTAATTATATTGGTCATCAGAAGCTTGCGGATTGCTCAGGCTTTCCAAATGCAGATGGAAGTACAGAGAATGCTTCATGAACAGATTGAGGAATGGCCTATTGAACCAAATCCCAAATAGCTGATTTTCAGTCCACGCATCGACTCGTATAAATCAGGCTATTTTTCTATTCAAGTCCAGAGACATTTACAGCTATACAATTCAGAAAATATAAATTGAAAAGAATATTGTTTGAATAGTCTATATTTCTTTAATCCACCGACCACCAGTTATCAAGTGTAATCATAGTAATCTGTTGCACTTATTGTGTGTTTTTCAAAAGATGTTGGGGGTATTAATATTATGATTAAGCCTGCCTTTCTTCCATTTGATATTGGAATGAAAAGCAAAGCTTGAAGGAGAAGAAATCATCATAGCAGCAGAATCATTTTGTCAGTTTCTAACAAGAAGAGCAAATCATTAGCTATACCATTCTTATGGTGCTAAGTGCTGACCAACTTCAATCATTTTACGTTGCTGCGCCTGCGAGGCTCGGATAATTAAAGAGTCCCACATGGATTATATATAAAGTGTTTAACAGTCTTTCTCAAGCCAGAGCTCAACAATGGAAGCATTGAATATAAAAATGGGAAAAAGAATTCGCCATGACAGGCTTCTCAAAGCATTTATCTTCTTCTTTGTTGACCTGTCTTTATGTTCTCCCTCAATAACTCAAGGTAGTGGTGTTTCTTTTATTACCGAAAATTTCATTTGCAAGGCCTTGAGTATTCGTTATTATGATCCTAATAACATTCTTCATCGTAGGGGAACTTCCATTCATGACTTCTGATGTGAAAGAAGTCGCAGGCAAATCCTTTGATTACATTGTTGTAGGTGGAGGAACTGCTGGCTGTCCCCTGGCAGCGACCCTTTCCGAGAAATTCTCGGTGCTATTGATAGAACGAGGCGGATCGCCTTACGGCAATCCCTTGGTGATGGAGAAGAGATTTTATGGTTACTCTTTGATTCAAACAGATGAGTTTTCATCAGTAGCACAAGACTTCACATCCACTGATGGTGTTAGGAACAGCAGAGGACGAGTACTTGGTGGATCTTCGGCTATAAACGGAGGGTTCTATAGTCGAGCCAGCGAGGACTTTATTGACAAGGCTGGCTGGGATAAGGAATCGGTTAAGGACGCTTATACATGGGTGGAATCCAAAATAGTCTCTAAACCTGAATTGACACCATGGCAGACTGTTGTGGAATTTGGCCTTGTTGAAGCTGGATTTCTACCTTACAATGGCTATAGTTTAGAACATGTTGAGGGAACAAAGATTGGTGGAAGCATATTCGATGTTTGGGGCATCCGACATACCTCGGCCGATCTTCTGAAGGCTGCGAATCCCAAAAATGTCGTAGTTCTTTTGAATATGACGGTAAAAAACATCGTCTTCAAGAGCAATGGTAAGGAAAATTAAATGAAAGTTATAGCTCAAACCTCTAAGCATAGATATTCAGAGATGATCTCTCACAGTTTTGAAATATCTGCAGGCAATGCATCTGAGACAACAGTGAAGGGCGTAAGGTTCATAAAGAGCGATGGCAGCAGGGATCAAACATATAAGGCCTATCTAAATCAACCCAAGAATTGTACATCAAAGCGTGGCGATGTGATTTTGTCAGCCGGGGCATTAAGCAGTCCACAAATTCTGTTATTAAGTGGCGTTGGCCACCGTAAACAAATCGAGAATTTCGACATCCCACATGTGAAAAACTTGAAAGGAATAGGCAAAAAAATGAAAGACAATCCTAGTATTGCTGTTTTGGTGGACACAAATCCACAAAGTCGACAACCAGAGCCTCCTCAAGTTTCGGGGATTGCGAAGGACTTCAAGTTCATAATCGAAGGAGGGGTTATACCTACGAGCTTCAATGCGACGAGAATGCCGATAGCTGCCAAGATTGCGTTTCCAGTATCGGAAGGTGAACTTAAATTAAGCAGTAGTGACCCAAGGCAAACCCCTGCAGTGAAATTCAACTACCTAGATGATGAAAAGGACTTGGACGCTTGTGCAGATATGGTGCATTTGCTTGAACGAGTGGCCAGGTCCCATTCAGTTGCTTTTTACCTTGGTGCTAAACCCCAGAATAACTTGATGACTAGCACTGATGAGCAAAGGAAATTCTGCAAAGAGAATGTGCGGACGTACTTCCACTACCATGGAGGGTGCACGGTTGGATCGGTTGTGGACAATGATTATAAGGTTTATGGAGTTAAAGGGTTGAGAGTTGTGGATGGCTCGACGTTCCGGGAATCACCGGGAACAAATCCGATGGCTACTCTGATGATGCTGGGGAGATACCAGGGGCTCAAAATCTTGAGAGAAAGGGAGCACGTTTCTTCTTTAAGTACTCAACAAAACCCTTAACAACATCACATTTGTATGCTGACAGCAAATGCATATAACTACTTATATATGTTTTTCTTTTCGCAAATGTTTTTAGCAGCAAGCAAGAGAGTAACATTCCATTAATAGGCATCTTAAACTGGTTGGTATAAATTCTGTTTGAGTTTTTCTTCAGAGGTTAACTTGTGATCTTCTTTGGAGGATAATCCCCATCTTGTTTCTCGATTGCTGTTTGAATTCCTCTTCGAATGTTAACTCGAGATCCTCTTCGAAGATTACATCTACATCATGTTTCCTGATTTTAATTGAGTTTCACTTTAGAAATTAACTCGAGTTCCTCTTTAGAGGGTAACGTCCCCATCCCGTTTCTGTTCTAGGTTCATCTTTGGATGTCTCAAGTTCCTCTTCAAAAGGAAATATTTTTATCATGTTATTCTAGAATTAAAGTAAGGTTGTGAACATCTATTTCGATATTCTGATGGTAAAATATTTGTTTTTAATATTGTCATATTAATGTGTTGTTTATTACATCATGATTGAATTATTTATATTTTAATATTATTACATGTTTACACTTAAGGACACATTATGCTTTATAGCTCACACGGTCTCTATTTTACATTTTCATATTATTTAGATGTAGTCATGTATGTAGGGTCGGTTTGGCTATCAGAGATGTAGTATCTATTTGATATTGTATGATGTTAATATTTATTTTCAACATCTTTTAACTGTGGAATAAGTTTGTTTCGGATGTCATAATAAATATTTTCAAAAATGATTTATAAAACAAACTTTGTTCGCATATCATTTTCGTTATCTTTTATTATAATTTAGTTGTATCTTGTAGGCTGATGTTACCTAAATAATATATATATATATATATATATATATTATTTTTTCGATACATCTATTTATTATGGACTATATTAGGTTAGAGTTTCATAAAAAAAATTCCAATATAAATTTTGTGTCATCAAAATTCTGATTTTTTTGCTATTTTTATTCGTAAGTGTATATTTTAATTTCATAAAAAGGAGAAAAAATTTATGATGCATCCCTAATTTTGTCAACATTATGATCATTGTGAGTGGTATGATTATAATTTTAAAAAATAAAAGAACTTTTTACATGAAATTATATTAAATAAAAACAATAATAATTATTTCATAATAATCACTCAAACCATCGTGAAAACCCTTAATGCTTCGATTTGAGTTGTTTCGATTAAGGTATATTAGGTATTTAGTACGTAAATTATCAGTTTTGATTCATTCTATTACCTAAATTTTTTTTTAAATTATACCAATATTTAGTTTTTGTTTTATTTTAGTAATCACCATTAAAAAATTAACACGGTTAATACTTAAACTATTAGTTTAACCCATTTTAATACCTAAACTTAAAAAAAATCAAAACTTAGTCTTAAATTTTGAACATGTACTAAAATAAATAAAAACCAAACCTTAAATGTGATTTTGAAAAAAATTAAAAGTTTGAAAACAAAAATTAAATGTATAATTTACCCTTTCGATTATTGGCGGACCAGTTCCAATATTCCCAAACATTGTGCTTGCAGGGTATCTCCTTTTGCCAGCTCATCAGGTTTTGACTCAGAGTACCAAGATATTATTCATACGTCTTTTATGGTATCAGTGAATTATATTCAGCTCATAAGGTTTTAACTCTTTATTTACACGTAAGAAATAGGTGAAGATTCACCTTGTAAAAATGAAATGAAAAAATATTATTAGCTAGGACCACAGATGACGTGGCGAGCTGGATCTATCTAATAATTTTTCAGCTAGCAAGGAGATGCTCAAGCCTTATTCACGCGGTGAAAAAAAATAGTATGTTTCGAGTGTTGGAACAAGTGGTTGAGAATCAGGAATTTGAACTTACAAGGTTAAGTTCAAATCTACCATCTGTAAATTTAATTGAGTCTTAGGTACGTCCTGACCTAAATCTTACTGTAAAAAAATGTTTTGATATCAATTAACTTAATTAAAAGTTGGTTTATATATTTATTGTTAAACTATGATCATTTTGAATTTATCCTCATTAAGTCCTTAATCAATCGCATCTGCAATTGCTTTAATGTTCTTGGAATAAAATAATTCAAATTAAGGTTAACAAGGGTTTATTTTTTTAAAACAAAACAGATTTTCAATATATTTAAATATTAATTTTCAAATGAAATTTTAATATAGATAACAATTAAATTAGGTACAACAGAAATATAGAGATTTATATAAATTACACGGTTGTTCTAATAATTAGCTTACCCTTATTCCTATATGTAATGGGGTAAGGGGAGGTAAGATAGTAGGCTGCACTCAACGCCAGGTTGAGAGCAGCTTCCGTGGGAGACCTCCAAATTATAAAATGCCCTATGTAGGACTCAATCCCACGACCTCAAAGTTAAGAACCATGTAAACCGTGGCATGTAAACCATGGCATTGCCAACTTGTTTAGGTTTGAAGTGGACCATATCATATGGCATTTATATAATTACCATAATTTGAGTTCATGAAAATGACATGTAAACCATGGCATTGCCAACTTGTTTAGGTTTGAAGTGGACCATATCATATGGCATTTATATAATTACCAAACCTTAATATATTAAAAACTATAAATATATAAACATAAATAAGTTGTTAGAGGAAAAAGTCCGTACTTTTATGTTTTATTTAAGGGTAGATTACGTGTTTAGTATATAAATTATCAATTTTGATCTATTTTAATACTACATTTTTTAATTTTTTTCAAAATTATATCTAACGTTTAGTTTTCGTTTCATTTTATTACCCGTCGGTTAAAATTTAACGGAAAAACTGACGTGGCATATTTAATTATTTTTTATTTTAAACTATATTTTAAATTATTATTTAAAATATTCATCTCTCTCTCTTTACCTGAAATCAGTGAAAAGCTACGTTGGTTGGCCGTCGTTTCATGTTTATAGTCGTCGGTTACCATTGGCCGTCCTGTTTACAGTCATCGACCGCCACATCTATCGACCAATGAAGTCCAAACTTTTTCATCATATCCCTTTTCGAATTCTTGAATACGATTTTGACTTTCGTTTCACCGGAAAACGCCTCAATCTCATTAAATTTACAGTAAATTATTCAATTTTTTCATCCTACGATCTCTATTCTCAATCTTCTAATGAGCTTGAAACTGAACTATATTGTTTTACTCGTCGTGGTCCACCATTCGGAGGTCTGACCACCAAAACTATCATAGTCGATAACCTGAAAGATAAAATTCTTCACCTTTTTGTTTTATTTTCTTTTCCTTTGTTTTGATGATTCACAGCAAAAAAGAAGGGAAACGTCGAAACAAAAGCCCACCAAAGCACCAGCCACCGACGATCCACCGCACCTGCAACCGAGCTCCGTTCCAAGGTTCATGGTACACTAGCATAGTCATCAAGCGTACTCTTAACAAATCCAACAACTTGGGTTGGTTTATGGTTTTAGTTTGATTAGCTAAATAAAATTAATTAAATAATAATAAATAATAATTTAAAAGTTAAAAAAATTCTTCAATTTTATAGTTAAATTTTTAACGACCGATACTAAAATTAAATAAAAATTAAACATTAAATGTGATTTTGAAAGAGAATGAAAATTTAGATACTAAAATTAAACATAAATGATAGTTTAGGTACTAAATGCATAGTTTACCCTTTATTATTAGGTAGAACATTGTTTTAAATTTTTTTTAATCATTGGTGTATTGAAATTGTTTAATTGAATTATAACTCCTAATAATATCCTGTTCTGGAACTTTTATTATTGGGGAAAAAGAGTAAACTATGTATTTAGTGACTCGAGTGTTTGAATGATTTATTTTGGTCATCAATCTATTTTTTAAAATTATCCTAATGTTGCATCTTAATTTAATTTTGTTCACTCGCCTGTTAACCTTTTAACGTGGATGACCAAAATTAAACCAAAACGTAACGTTATGCATAATTTAAAAATAAATTAGTGACCAAAATAGAATTGTATGAATATTTGGGTGATTAAATACATAGTTTATGCAGAAATAATGATCTTAATTATTATAATATATGGAGTAACCTGAGTTAAAGGATAAGAGGGGAGCAGGTGAGCAGTTTCAATGCTGAGCCTGAGACAATGACGGAAGCAAAAGAAGGGGTCAGGGATTGAGTAACGCGCAAGGGCCATTCCGAAATTCCAAAAATACCCTTGGAGCCGTTAAGTTTAAACCTACAAAACCTCTAGTCGTTGGGGAAAAAAGGAAGCGTCGGCAGCAAAACAAATATTATTTAGAAATTATCTCTCCGATTTATTCGTTCCCTTCATTCATCCAGCATAAATTCCCCCATTTTCCCAGCAACAGGTGAATTTTGTAAAGATTTTTTTTCCACCTCATTTCTCCTCCGAACCTCCGATTCGCTGCTCTTACTCAGCGCGATTCCGGGGTTTATTTTATTGTTTTTTATTTTTATTTTTTTGGATCGGATCGGATTGGATTAACTTGTAAAAATTGAAGGCATTTTGTAGAGTTTGTAGAAATTATGAGCGATCACCTGGTGTTGTATGTGGATCGTCTGGTGAGGCCGGTGCCATTACAGCCGGTGGAGTCGGAGGCTGCTCCCTCAACGGAGATTTCGAATACGTCGTGTTCCGCCAAAGAGAAGGATATCGTCCGAGGAGGCGAGGAGGAGGAGCCGCTCATTCAAGCGGCGGAGTGCCGCATTTGCCAGGAGGAAGATTCCATCGAGAATCTTGAGACTCCTTGTGCCTGCTGCGGCAGCCTCAAGGTAATTTCTTTTGTCTATTTATTGTTATTGTTGTTGCTGCTGTTGTTATTTTGTGTTCATTATAAAAGTTCGATTAAGAAGTTTTTTATTATTAAGCGTTTAAATTATACCTCAAATTGATTTTTGATATGTAATGATTTCTCCGTATACTTTAGGTATATACACTTTTGAGGGTGGTTAAAAGTGTAACTGAAAAAATAGCAGGCACCTATTTGAGGTATAATTTAGGCGCCTCAGAAAAATTCTTTAGACACCAAAAGTTAAATTTGAGGTATAGTTTAGGCCCCTAAAAGTGTATTAAGCTTCATTATTATTATTACTTTACCTTCTTAGAATATAGAAGGCATTTTCCAGAGCTTTCACAATTCGGCTTCCAGTTTGATGAATGTCATTATATCAAGCTAACTTTTGCAGTTAGTATTACTGCTTTGCTATTATTAATGCTGTCTGTTTTAAATTGCAGTATGCGCATAGGAAATGCGTGCAGCATTGGTGCAACGAGAAAGGAGTATCATTTGCGAGATATGCCACCAGGTGTTTCCTTGCCTTAATTCCCTTGTCGGACTTGTTATTTTGTTAGAAACATGCATTGCTTGCTCCAACTTGATTCCATCCTTTTAATTTGTCACAAGATCTTCAACTAGCTTGTGTAGGCCTTTTTTGTCTACAAGGGATCAAAGTTTGTGGATTTTGAAATAAGTAGCTGCAAATGAGTAGGAATATGGGGTGTATCAAGTATCAACTGCTTTTTTAGGAAGAATATCTTTTAATCATTTGAATGATGGGAAAAGCCCTTGTTTTCTTAGCACTGGCGTATCGTGTTCATTTCCTTTCATCCCTTACTAAGGCATAAGGCTTGTCAAGTTTTTAGTTCTTGTTCAGTGGCTATTGGCAATTGGTTGGTGTGGCTCCTTGCTGATGTGGTTTGTCCTTTCAATTTACTGTGCAGCCTTATCAACCTGGTTATACCGCTCCGCCTTGTGCCCAAACTGAAGAAACTGCTATTGATATTGGGTAAGTTTGATGGTCTCCAATATAAGACATTTCTATACAATGATTGGTGGACTTATTGTGACTTGTAAGATAAAACATACATATTCTGTGATATTTATCAAGCATGAATTTCATCACAAAGTTTGATCTAAACTTTCTTTTTGCATGTCTATTAGTGGAGTCTGGACAATCTCTGGCACCCCTCTGGATTTGGGCGATCCTCGACTTTTGGCCATTGCAGAGTCAGAAAGGCAACTTTTGGAAGCAGAGTATGATGAATATGATGCATCAAATGCCAGTGGAGCTGCATTTTTCCGTTCAGCTGTTCTAATCGTATGCTTTTATTTATGAAGTTGCTGGATATATTCAATTTCTTATCATGTGTAACATAATCCCCTCCTCCACAACTCCCCAGGGGGCGGGGTTGCTGGTGTGGCATACTAATTGCATTAGCAGTGGAGAAACCTACTTTTATCGTTTTAATTTTACATGATTTTGGTTTTTAGCTCTCAACTTCCTTCATTGAAACAGAAACTTGAGCCACTGAGGCAGTGGCCCCTCCTTCCCGTTTTCTTAACAGTGGAGAGAATAACTTATACCATCCTCTTTAGCCTTCAGCTTCCAACTTTGATGTCTGAAGGAGAACCACCCAGATTCTGTCCTGGGTTACAAGCATCTCAGTTGAAAATTTTATAACTTTCTTTTGGTTCCTTTATTTTTCCATTCTCCCCTTAAAATCTTGAAGCAGTTAATCTTTTACATGGCCATTTAATTAAGAGTTGGTTTTCAAAATGATTGATGTTTTCTTCAATTTTGTCAGTTAATCTCCCTTCTGCTGTTGCGGCATGCGTTGACCGTTCCAGATGCTGATACGGACGATGACGTGTCTGCTTTTTTCTCTGTAAGTTTTACCTCAAACTGCATCCCATATTTCACACCAACACTTCTTAAGCATATGCATTGAGCCATTTAGTCTTAAATTGTTTGGTTCTTTGTGCAGCTTTTCTTGCTTCGTGCTGCTGGATTTCTCTTGCCATTCTACATAATGGCTTGGGCCGTCAGTATATTACAGCGACAAAGACAAAGACAGGTTTATTATCTCTTTGCTTATATTTCAATTTGAAAACTCATGTTTGTTTCCTTCCGGAGGAGACCAAGAAAAGTGGCAAGTTAAACGATTATTCCTTTTTCGTTTTTATCCACCCCTCGGCCCTCATCGCTTTTCTTCAGACCATGAAACCTTGCATCACCTACATAGTTTTATATTTGAGTCGATCATTGTTGTATCAGGAAGCAGCAGCATTGGCTGCAACGCAAATTGCAGTTGTACTACAATCCGGGCAACGCAGGGGCGTGCATTTTACCATAGCATCAGGACCCACAGTGACCACCCACCAGGAAAGTGCTTGACACGAAGCCCTCCGCTTACAATTAAACCGGTAGTTGATGAACAAATGAAGATTGTTTGGAGATGAATTATTTTTATTTGATAGTTCGATTGGTGATTCAGTTTTTTGTTCCTCCTATTGTGCATTGTTTTTGACTGATTTATTACATGTACCAAGAGTAACGAAAAAATTACTTTCAGTTTCGAAGCTTGCTAAGGGTAATGATGTTTGCTTTGAGTTCCATGCCAAAGATTGTTGTGTTTGTGACAACAAGGCATGTGTAAGTGTTGCTGCGTGGAAAAGAAAATGATGGATTGTATTCATTTGCAATGGGTCAGATGGCAAGCAGTGGTGTTCAAGAAGAAGATCATTTACCTTTTGTTACATCTAGTTTGTATGAATTGTGGCATATGCGCCTAGGGCATCCTACCCATGATGTTTAAGCTAAAGTATGCAAATCAATGAATGTAAATATTGAGAAACAAGTTAATAAAACGTGTGTTGCTTTTCGATTAAGGAAGAGCCACAAATTGTCGTTTGCATACTCCAAAATTGTGTATAATTTTTCTTTTGAACTCGTTTTTACTGACCTATGGGGACTCCCTCATATTGTCTCAAACTGGTATCGATACTATGTAACTTTTGTTGATGCGTATTCTAGACACATGTGGCTATACCTTTCGAAAGATTAGTCTCAGGCTATTAGTGCATTTCAGTTATTCCAGAAGATGGTTGCTACACAGTTTGGTTTTATTTTCAAAGTTATTTAGAGTGATTGGGGATGGGAGTATAGAAGTCTGTCAGCCATGCTTCTCAAGTCTGGTGTTGTAAATAGGGTTCCTTAGCAAATAACATTTTAAATGGTGAGTGTCCTTGTAAAACCTTTGTTTCCAGTTTGTTAATAAGCTAAACTGCCATCACAACAGCATATGACCAGTAGCTCATGGGCATCGAAGCTTGGGCAAGCACACCAGGGCCAATTCAACTATATGCCTATGCTTTCGGTCAACAACCCCGTAAGGTGTTCGGATGTAGATGTTTTCCTCATCTTCGCCCTTTTAACAAGTACAAGCTTGAGCTAAGATCACAGTCGTGTGTGTTTCTAGGAGTCAGCCCACAGCATAAAGGCTACTAGTGTCTTGCTCCTGATGGTACAGTGTATGTTTCAGGACATGTAATTTTTGATGAAATATGCTTTCCTTTTGTAGAGAAAGCATCTAAGGCGGTTCAACCTGTTCCCTTGGCTCCTATAATGAGGGCACTTGAAGTTGTAACAGATCTTACCAAGTTACAATTTTCCTATAATGAGACAGTGGCAGAGGCTGCCCATGACACTGGAGGTGATGGTGATCACTCAAGTTCAGCTGATGTCAGTGGGTAGACAGAGGCAACTAGTGCTGATCAAGGGCTTGTGCAGCATGATAATGTTGATGCTTGGTCTGCTGGTGAGCAGGCAGTAGAAACTAGTGTCGGTCCAGTGTCTATATAGCATGATGATCTGGTTGTTGCACAGGTTGCTGAGAATGGTAAGCCACAACTTGTTGTGCCATTTGGGGAGATGGATAATATTGTTATTCATTTGAATCGTCATCCAACGATGACAATGAACAAGTGTGAGGTTTTTAAACTTAAAGCTTTTACAAGTTTTTTAGGTAACAAAGAACCAGCCATGGTGCATGAAGCAATGAAGTCTCTCAGGTGGAAAGAGCTATTGAGGCTGAGTATTCTGCCTTGCACTAAAATGGTACGTGGTCTCTAGTGAGGTTACCTGAAGGTCGAAGCATAGTAGGCCGCAAGTGGCTATTTAAACTCAAGAGGAACCATGATGGCTCCATTAGTAGGTATAAGGTGCGAATCGTGACTAAGGGGTTCTCACAAGTGTCGGGACAAGATTTTAAGGAGACCTTTAGTCCAGTGGTTAGGTTTACTGCACTTAATGTGGTGTTGGCTCTTGTTATGACTAAACTATGGGCGTTGAGGCAAGTTGACGTTAACAACGCCTTCTTGAATAGAGGCTTTGATGAAGACATGTTCATGCAACAACCGTCTGGTTTTGAGGAATATACCTCAAACGAGACACAGTATGTAAGCTTCATAAGGCCTTGTATGGCTTGAGATAAGCGCCTAGGAATTGGCATGACAAGCTTAAGAGTAATCTGCTTTGGCTAGGGTTTGTTGAATCTCGTGCTGATGCTTCCCTCTTCATTCAGAACAATAAGGGGTGTTTTACATATATCCTAGCATACGTCGATGACATAATAATCACTGGGCAATCTGGTGATGATATTAATAGGGTGGTGCAACTATTAAAAGATGATCACTCAACGATCTTGGTGAGCTGCCTTATATATTTCCTTGGTAGTGAAGTCAAACGAGACAACGGTGTTCTTGTGCTAAGTCAGAAGAAGTATATCCTGGAATTGTTGGAGAATGCAGGAATGCACAATGCTAACCCGACTCCTACACCAATGGTAGGGGTATCCGAGCTTGTTGAAGATGCGGGGGAGCAGCTTATTGATGCTCGTGAATATCGAAGCATTGTTGGGGCGCTGTTGTATGTGTGCCACACAAAACCTAATGTTGCCTTCAGCGTGAATAAGTTGACTTAATTCATGCATGCCCCATGTAAAGCTCATCTCGTGGTAGTAAGAATAATTCACGCTACTTAGCAAGAACGTTACTTTATAGTTTACAATTTTCATGTACAGATCCTACACCGAACGGTGTAGCCTTTGTTGATGCTGACTGGGGAGGTAATCTGGATGATTGTAGATCAATCTTAGGCTTTGGTGTGTTTGTTGCAGGTTGTCTTTTTTGCTTGGCACTCAAAGAAGCAAAAGACGGTCTCACGATTGACCATGGAAGTAGAATATCGTAGTGTTGCTGATGCAACAGTTGAAGCCAAGTAAATCACCGCTTTGCTCTCGGACCTGGGTGTGGTTCAACGTGATAAACCAGTTATTTGGTTTGATAACACTAGTGCAGTTGAAGTCAAAAGCTTGTTTCAATGGTAGAGCATTACTTGTGTGGAAATGCGCGTGCTTCGTTGATGATGACATGATTGTCAGTACACTGCCCTAACCCATTAACATGTTGTTTCGGGACTCTAATTATATTCCCCTTTTAGGCTTTTCTTAAGGAATCATTGTCCTAAATCAATTTGAATTTTGATGCTTCCTTATCTATTCAATGATTGAGTTATCGGAGCTTAGATTTGTTTTCTTGGATTGTAATAAAACATGATTGAGGAATAAGGATTAGCATGAGTCGTAAAGCATAAAAGACAATATATCACGTCTTATAACCAAACGCAATAATAATATTCTTAAATTATCAGTTTTGGTTTGTTTTAGTATTTTAATTTTTAATTTTTTTTAAAATCATACATAATTTAGTTTTTATTTCATTTTAGTACTCGTTGTGAAAAGCTTATCGCGTTTAGTATCTAAACTATCGATTTTGGCCCGTTTTAGTACATAAACTTTCAATTTTTTCAAAACTTAAAGTTCAATTTTGAACGAACAAAAACTAAAGTTTTTAACGATGGGTACTAAAATGAAATAAAAACTAAACTTTAGGTATGATTTTGAAAAAATTAAAAGTTTAGATATTGAAACAGATCAAAACTGAATTTTTAGGTACTAGATGCGTAATTTACCCTTATTATTATTATCAGCTTAAGTCCTCAAATTCTGCCACTCCATAAAATCTTAAACACTAATACAAGTCTTTGATCCAATTCTAGGTCATTGGTTGGGTTGTAAAACAACACATGCAATACACAAAAAGGTCCCCCACCGTCCTCCTAATTCACCTTTGCCATGCACCACATCATCATCATCATCATGATTAACTTCACAATCACAGCTAATCAACATTAAAACCACCCCATACCCATAGGATTAGTCCTCATTTTAGAGACCACAAGTCATTATTCCTCTATCACCAATGGTGCTTTCTTACAAAGAGTGCCTCAAAAATCATGCAGCTAGCTTGGGCGGACATGCCCTCGATGGCTGTGGGGAGTTCATGCCTAGCCCTTCTTCCACCCCGACTAACCCCGCCTCCTTCAAATGTGCCGCCTGTGGTTGCCACCGCAAACTTCCACCACCGTTACCCTTACGATGTCCCCGCTTTCATCCGCCGCCTACCACCGCCACCTAATGCTAGCTCTAGACCAAGCCCCACCCATAGCCCTACCCCGCCCACACCTGTGCCATACTCTTACTACAGTACTTCTGCACCGCACATGCTGCTGGCCTTGACCACTGCATACTCCGGGCCGTTGGATGAGTTCCATCGCCGCCTCGACAGCTCCCATCCTTCGACGCCGACGATAAACAACGACAACAACAACAACCCGAGTGGGAGAAAGAGGTCAAGAACAAAGTTTACAAAGGAACAGAAAGAAAAGATGCATGCTTTCGCGGAGAGGCTTGGTTGGAGCATGGCAAAGAGTGAAGAAAGATCGATAGAAGAGTTTTGCTATGAAGTTGGGGTCGATAGAGGAGTTTTCAAGGTTTGGATGCACAACAACAAGAACACTTTTAACAAGAAAGATGTATCAGCAGCAGATGAAAACAGAGGATATGACTTGTAAGGATAACAATTAAAGAGATTTATTCTGTCATTGTTAATTCCATCTTTAGTATAACATAAATTCTTTGTTTTCTACCTCTGAGTCTCATTATCTCTTATTTTTGTGGCTGGTTCTTCCATAAGTCCAAAAACTGCTGGTTTTGTTCTATTTCTGGGTATCAGCAAATGGAACAAACATATCATATGCAGATGGTATTATTGTGTTTATAATTATAATTTGATTATAAATCTTTTAAGGCAAACAGGATATGATTAATTCATGTATTATTTTATTAGTTGCATTTGTTAAATATTAAAAATATGAATAAGATGAACTCCTCAAGTGATTTTTAATGATAATATAGAATATTGATTTTCTTGAAGAGATTTTGGGTTTAGCAGTTGCAGGGTTTATGTTGATCATCTTTATTTTCTTTTTACTTTTGGCTTTTTCAACATTGTTGTGATAGAAGAGACTATTGTCCTCGCTAAGGTCCTAGGTTCAAACTGTTGTGTGTGCGCGTTGTAAGAGACTAAGAAAATTTTAAACATATATTACTTTATAATCACCTCAAACTATTAAAGAAAAAGATATTGTTTCCGTCACCCTTACAAGCTAAAACATTGGGAACCCTTTTGTAGGGGTGAGGAAAACTCGACTTGACTCGAAAAAATAAAAAAATCAATTTCGATTTATTCGAGTCGAGTTATTCAAATCAAATTGAATTATCGTTTCGATTTTTGGGTTTGAGTCGAGTTAAAATTTGAAAGTTTTGAGTTACTTGAAAAAAATGAAAGTTTGACTAAATATTTTTTTGACAAATTTACGATTTAGTCTCTAATTTCATTATTCATTCAATTCTTCCTTTATTTTAAGTTTATTTTTATCAAATTTGAACGACATGCTACTAAACCTTCATAAAATACATATGTACTTTTTATTCCTCTTTTTGATAACAAATTTTTTTATATAATTTCTTTACAAAATTTGAATTACATGCTCATATACCATTATAAAATACTTATATAACTTCAATTATTATTTTTTATACTAAAAATGTACTATTTTTTTATTTAGTCCCTTAACTTTTCATTTTACTCAATTTGATCTTTTGTCTGCAATTGTTTGCAAATTATTTCTTCCCATCAAATTCTTAATTCCTTTATACTCTCATCAATATTTTTTCCTCAAAATATTTTCTTTAAAATATAATATTATGATTATATTTTATAATTTTAGATTGTATTTGATATATTAAATAACATTATAATGTGAAAAAAATATGAAATATATATATATATATATATATATATATATATCTCTCTTTATGGTTAGATAAATACAAAAAATTGGAATTAATCTTTACCGTAATAATATAAATAATTATACTAAAATTAGTATAGAAAATTGAACAACTCAACTCAAATTTCTTAAATTCGACTCGAAAAAATTTTAAGTTAAATTTAAATTATAAAATACGACTAATCAACTCAAATTTCTTAAATTTTAACTTAAATTGAATAACCCAACATCCTTTAACTTTGTTATTGTGTATTATATTTACTATTTGCAGCATTGTTGAACACACTCACTGTCATCATAAAGAGATTATTCTTTTGACTTGAACTCAGACAATATGAACACCCATGAGCAATAGAATTTTATTTTCTTTTTCTATTTTTGAAAATTTTTAAATCAATTGTTAATCTTATTTAGAGGAGAGTGGAAGGATGACTCTAAGAGGTCGTTTGGTTCACGGAATATAAGATTATCATTGGGAATAAGATTACCGAAATGTTAAATTACTTACCACATTACTGGAAATATTGTATTATCTTATTTGGTTTGTTTGGCATGAATATAAGATTACCGTGTTTGGATGAAGGAATAATAGATAAGAAAATGTATGTTTTACTAAATTGTCCTTGAGATAGATTTTCTTTTTTTAACAAATGAAAATTCATAGAAAAGATATTTTTTATTATTTCTAATTTATATATTTTTAATAAAATTTATACACAAAAAACATAATATATTTTTATTATATTTATTTATTTATATATTTTTGAAAATATTAAAACATATTTACAGCATTATAATCGTGTGTTTTATTTTAGGTTCTAAAATATTGGGAGATGTACATACTTACACTGGTGTAAGTATGTGTTAATTGCTACACATTTTTATTTATGCTACATGTATGAGTTGGAAAACAAAATATCATATCAAATTATATGAAAAAATTAATAGAAAATATTAAAAAAATATATAATATGAAAACCTTTTACAAAAATTAATCCTAAATAATACATGTAATAAATATATATACAAAAAATAAAATTTGAATCGAACACGTGCATAAAAATAATCAAAATAAAATAAGAAATTTGATATACTTTTATTTTAAATGCCTCATATTATTTTATAATAAATATTAAAAATTCATAAATCATTAAAAATAAATAAAAAAGATTTATACTCGAGTAATTATATACAAAAGTAATGATTATTTTGAAATAGTTATATTGTTTAGGGGTATTATTGTCTAAAGGGAAGATAATTGTCTAATACTTAAGAAAATGAGGGAATGTGATTCCCAAAAATTCAAGGTGAAAAATGCATTGTTGGTAATGTTTCATTACCTCCTCGTGAGAATGTTTTTTAACCAAATGTGGGTATTTAATTCCGAAAAATATTATTCCCCTTGATAATGATCTTTTCCTTGATCTAAGCGCCCCTAAGGGAAGAAAGATAAATATTCCTTATATAAGGGAATAAAATTTATCAGTTTAACCAACCGACTAAATGTATTTACTTTAATAAAATCAAACTTAATTATTCTCTTCCTGCTTTTTAATAAATAAAATAAAACTTTAATTTCTAGATTTAAAATTTATTTTATATAACAATAATAAATTGCATAATGTGAGGTGTCAATCTTTAAAATTTTACTTATGAAATTTTATATTAAATGCATTCATGTTTTTACTCTTTTTTTCAATTTTAGTTATTAATTTAAAAAAATAGTGTTTTAGTTAATTACGTTGTTTTTTCTTCGTATAGTCTAGAGTAATTACAAGTTAATAATTTCAAAAAATTTCTTAGTTTATTAATAAAATACATACCCTATAAATATAACTGTTTGAACCTGAATCTTTTAGGGAGAAAATATTATCTTTTAAAACTAATGTCCTTCAATAGATTCATTGATAACTTACGTTGCCATTTGTGTTATGAGATATTAGTAACAAGTGTCGATTGTTAATTTGACCCGTGTATTTCAGATAAAATATTAATTTAACATATAAATACCAGAGTTCTTTTTAATATTGACGATAATTTTTAACTAGTTGACATTAAACATTCATATCCTTATATTCAAGTTACTCTAATCAAGAACTTCAAAAAAATAATAATAATTTTTTACCATTAAAATCATGATCCGTGCCTAAAATTTCTTATTCTCTCTTTTTTTTTAACCTCATGAACAAAATATGCCAAACATAGAAATATTTTACAAAGCAACCCATATATTATATAACAAACAAGAATAACGACAGACTTTCCTTTTGGATAATTTACTACAGTAAATTTAAAGACGGATTGAAAGCATGTCATTTTTACTGTTCAAAAACAATATTTTGAATTAAAAAATAGAAGATGACATGAATGCATGGCGTCTACATTATTCACGAATTCATTTGAATTAAAAAATTTAAGAGGCGCCTACACTGTTCATGAATATTAAAAAATTTTGGACGCCTTGAATACAAGACGTCTTCACCGTTCACGTAAATTCAAATTTACCGCACGTTGCAGCATGGCAGAGGCTGTGGCAGGCGACGCAGGGCGGGGGCATCAACACCATTATTATTTATGGTGCGTTTAGTTCAAAGATTGTAAGATTATCAATAGAAATAAAATATTATAGGATTATTGAGAATATTGTATTTTGTATTTAGTTGATTTAGCATGAATGCAAGATTACCGTGTTTGGTTAAAGGAATAAAAGATTATTGGAATGTATATTTTATCAAATTGTTCTTATTATATATTTATTTTTTTAACAAGTTAAAAAATATTTATATATTTTCTTTTAAAAATTTAAATTCATAAAATTTATATATTTTTTTACAAAATTAAAAATATAAAAAGGTTTAATGAAAGGGTAAAATTTTATTTTAACCCCTGAACTTCATATAAAATTTTAATTATAGATTTTTTTGTAAATCTAAAATAGTTTAGGGATAAATTTGTAATTTAACCTTCGTATAATTTTTATTATTCAATGACAGATTAAGAATATTTTTGAAAGAAAATTTTTTTTAAAGGCATTTTAGACCAAAACTCCGGTAATCCAACAATACCTAAGAAAAGGGAGGTAATGACATTCCCGGTAATATACCCCAAACAATACACTATTGGTAATGTAAGATTAGCGGGAATGACATTCTCGACCAACAAAACAGGGGAATGTGGATTCCATTCCCATGGGAATCTCACATTCCCCCAACTAAATATATCCTTAGGGGTAGATGATAGGCGTAGATAATGGGGGGAAATTTTTTGTTGAGAGAGTTGATTTTTGGTATTAAATAGGTGAAGTTGAAGATAAAGTGTGAGAAAAAAAATAGAGTGAAGAAGAAGAAGGGGAGGAAAAGCAAGAAAACCTGAGAAAAATAGTAAGTTAGATTTAGTATTTTTATTTAAGTAATATTATATTTCTTGTCTAATTTTGTTTTAAATTTTTAGATTGTATATTTTATAGATATAAATTTAATTTTACACATGTAATTTCAATAGATTTTGAGCAAAAAATACAAGGAAAGAAGATTTATTGTAGTTTTGGTATAATTTTTTGGTTCAAACAAGTAAGTTGGTTTAGTTTTGTTTAAAATTTGAGTGATAGTATGTATTATATTTGTTTAGAATTTTAGTGTTTAAAGTAGTATTTTTTTAAATTATTTATTATTTATTAGTTGCAATTAAGTATGTTAATAGTATTTTTGTTTTTGAACATGCAGAGAAAATGAGCAATAAGTTTTTAGCAATTGGCCATTACAATTGACAAATTTTGAAAACTAATGGCGGGGTTGTGTTTGAATCTAAAATCCCTATGAACATGATGTTTAAAAGGGAAATCACACTTCAACAATTAAAGGAGATGATAAAAATGAAAATTGGAGCTGAGATTGATGGTTTGCGGTACAGGTGGAATACATGTTACAATCCATTTAGATATTCTGCAATATCTCTTAAAGATAATAGTGATGTTGGAAGCATGATTGCAGTACATGAATCAACAAATACTCAAATTACTGAGTTATATGTTAAGGTGCATGAAATATATGATGTTCGCAGCTCATTCAAAAAACGTATTTTGAAATTCATCTGAAATGGGTTTCGGTAGCGGGACATCGAGTGCATTTCATCCATATGGATGTCGTTCGGCATACGCACATGTTGATATGAATGTTGATATTGACGTTGAAAACCTTTAAGGTCAATGGGGGAAACACTTGTCGATTTTAGCGATGATGATAAAGAGGATCTCGATTTGATTGGTGATGACCTTGGTGATGATCCTATTTTCGGTGGCGGTGAATTTAACGATGACGCAATTACATTCTATTAACTTCTCGCTCACATGAACTTAATAGATTATGATGCGATGAAAGCGCCTGAATTTCTGGATATGAATTCGGGTAACTCTCATGACTTATTAGTTGGGATTCCATATAGACTTCATTGTTGTAGAATCCAGTCCGAGAACTTGTTTGCAAAATGTGTTAAATATGGAGAAGAGTGTAATTGGAAGATTCGAGTGTCTAAACTTTAGAGGAAAAGTGATTGGGTGATCACAAAGTACAATGGCAATCACACATGTTTATGAAATTCCATCCAACAAGACCACCGACAATTGGACTCGAATGTAATCTGTGAACAAGTAAAGATGTTGGTTGAAGCAAATCCAAGAGTTCTCGTTTCAGTGATACAAGCATCTATTAAGAACCAATTTGAATATCAAATAAAATACTCCAAGAGTTGACATGCAAAGGAGAAGGCAAAGAAGTTAGTATTTGGTGATTACGATGAGTCCTACAATGAGCTACCGGCTTTATTACAAGCAATGCAATATTTCATCCTAGGGACTATAGTAAAATATCAGACCTTGGATGCATACAATCGAAAAGGTCAAGTTGTGGAAGGGAAGAAAATATCCCAGCAATTATTTTGGGCATTCAAGTCATGCATCGAAGGATTTCCATTTTGCAAATGTATAGTCCAAGTTGATGGGACGTGGTTATACGGAAGATACAAACATATATTATTGATAGGAGTTGTAGAAGATGGTGACCGAAATATCTTCCCAATTGCATTCACAATTGTTGATAAAGAATCATCGGAGTCTTGAAACTTTTTTTTGAGTAATTTACGTGAATATGTTGATTGAGAAAATGGTGTTTGCCTGATATCCGATAGAGGAAAATGCATTTTAATTGTAATTGAACAACCAAGAAGTTGTTGGACACCTCCACACATATATCCCACATATTGTGTACGCCATATTGGTAAGAATAGTCGAGAAATGTGGAAAAACAACCACATTTGTCGTGAAGTTTTAAGCATGAGTAAGTTTCATTCTTTCAATCCCAATTATATATGCGTATATATTTATACATTTTGATTTTTCTTGATGCCAACATCATATGATGAAACAGGATATGAACCATTGCGTCCAAAATTTGAGAGAAAGTTAGAGCATTTGAAGGTTTACGACAAACATGTGTGGACGTGGGCAAACAACAATAAACCAAAAAATCATCTGTAATAATGTGAATAAAATATTAAAAAATACCTTCGATTGGAATATGATTTTTTTCTTTCCTTGTTATTTATTGCTCCAAATCTAACGAAATTACATGTGTAAAATTTAAATTATATCTATAGTATACAATCTAAAAATTTAAAACAAAACTAGACTAGAAAAAAAAATAACTAGCTAATTTAAACAACAACTACAAACCAAAAATCATCTATAATAATATATGAATAAAATATTAAAAAAATATCTTCGAATCTAAATTTCTTTCTTTTATTTTTTCCTTCTCCTCTCCTTTATCTTCTCTTCACTTTGGTTCTAACCCACCCAATATATAGTTTTTTTCGTTAAAAACTCAATGAGTGATTTGCACGTGATACCTTTTTATGAGTAAATTACATCATTCATCACTCAGATATCTTTTCACTCCTATTTTGGTCACTAAAATTTAATTTTTTAATTTAATTACTGAAATTTCAAATTATTCATAATTTAATTACTCTAACTTTTAAATTTTATTTTTTTAATTATATATTAATAAAATAATAATAATGAAAAATATCATGTCACAAAAATTATTAATAAAATGAATTAGTTTAGTAGTTAAATTGAAATTTTTTAAACTTTAGTACCAAAATAAAAGTAAGAAGATAGTTGGGTGATGAATGATGTAATTTACCCATAAAAATACAGTGTCGTTAAGTCCTTAACAACGAGATATTAAAATGAAACAAAAAATAAATGTTAGGTATTTTTTCAAAAAATTAAAAATTTCGATAATAAATTAAATCAAACTGATAATTTGGATACTAAATGTATAAATTACCTTAAATATTAAAGATATGGGTGATAAAGTTTAGATACACCGATGGAGGATTAGTAAATTTAAATATCATGTAATTATATAATACGAAAAACATCAATATTTATATTAAAATTTATTTAATATGACGAGAGTTATTGACATCGGGAGACTTTGATTAAATTCATGAAATAAATTAATATTTTATTAAAAATTATAAATCAGATAAAATAATAATTCCTTTTACAATGATATTTTAGTGACCAAAATGTTACGGTTTAATAATGTAAGTGGTCAGAATATTATTCTTTTCTAATTTCAATTTAGGTTAGTATGAAGGAATTTTTCCTCCCAATGAGTAATGAATTTAAAAGAAAAAGAATGTGTAAATTGAGAATTTTTAATTATTTTTTAAAAAAATTGTGCAAATGAAGAAGGTGGAAATAGGGAAAACAATAAATAGGTCAAATCAACTATATGAGTTGGTTCAAGTGGTAAACAGTTTGATATCGTTTAAGTAAATTCTTGAATTCGAGTTTTCGTGTATACCGAAAATCTATACCGGGAGACTCATCCACCAAAATTAAGCGTGTAACACAGATCGGTCCGGATTAACCAAGACAAAACCTTGATATCGAAAAAACAAAGAGGTCAATTTAGGGGATGAAATCAAATGGCTTCCAAATTCATGGTGCGGGGTCGACAACAATTTCATTCTCGCGTTGACGTTTGTATTTCATTACCAGATGCATCATCATCATTATGTGGCAATTGAAAATTAAGCACAATTCTCATACATACCATTATGTCGGTCCATAATATCTTGTTTTGTTTGGTTGAATTACACCGGCCAGAACCGTCCATTTTAACTTCAACAAAACAAGTCGGGATTCGAAGAGGATGGTGACTTGTGTTTTGTTTCGAATGACATTCCGAGCGAAATCAATGGGTATCTTGTCGTGTTTTTTATTTGAAAGAGATGGAAATGCATTAGGGCCAAAAAAGTATATTCACGAATTAAATTTTATGGATCGCTTCGTCTCGACATTTTGAATCCGAATCCGACCTCTATTTTGTTAGAATTTGCTTCGAAGTCCGCGAATTAGAGATCGAAAGTGGAGAAACCAAAATGTTTCAGTCGAGATTCACAGGTTTTGGGATATTTTACTATAAAACAACCACCAGATTCAGACTCAGGGGTCGAGGCGTATCGATCCTTGAATTTAGGATCGAACGACCACCATCTACGACGGTCGACGATGACCACAATGACATCCAACACCAATGAACAACCACCTTCTATTTTTATTTTAGATTATTTTTATATTGAATAATAAAAATACCAAATTATAAAAAATAATAATAAAATAATTCAATCATTTCAAGAGAACAAAATTAAATTTTCTCTCTTTTTTTTATTAAAAAAGACTTGGATTTAGGGTAAGTACTATACAATATTTGTTTAAAGATGACTCTAGTCTAAAGCAATAATAATAATCTTTTTACTATTGAGATCGTTCGATTCGTATTCACGCTCCTCGAAGATGGTCCTTCGTTTTAAGAATTTAAATTTAAAAGGATAAATCAAATTTGTTCTAAATTATTAGCTTTTGCTTTGTTTTTTATTTTTTTTCTAAGGGTCCATTTGGTAAGTTTTCTAAAAGTATTTTTAGTTAAAAAATTCGTTTTTACCCTAAAATTAATGTCAAACGGATAAAATACGGTGGAAACAATGATTTCAAACTAGCCACAAAAACTAACTAGGATTCTTAACTTTTTCATTTTCAAATTTACGTTTGGAAGCAAATTATAATTTTATCCTTATTAATGCATGGGTTTCACCTAATTATGTATTTATATTTTATTTTAATAATCTAATACTAACATCCTAAAAAATAAATAAAATTCATGGTAAATATAATTCAACTTTATATTTTTAATTTATAAAAATAATATCTATAATCAAACATTTTATATTTTAAAACTCATTTTCTATAAATAAATTCAAATAACTTTTAAAATTTTCTTTTGGAATTTCTTGTTATCAACACTAGGGTGCTTATTGAGCGAGTCGATAGTGAGTTGGGCAGCGCTCGACTCGTGCTTGTTAAAAAATTTTGCTGCTCAACTCGTTACTCGTTAAGCTCGTTAAAATATTGCTCGACTCGTGCTCATTTAAAAAATTTATTGCTCAACTCGACTCGTTGCTCGTTAAGCTCACTAAAAAATTTACCTTTTTTAACTAAAAATAAAATTTACTAATACTATACGGGATAATAGGGTTGGGTTTTTTTTGTATTAAAATAATATTATTAATTAATATTTTTATTATTAAAAATAATAGAGTAGTTAACTTATTTTATTATTTATTAATAAATTAATAATATTATTTAGATTATTTTTTGAATGAAATAATTTTGAAGTAATTACTAAAAATGTTTTTTTAAATTAACGAGCAACTCGCGAACTTATCGAGTCAAGTTATACTTTGCTCGGCTCGCTCGTTAAGGTCTCGATTCGAGTTCGAATTCAAGTCGAACCAATTCGAATTAAACATTTAATAAATTTTGATCGAGTCGAGTTTAAACTACTCACAAGCTTATCAACTTATTAATCACCCCCTAATCAACGTCACTTTTTAAAAATAATACTAAACTGCTCCAAATTCCACATTATAATTATAGGTTGGAGTAACGTATTGAAAACCTAAAGAAGAAACAAGAAGAAGAAGCCACGTACTACGGTGTACGATTTCAACGTTATTACAAGACAAACCAAACAGATTACTTAATCATTAATTATTGTTTTATTCTGACATTAAAAAATTTCCACAACATTTAAATATTAGTATAATCAAATATTAAATTTAAAATCTTAAACATTAAATTTAAAATCTAAATAAATCAAATAATAACATATAAATCTCGTCAACATTTTTCCCCATTTAACAGAGATAATAATATTAATAAATGAATTAATAAATTGGGCAGGATGACCCATTCTTCCCCACATTAACATCATCGAAGAATTGAACCTAACTCCAAAACGTGTCGGTCAACTCTTCAAGAACCTGAAACCCAAAACTCCATAACTGTTGAATCTTTATGATTAAAAAATCCTCGAAATCAAAGCAATTCTGTTCCCTCTCCTCCCATAATCTCGTCTTCCTCATCGAAGGTTTCACTATCAAGAACAAAGCGGACACTCCACTTTCTCCGATGAACATTACTCTTTGACGGGGAGAGAAATTATTCGGATTGAGAAAGATTGAATCCATGTGTGATATTAGATTCATCATTTATCATGTTGAAGAAGACCCATCTTGATTTTCTTTCCGATTTTGTTCATGGGTTTTTGTACACAAATATGTTTCCAGTTGTTGCTTCTCTCTGGTGTTTTCTCTCCAAGTTCATTGCTTTTGTTTTCGGATCAAAACTTGGACTTGTTTAGGTTTGGACCTTTTTTATTGCTGATTTGTGTTTTCTTGGGGCTAAGGTATTGGATTAATGTTTTTTTTTTGTTGGTTTGGGTTTTTTTTCTTCAGGTCTTCAGTTAATGAATGCTTTGATGAGTTGAAAGAAAGACAGAGCTGTGATCAAGGGAACAGAGAAGCAGAGAATTCTTCTTCCATGGTGGCGAGCTCAAGCAAGTATGAGTTTTTGTATAGGAATGGCTTTACTGGATTCATTGAAGAACCCAAAGCTGAGAGCTTTACTGCTCATGAGTTATACCGATCCTGGTGATAGTTTTACTGTTGCAAAAGTTATGGAGAATTCTCTGGAAACAGAGGAGCTTGTCGAAGAGAAATCAAACGAAGTTTCATGCTTGAAAACGTTTTGGAGGAAGAGGAAGAACCAGAGGAATCTGCTCTGAGGTTTTCCTTTGACTGGGGTTTTGTTAAACATATCAAACAAGAACAGTCAATCGATGCAAAGGCTAGAGTTGAGGAGGAAACAGAAGATGTTAAAGAGACAGCAAAGGATTATGTTGTTGAAACGTTGTCGGAGGAACCAAAGCGTGTGAGGATTGAAAAAGAAGACTTTTGAAGAAAAAGCAGAGGAATCAGTTGAGAATTACATCATCGAGGAGAGTTTAGACGAACACGGAAGTGACATAGAAGAGAGATTCGACAGCTTTTTCGAGAGTCCGGTGATCGACATGTACATAGAAAAATGGCAGCACGAAAGAGAGGAGCCTAACAAAGAATGGTCGATGTCTAGCCACAAACAAGGTCGAGGCTGAGTCAATCACTTATGAAATATCGGCAATAGGAACATCTCAGATGATGCAGCAGCAGCGGATATAAGTGGTCTCATAAATGATTCCGACGATGAATTCATAGAACTGTGTGTAATGGGAGGAGGAGCACAGCCCGGAGAAGACTTAAACGCCGACGACGTCGAAGGTGAAGAAGACTTAAACGCCGACGACGTCGAAGGTGATTCGGAGTTCGAGTCAGACGACGACGATGAGGACGCCGAGTTTATGGAGCGGCTGAGAATGGAAATGAAAATGGCAAGAACCGGTGGACTTCCAACTATTCTAGAAGAGTCCGACTCTCCTCCAAAGATGGTGGAACAACTGGGGCCATTAAAGATTGAAGAAAAATATGATCACAAGGATCATATTGCCGAGATTCAGAAGGTTTACAAGAGTTACCGTGATAAGATGAGGAAACTGGACATTTTGAATTCCCAGACCATGCATGCAATCAGTAAGTCACCAATCAACCTCATTTCAATTCTTTCTTATTCCCATCACTGTTATTCCAATAAATGTGCATTTATTCCCTTTTCACTGCTCTAATCTTGATAAAGCCCGGGCTCCAGCCATGCCAGATTTTTTTCTAAGATTCGAGTTTGAGCAGTTACTGTGCTCTATTTTTTCACAAGGTTTACTGCAACTAAAAGACCCCGTTCGAGTAAGCGGAACATCTGGAAAAGCTTCAGCGCCGGGAGTTAAGTCACTTCTGTCACAAAATGTATGGCTATTGAAACAACGGAAGGCTGGAGCTGAGCCAATGAAGTGATTAGAGATTTGCACATAGATTTTGAGACGGTCTATGTTGGACAAGTATGTCTTTCCTGGGAAATACTTCACTGGCAATATGGAAAACTAAAAACGTTGGCGGAATCTTACCACCTCGGTTCATTATAACCAAGTTGCCGGGGATTTCAACGTTTTCGGGTGCTTGTGCAAAGATTTCTGGAGGATGAACCCTTTCAAAACAGGCCCAGAATCGAGAATTACACCAAGAACAGATGTGCACTTCGATATCTTCTCCAGGTTCCAGCCATTAAAGGTAATCAAATATGAACTGATCATCTATCTTTTGCAGCCCGCAACATGTTTTCAATCCTTGAAAAGCATCGCAATGCCTGCCCCTGCAGATGATTGCTCGAAAATCAAATCAGAAGATGCCGTGTCGGATGAAATGTTAGGCGACATCATAGAGGAATCGATGCACGTTTTATGGGACTTCATCCGCGCCGACAAAGGCGATTCGAGTGTGATTCCGAAGACTCCCCAGCAAGCAAAGGTTGCTCCGCAGGACCCTATTGACTTGGAACTTTTGACGGATGTTAGAGCAGATCTTCACAAGGTTTGCATCCTAAACCTCTGTGAATTTCATGCTTTTCCCGACTCCAATATTCGAGATAACATGCTCATCTTCCTCATACGCAGAAGGAGAGAAGGTTTAAGGAAATTCAGAGAAGTAATAACTGTATAGTAAAGAAGTTGCAGAAGCAACCACGAGGGGGAAATCTATTAGATAAAGCATTGTTCCTAGCTCAAGTTGAGCTGAAATTGGTTTCAAGAGTATTAAACATGGTGAAAATAAGCACGGATCAGTTAGTGTGGTGCCATGAGAAATTACAGAGGAACTTCAGAAGTAGGAAGATAGAGATAGAACCCTCATTTACACTGTTCCCATGTTAACTTTGGTGGTGAATATGTTAATCACTTGTGAATATGTTATATACCTCATTTATACAGCAACACAAAAAATATTGGAATTTTGATACCTAAAAGGAAAATCTTTATTTAGTTGGTGTTTACCATTTTTTTCGCCAAGAGTACGAACATATGTTATCTATTTTTTTTCAATAATATAAAATGATTACAAGATAATATATATTAATAATCTTTTTTTGGATAAAAATAAATCCAATGTTTATATATATATATATATATGTTTTTTTTTACATTTTCTTAAGCTTGTCATGAATGATGGAGTTTATGGGTTAGGGTTTGGGCTTCAAAACCAATTAGACAAAATAACAAAAAAAATCAACCTGTTTAAGCCCAAAAGTTGTTCAAGTACATCAAGTGTGACACTGAGTCGGGGAAAAACTTGTAGACATCTCACTATAGCATGAAGAGTCTCAAGGCATGCTTGGCATGAGCATTGGCAAAGGCAAAGGCAAGGGAAATCCAATGGATCGAATATCATCCTACTGATCATCGTTATTCATCACCATGTTCCCTTGCATCTCATGTGGCAAGGCCCCTGAAGAGAAGCCGCCATTGCAGTGTCCGAGCATGGAAGACGACATGTTTAGCAACATGGAAGTAACGTCGACCGCCGGTTTCGCAGGCGGCAAGTTTTGATCGAGAGGTGCAAAAACAAGGCTGGTTAGGTGTCCGTTGGACATGGGAAGTACTTGAGGAAGCTTCTCTTCAGCCATCGGGTCGATGGGCTTGTAAGGGACAAAGACTAAAGGAGAAAACGCTGCAGAACATGTCTGTAGTAGTACATCAGTGTTACTGTTCGAGCCTCTACTAACCATATCGGACATCGACGATGTTTCAGGTATAGGAGAAACCCACGATCCGTGGAGTTGGTTTTCTTGAAGATCTTGCATATCGCCCATGAATCCTGCAAGAGTTTTCATAACAACAGTTAAAAAAGAGGCAGAAAAAGAAAGCGGTTCACTCGTTTGTAGTTAGATTGCTTACATTGGGTGGAATAATGCATTTGTCGAGGTATCTCTTTGATGTTGCAGAGCCGGTGAGAGAAGGTAACCTAAACTCATGCATCATCCAATCAGTTTTCACCCCTTTGGCAGCTCTACCTTTGTAGAAAACAAGAGATTTCTTCAAGCCAATGCACTTGGAGGTGGTAGTGCCTTCCGATGAATAGATGGGTCGGTCAGTCCCGGTGGCTTTCCAAAATTCAGCTTCTATTCCATTCCCCAGAGCTTCTATTCCACTGACTTGGTCAGATTTATAATATATACAAATTTTGCATCTGTGAATAGATAACAGTTAAACTGGCAGTTAATGAACATGTGATGATTAATTTAATGCACAAACTAACATGGACCACTTGCCCTAACTGGGGACATATATCTTTGTAGGCTACTTTCGGAGTTATTACAAATTCCAACTCCTAAAAACCAAATCAATTGAAAACAGATGCATAGCCGAGGAAAGAGCCATGAAAACAGAGCAAAAACACTATCATCCACTGATAACATCTCATGAAATCACATCAGTGCTAGTTTTAAATCGATAAGCTCTGCATGACCTGAGCACGTTGCAGCCATTGAGCCGGAAAACATAGCAGATGGCACAAACCCACCCTTACGGTACCTTAACACTCATCTACACCTACTTCCCCTCTTTAAAAGCCCCCATCAACATTGAATTTGAGCCAGCGTTCCTTTTAGTGGTGACCGTTCTCCCTACATCTTTGAATGTCGGATACCTAATGCAAACTTCCAGCAAGTCTCTAACTGTGAAGATATCCGATCAATCAATACTCCACCACTTGAAAACCTCAGACCATATTGAATTTGTTATGCCACGCACAACAAAAAAGGTGGTATGAGCACTCTACACAACACCATGGACATCCATAGAAAACTTTGGATGCGAGGACAAAAACTTAGGTTTCAGTAGAGGTGAGAGAAACATAATTAAAAAGAGGGATAAATTGAAAATTTGTCCTTAAAACTGTTTTGGGCTTATAAAAAAGTTCAAAATTAGTATTTTATATAAAAGGTCCGAGATTAAAATAAAAAATAAACATTTTTACTAATGTGTTACGACATCAAACTAATGACATTCGATGTCCCAATGACCAAAACTTAATAAAACAATAATGCGAGTGACCAAAACTTAACTTTTTTGAATTTGATTAACAAAATTGTACAAATATGAAAGGTAAATGATTATTATGATAGTTTACTCAAAAAAGTAAATAAATAAATTTATATTATAATTACTAATATCACGTGTACAAGACATATCATTAAAAAAATAATATATATGTAGGAGTATATATATATTATTTGCTTTTACTAATGACTATATGGAAGCAACTACCCATTAAAAGAAGAGAAAATAACTTCAGCGACCGAAAATGTCTTATAATACATGATTTTAATTAATTTTTTTATATTTACGAAAATGACCAACAAATTCGCAACGCGAACTTCAATTTCGCAACACATGTTCCAAAATCGCAACGCGAATAGGTAAATCACAACGCGAATAGGTAAATTCTCAACTCAATTACCGATATAGGTAAACACGGTAGAAAAAATCGCGTTGCGATAATACTGTTTACATTGCGATAGTATTGTTTACATTGCGATAGTACTGTTTACCTATATCGGTAATTAGCGTTGCGAATTTGAAAATCGCATTGCGATAGTACTGTTTACATTACGATAGTACTGTTTACCTATATCGATAATTAGCGTTGCGAATTTGAAAATCGCATTGCGATAGTACTGTTTACATTGCGATAGTACTGTTTACATTGCGATAGTACTGTTTACCTATATCGGTAATTAGCGTTGCGAATTTGAAAATCGCATTGCGATAGTACTGTTTACATTGCGATAGTATTGTTTACACTGCGATAGTACTGTTTACCTATATTGGTAATTAGCATTGCGAATTTGAAAATCGCATTGCGATAGTACTGTTTACATTGTGATAGTATTGTTTACCTATATCGGTAATTAGCGTTGCAAATTTGAAAATCACATTGCGATAGTACTGTTTACCTATTTCGGTAATTACCGTTGCGAATTTGAAAAACCGCGTTGCGATTTACCTATTCGCGTTGCGATTTTGGAACATGTGTTGCGAAATTGAAGTTCGCGTTGCGAATTTGTTGGTCATTTTCGCAAATCCAAAAAAAGTTGGTTAAAATCGTATATTATAAGACATTTTCGGTCACTGAAGTTATTTTCTCTTAAAAGAATCGATTTGATACTCATTTTTTAAAACAATTGTATATAAAATTATTAAAAATAAATTAATATAATATTTTTTAAATAATTCATATTAGAATTTAAAATTTTAAATATTATCATTTTTAATACATTAAAAAACTTATTTTTATTTAGTCCTTTTCTTAAAAAGAATTAATTTGATACCCGTTTTTAAAACAATTGTATATAAAATATTAAAAATAAATTAATCACCTTTTTAAAAATAATTCATGCTATAATTTAAATATTTTGATTTATCATTTTAATTCATTAAAAATCTATTTTTATTTAGTCTCTTTTTTTTGGTTTTTTTTAATAGAAGAGAGGCCTAAGGCCATTACATCAAGGAATTTTAGGGAGAGTAGGGAGGGCTAGGGGTGTATTCGGTTCGGTTCGGTTCGGTTTTTTATCAAAAACTGAACCGAACCGAAATAAACGGTTTTTCAATATTTAAACCGAAACCGAAATCGAATAGTTAAAAAACTGAAAAAACCGAAACCGATTTTTTCGGTTCGGTTCGGGTTTTTTAACGGTTCGGGTTTTTCGGTTCGGTTCGGTTCGGAACCGAATCAAAAAAATAAAGCCTTTAAACCGAACCGAAAATCGAACCGTTTAAAGCCAAACCGAACCGAACCGAACCGTTTTACTCGGTTCGTGTCGGTTTTTCGGTTTTCTCAGTTTCGTTGCTCACCCCTAGGGAGGGCCATGAAGGTCCCTATATAAAGATGCAGTGATCGAAATAGGAGGGACCATGTAAAGGCTAGGAGAACCATTGAGATTACAAGGGAGCTTCGCCAAGGAATCAGCAACATAGTTGGCTTCACGACGAATGAGTCGTAACTCAACTGACCAGGCTTGAGCAGTTAGTCTTGAAATGGCACGTACCAGAGCGATCGGGCTGGACTGTGCAGAGGGGGACTTGATCAGGTTAAAAGCTTATGCACAATCTATTTGACACTATAGGCGATGAAGTCCTTGATCCCAAGAGATCTTGAGGCCTTCATGAATGCCCTAGAGCTCAACATGAAGAGAGGTAGAGGAGCCTCTAATCTGATGAAACCAACGATCCACTCACCGAAGTTATTCCGAATAACACCACCAGAGGAGCCGCAAGTCAAGGCTGTGAGGAGAACCACCAATATTTAAAGTATACCAATCTTGAGGAGCTGGAGGTTCTCTTCCATTGCAGAACTATTTTACTCAGCAATATGCTAAATATAAGATCAGATCAGATCAGATCATTGATCAAGACCATAATTAATTATGTTTCCAGCTTATTAGAAGTGGTGTGACCTGGAGTTTCAATAATTGGATCTCCTGTGCTTTTATCGACATTTTCCGTGTGTACCACCGTAGAAGATTACAGAGATGCGCAAGCTTCGATTATACAACTACTTGGATTACCACAAAAAGATAAACAAATAGGTGTAAGCACAAGAATTTGATGAATGATGGATGAATTGAAAAAGGAAAATACAGGTGGTACATGTTTGTTCTGTAACAGACAAATGGATTCTCAATCTAATCTTCTTTCAACTCATTAGGTGGCTGAGCTTCAAACCCCCTTTGCTCTCTTTGAAGTGAATAAGGCATATAAGTCCCCATAATTCGATCCACATGACGAAGAATGGCTGCGAGAAGTTGTATTTGCTACCATAAAGCTGATGGTGGACATCATGATATGCAGAATTGTTTCTAAAGAATATATGGAGGGGGTTTCCGGGAAGCATTAGCCCGCAATGGTCGTCCACTGTTTTGATGGTGGCGAAAGAGAAGAAAAAGATGGAGGTCCGAGGAGACATGCCAGACAGCATAAATGATAAGGCCCGCCTACTGTGTCAAGGAGAAGCCCCTCTAACGGATGGTTGTACAAAGCTCCAAATGCATAGGGAACAATAAGACGGTGATGCCAAGAGTGCAGGTGCTGATAGAGGAACTTGTTCTCGTGGAAGTATCGATGCAAAAAGTATTGCCAAGTATCCATACCAGCATTGCTGTAACAAGCTGTCTAGCTAGAATAATAAAGGAAGATAACTGCTGAGGTGAAGCCCGGCATGACCCCCTGTGACCTGCACAAAACAATGTTCGATAAATATGTACAATATGGATATAATTTCACACTCATTATGCATGCTAGCAAACCATACGGGATTTCGGGTTTCAATTAACAAAAATCAAAGATAAAAAGAAGATAAAAACTGAAAAGGACTCAGCTACATATGAAATTATAACAGTTCTGTAACACAAGAAACAGGGAACAACACCTAGCTTACAAGTGTTTCATCAGGCAACAAGATAATGAAGAAACCCGCGAAATCAGTCCTAAATAGAGGAAGTTTGATGTGGTTGGTTGTGATAACTAATGAAAACAGATTACTTCCATTAAACTAAAGATCACAATTTAAAAACGCAACCCCAAACAAGCAAATGTCTATATTTACTCCGCCTAGCTCCTATCTAATAAAGCATAAATTCAAAAGACATTGTCCAGGGTATATGCAGAAAAGCATATAAATTGCAGCACGATTACAGATGAATCTAATAATTACAAAGACAATTCACATGTCACAGGAATAGTATCCGACCCGGATACACTCATTTCTCCCAAGTTCTTTCATATTTGGAGAATAGTACCCGCATACGTATGTTCAAGTATGTGTTGGACCGAGTACTTAGGGGGGAAATGAAGGGTTAGAGGCTTAGAGCAACATAGATTCAACGAAACAAAGCTACTAGATAAGCTATGAGCCTGACAATCACTATAAGTACATGAACACCAATATGCTCTATAACTAAGTAGTTCTTTGAAATAGAAATCTTTCATGGATCAAAAGAAATCAAATTGACTCATGGCTGATTATACCTGAAATTATCCATCCAACTTTAATATGGTGAACAAATATATGGCATGCAACGGGATGATGCAAACAATTAACTCCAAACTTTTGATATATCTTTACAAAGTAAGCAAAGCTATGAATTTGCAAAGTATTTTCTAGGCAGAAAGTAAAAGGAAAAAAATTGAAAAGACCCTAAGAATAATCTAACAAAAACTTCTCCAGGAAAGGTAGTTCGATTCACCTTTATCTGCCCCAAAAAGGGGGAGGGAAGAAAAAACAAGAATTTTGAATGAAACGCAACACAGAAACAATTCGGTTCTCCTAAATTTAAGCTATAATTATAAATATGCATAAAGGAGTCGTTGAAGGGAGGGTTTACCGTGAACAAAAGGATGGCGACAGCAGCCTGAAGAAACTGCTGCAAGAGAACGCCTTTAAAGACTGTTCGTTTGGAAACCAAATTCTTCTCTTCCTCGTCTCTTTTGGAATGCAATCTATAATTCTCAAATGACCCTAAACACATATAAATCCCTGAATAAATCCAATAAACAACAATAGGAACCACAGTTCCCAACAATTCATCGGATACAGCAAAACCCATTCCCATTTGACTAAACTAATCCCAAACAAAATCACATGAGCTGATTCTTTTATTTATTAAAGTTTGAGTCTTTCAGTCGAAATTGAAAGATTTAAATGAACATAAATAAAAGTCAAAACTTTATTTATTAAAATAATGAAAGCAGGTGTTGCCTAGGGTTGGAAATGTCGCAGAAGATTCGAAAAGGAAAGAAAGGAGCGAGGAGGAAGACGGAAACTATGGGCTTCAATAACAAGGAGCAAATTTCGGTGGGTCCTTTCAGAAATATCTAACATAAAGGGGTAAAGTACATGGATGCTCATTTTTGTTTTCAATCTATCTTATTTTGACTATTGGATTTGAAAAATTTATATTTTAGTTACTAATATTTCTTGTCTATCTTATTTTGATCACTTAGTATTAACTCCGTTAGTATGATGATATGATATGTTTTTAGAAAATATTTATTTTTAATTATTTTTCCATTGATTTCATATTTTATCAAATAAAATTAATATATATATTTAAATATATATATCGAGTCGAGTCAGGTTAGGTGCAAAAAAACAGGTTGGACTTTGGATCAGGTGAAATCACCCTACACTCGAGTTGGTTTGATTTTTGGGTGGATAGTTTATTTTTATAGGGTTGAGTCTGGTTGGATTTAAAGTCGATCCAACCCCACTTATGTCCACCCCAAGGAGAGACGGAAGATTTTATGTTAGGGGTGAACTTCAACTTATAAAATTTTATCGAAGAATAAAATTTAAGAGGGAATAAAACAGATTTTTAATAAAAATACATTAAAAATCTAAAATATATAGTAATTTTATATTTTTAAAAGAACAACCGCACCTAATACCCTGCCTAGGTACATCCCTGCTCACTCCTAAATCATATAGAGATATAGAAAATTTTCTATCAACACAAGTTTTGGGATATTCCAAGTATGATCTTAGGGTTTCTATCATATAATCTATTTGTAGAGTTTTTCTTTAACTATAAGGGAAATTTTAATATAATTTTCCATGTCATGTTTTTTTGTTTTCTGTTTTTATATTAAAATCAAAATCAAAATAATATATATATATATATATATATATATATAAGTTGAGGATATTTTTAAGAATCAATACCAAATTGGTAAGATGTGTGAACATTATGGTCTAATTTTATTATTACACTAATTAAAGTCATACGATCCTTATGTAATTAAAACGTTATGTCCCAGTTAATTGAATGATTAAAAATTATACTATTAATAGTTGAGTGATTAGAGTGTAGTTTATAATTAATGTATAATAATAATAAATTTACTATTATTTTTCTTCCAAAATTTTATAATTACTAAACCTTTATTAATTCGGCTGCGGATTTCACATTGGTTCTCTTACTTTCCGAAACAAAACTAAGTATTTAATACCTAAATTATTAGTTTTTGTACTTTCAATTTTTTTAAAATCATATTTAATGTTTAGTTTTTGTACTTTCAATTTTTTTAAAATCATATTTAATGTTTAGTTTTTGTTCCATTTTAGTACCTATCGTTAAAAATTTAACGCGTTTAGCACTTACAGTATTAGTTTTGGTCCGTTTTAGTACCTAAACTTTTAATTTTTTTCAAAAATTAACGTTATTTTTTTAGCATGGGTACTAAAATGAAATAAAAATTAAACTTTAGGTATGGTTTTGAAAAAAAATTAGGTGCTAAAACAGATCAAAACTGATAATTTAGGTACTAAACACGTAATCTATCCGATAAACAATTGATTTGACAAGAGGAAAGATCCACATTTTTTCTTAAATACTGATATGCAATGACAGGTCCTTGAATTTGGTGAGTGCATGTTCAAGGATGTTCTTGTATTATACGAGTTATGTAAATGTACTTAAGCTGCTCTAGGGTGTGTGGATACTTTGAATTGATACCGTCCTTCATTACGAACAGAAATGTAAAGATAAGGATGAAGCTGAAGTTTGGTTGTCGGGTCTTAAGGCATTGATTTCTCGTGGTTCCTATACAAAATGGGAACCGAAGTAGTAAATGGAAACGCATCAGTAGATGGTTCTCAACCCTGCACCAAAAAAAATCCCAATTCGCCATTAGTATTTTTTCTATTTAATGATGCTTGGTATAATTATGTGTCTACTTTTTGTTGTAATTAGTTTGGGAAAGGCATTTGCTGACATAATTACACATATTGCTTCAGTCAAGTGTCGGTCTACTGAATTCAATTGACTTAGGCTTAGTATCACCTGGGTCTGTAGAGACCTCAAATAGTCGGAGTTCTGGGGCTGATGCAATTAGAACCAGTTATCAAGTGTTGTGAGTTCATCAAGCCAAAGTTCTTCCCGTTAAGGGCCTGATGCCTTGGGTGATGTTTTCATATGGGGACAAGGTATTGGTAAATAGAGTATTGGGTGGTGGTACTGATAAAGTTGGAAATTCATTTAACACAAAGATGGATGCACTTCTACCAAAAGAATTGATATTGAAAGTGTTTTCTTGACGTGAATAATATAGCTGTGGAGGTAGGCATGCCGCTTTGGTCACAAAGCAAGGTAACATTTTTAGTTGGGGAGAGGAATCAGGGGGCAGGCTTGGGCATGTTTTAGAAACTGATGTTCCCAAACCTAAACTCAGATATTCTCAATGGCATGAGTTTTGAATCAGTAGCATGTGGGGAGTATCACACTTGTGCTGTTACAGTCTCTGGGATCTTCTACATGGGGTGACGGAACACACAACTCGGGTCTCCTTGGGCATGGAACTGAAGTCAGTCACTGGATCCCCAAAAGGGTTAGCTACATGGAAGGCATGCATGTCTCATTATATCCTGTGGACCTTGGCACAAAGCTCTGGTGACAGATAGTGGCCAGTTGTTCACATTTGGAGAAGGATCTTTTGGTGCTCTGGGCCATGGGGATTATAGTAGCTTTGTCCAAATATGTAATGAGACATGGTGATAACAAACCAAGACTCTTTCCTGAATGCGTAGATGCTTGTGACAAAATATGTAAGGTTGCATGTGGATATAAACTCACAGTCGCTCTTACAACCTCAGGACGAGTGTATACAGTGGGGAGTTCCGCTTACGGTCAATTGGGGAGCGCTACAGCTAACGGCAAGCTTCCAACTCGGGTTGAAGGTAAAATAGCATATAAATTTGTGGAAGAGATTGCCTGCGGATCATATCATGTTGCTGTTGACTTCCAAAACAAAGGTTTATACTTGGGGAAAAGGCATAAATGGGCAATTAGGACACGGAGATATCAATGACAGAAATACACCAACTCTAGTAGATTTTCTGAAAGACAAGTCAAGAGTGTAGCTTGTGGTTCCAACTTTACTGCAGTTATAAGTCTTCATACCGGTGTTGATCATTCTCTGTGCTCTGGTTGTCGAAATCCATTTGGTTTCAGAAGAAAACATACCAATTGCTATAATTGTGGACTAATCTTCTGCAAACTATGCACTAGTAGAAAATCTCTTAATGCTTCTATGGCTCCGACTAAAACCAAACCATACATACAGAGTGTGTGATGAATGTTTCGCTAAATTAAGAAAAGGTGCAGAACCTATTTCAGCTCCCAGGTTACTGACCGAAGTCTCCAGACTTTCTGTCGACTCATGTTATCAGGCTGAAAGTAGGAATTTCAAGCATGAACTGAAACTAGAATCACAAACTCGCCTCCTCTTCCCAGTTCAGAATGGAAACTTTCATCTCAGAGGATTTTATTCTCCTAAGATGCCAATTTGTCCGGTTAGAGATTCTAAGAATATTTTACCGGCTTCTATTTCTAGTTCCAAAAGGACTTCTGGGGAACATCTCCTGCTTCAGGAATGTTGAGCCCAAATCGATCTTCTGGAGACTGTTGATTCAAAGCAAATGAATGAGAGTGTTAACCCTGAGATCATAAATTTAAGGGCACAGGTAGCCTAATGAAAGCTTCTTCTTCTTTTTTGACGATTAGCACTATTACTTATTCAATTCAATGTGAAGCTTTGATACTACAAAGAGGTGAGCATGCATTGTTCTTTGCCTACTTTTTAAAAAGAAACAGAGAACTTATTTGTTTTGCTTGGAATTGCTTTGGTATTTACTTCTTCAGAAAGGACAATGATGCTGATGGAATAACTGCATTAATTAGGAATTTGTTTGCTAATTGTAAGACAAATTTCATAACCAATAACCTTGGAGTATGACATTTTAGTATTAGGATGTTTTGAAGAGTTTGACTTGGTTGATCAATATATGAAATACTTAAAGCCTTGAAGTTTGAGTGCTTCTGCTTTCCTCAAGTAAGAAGTTTACTCTTTCTCCATTGCTTTCTATTTGCAAAAGCAATCTAAATTCCCATAATAAAACATTAACACCTTGGAAACTGATTCTTCTCATCATCCATATAAAGATCCATATTTTTCATTGCTATTCTAAGACCTATAATTATAACTCGTTTAGGGAGTCGTACTTTGGGCTAACTTTCTCATTGAAGTTCTCTACAATCTCAAACTAAAGTATGCTGGACAATTCTTGCAGGTTGGTGTTTTTACTTGCAATCCCAACACCTTGAAGCTAAACTTGAAAAGACTTCAAAGAATTAAAGGAGGTGACTGCAATAGCAGAACATGAAGCGAAAAAATGCAAATCAGCGAATGAAGTGATTAGATCTCTTACCGCTCAGGTTGGATACCTTTGTTCATGTGTTACAGTTAAAAGTTCGAAAATAGATGAATATGGTTTCAATTGGTTGAACAGTATCAGTGATTTATGTAAAATCTTATGGCATTTTACAGGACATATACAACATAGAGTCTACATTCTAAAATGATATAGTTTATGGTCAACTGGTCTTGCAGTTAAAGGAGATGGTTGATAATCTTCCAGCAGGCAAGAATTCCTTCCAAATTCCAGTTCTACTGGCAGAAACACCGTGAACCTGCGCTCAGATAGTTGCCATGCAACCAACATCGGGCTTCCACAGAGTGAAGCAAGTTGCAATCTAGAGAACATCTCCAATTCTCATGGGACCAAAGGACAAACTGAAAGTCGGAGATAGTAATACAAGACGAACCCGGAGTGTACTTCACCGTTGCCTGACGGCGGTAATGAGCTCAAGTGTTCGCTTAGTACACATTCTTGATCCCTCTTTTAAATCAACACAACTAAATTGATGAACTGCACACTTCGATAAGCTTGTGACGTTTGCTGATTTCTACGAGTTCTTTACTTCAATAAGCTTAATATCTATTCATTGCACAGTCAAATGCATTTTTCTGTTGATACTTGTGGTGTAATGGTTAAGTCATGAGTGGGGGATTTGAAATCAAGGTCTTTTTTGGAGGTAAGGTGTTAAATATTTTTGCAGTATCACAATCGGAGTTTGTGTAGCAAACTTGCAAAAGGTAAATGCTCTGAATTTACAGGTCTGAGCATTTATAGAAACACAACTTAAGTAACTTGAGAGAAAATTTATCGAGTCTAGAAGGATTATATGCTCTTTTTTGCAGTAAGAAACATTTCACAGAAGAAAGAGCAGAAAGCTGGTGGGCTGAAAATGGGGTTAAAGTATGTGAACGCATAGTATCATACGTATGCATTAGCTATGAAACATGAACATTTCCAAATTACATGGAGGAGCTTAAATCAAGGATATCAGGTCAGAATAACATGTACAGTGAGAAAGATAATAAGCATATAGGAAAGGAAGTATACAAGAAATTGCATTATGAGGAACCACTATTAAATTTTGCTGCTTAGATTAGTTGACAGATTATTTTTTTCATTGGATCAATTTGTGGCATCAAGGGAAGCTCAACATATTTAATTGACAGCATGTTACCTTGGGCAATTGGAATTTATATCTTCATCATTGGTCATTCTTCCCTGGAATTCTTAATCTCTCTTAGCATTCTTAAATGAATGAATTCATCTTGCTATGCAAGGAATTTCCATAGACGACTGCTAAAAGTCTCAGTTTAAGAAATAAATAAAACAAGATAAAAGAAGATCAAACATATTAAATGAGAGAGATATGAACATGGAATCTAATACATTTGAACAACTAAATTTTTTTTTCATCACCCTGCTAGTATTTAGGCTCAACAAGTAATCTAGTGTGAAAGGATGGAAGCTAGTGATGTTCTCCATGAATTCATTACAATTGCAAGTGAGTTGACATACTCATCTTCCCCAGTGGAGCTCAACTTTCAAACTCTCAGTTATTCTCTAAATATGTAATCCAAAGTTGAACACAAAAATCTGTTAATCAAACTACCTTCTCTTCAAGCGAGACATGCCGCTTTCAATTTCTAACTTCTCCTCCTTGAATGGTTGTGTTGATGAGTCTGATAACTGGGTAACCTAGAAACACTGCCCTTGCTTTCCTTGCATTAGGTCCTATCTCCTCTATCATGTATTTCCACCCATCGATAGGTCTCTCCGGCTAAATATGTGAGTCTTGATAAAACTAGCTATCTGTACAATTTCAGTAAACCAAAAGCAGCTTCAGTTCAATAGACCAATGCACTGGCGACAGGAGCTCATAACTAATAACAACGGACGACATAACAACACGCACCTGGAATTACAGTATGCAATTCGACGATCAAATTCTTGGAGGAGAATATCTTCTTCCTCTGTGACATCTCCCAGACGTTTCCATCAGGAGCTTTTGACGTTGTTTCCCAACCATCAGGCTTGTTTTTCAACTCAGAAGAGCTTGGGATTTTGAGTTCTCCAAATCAGCATTGGCCGAGTCAAAAATCCTAAACAATATACAGTAATGCGTTAAGCGTGAAGAGAAACAACTATAGTCATTCAAGTTTCAAAATTATGAAACATAACAAAAACCCAAAGCCCTACCAAGATATCTCATAATCCGAACATAGCAAGGAACAAGGAGCATAAAAGAGAGAGAGGGACATACTCAGAGCAGCTATCAAGCATCTATCGATATCATCAGCTGAATCCCCCAATTTAGCTTCTTCCAACTGGCAATCTCCTTCATCCACAACCCAGCATGGATTCTCTGTTCTTTACCTATAATCTTTCTTATGTTCTCCAAACTATACAAACCCACCGCCATCCCCTTTCCCTCCTTTTCTGCTTCCTCTTCTGCCTCTGCTTGGGGTGACTTTCGTCTCTCGTTCCAATTCTCATTCATGTCTTCAACGAAGGCCTTGGTTTCTGCATCGACGTCCGGTGAAAGCGCCAATTTAGTCGAGTCTGCACTGGAAGTGAAGTTAACTTCAGCTTCCCAGGGAGCTCTGTTCTTGGGAGAAACGTCATCGGGGAGCCAAGCAGTTTCCCAGGCGTCGTTCCAAGAGTCGTCTTTGTGGTTTTGAGGGGGTTTTGTGGAAAGGGATTTGAGAAGGATGGTGGGATTCAACTGAGATTTAACATATTTGGATTGGATTGGATTGATTGATGGGTTTGTGAAGGATTTGGCAATCCGATTCAAGGAGTGCATCCTTCTAGGGTTTTACAGCAAGAAATGAATTCCAGTTTCTAGCTTTAAGGGAAGAGCGGCAGAAGCATGCTAGTATTTTAATTTTTTTTTCCAAAACAATATCTAAAGTTTAATTTTTGATTCATTTTAGTATCACGTCACTAAAAATTTAATGTTTTTAGTACTTAAAATATTAATTTTAGTCCATTTAAATATCTAAACTTTTAATTTTATTTTAAAACTTAATGTTAAATTTTGAATATATACTAAAATGAAAAAAAATAAACTTTAGATATTGTTTTGAAAAAATTGAAAATTTAAGTATTAAAACGGATTAAAACTGATAATTTAAATATTCAATGCGTAATTTATCCAAAAATATCTTGATCAATTACATTATCATTTTATTGATTTTTAATCATTAGAATGTTGAATGTCGATAGTTTGATGATAGGACACGATGAAAATGACATGGAATTAAGGGCACATCAGCTTCACTTGAAGATGTAGTGAAACCAGGAATTGAGGTGGGAAGTAGAGAAGGCCGTAGGAATGATTGTTAACACCAAAATGAGAAGGACTCTGAGCATCCATGTTACCAATATCTAGCTCTGGTATAGCATCTTCCCTAGGGGAAGTTCAAAAGATTAGCTCCGCTTTCAGGACACAATGAACCCAGCATATTCAGAAGAGTGATGAGAACTTTGCTGAGTCAATAACATCTGGTTTCTGAAATAATCAAGGCACATTCGCCAACTGCATCTGCTGGACTAATCACTTTGAATCACGTCATGTTGCTGAACCCACTCCTCTGAGTGATTGTACACTTCTTGTCCAAGGACGGAGGGCAATGTCCAAGTACAAAAACTTGATATAACGATAATGCAAGTGATCAAAATTTAATTTTTTTATTATTAAGTAAAAATGTAAAATATAAAGGTAAGTCGAGTCCCACGGAACATTCATAATTGGAGGTCTTCACGGAAACTGCTCTTAACCTGGCGTTGGGGGTAGCCTACTATCCTACCTCCCTTACCCTATTACATATGGGAATAAGGTCAGCTAAAAAATGATCATTCCAATAGTTTACACTTTCTATTTTTGATACAATGTCCTGGATGTGAATGAGAAGTTCCATGACAAATTTGGCCCAATAAGCCAGATCGGTAAAAAGAATTAGCCAATTAGGTTATCACTTGGAATTTACGAAAAATATTATAGCGTAAGGGAGACTAGTCACTCTCACATGACGAGTTGCTAAAATAATATTTTTATTCAAACTTGTCTGTTGACGTGACGAATTTCAAATATATTTTTATTAAATTTTATCATATCGAGATAAAAATTTTAAATATATTATATATTTTCGAAACCCATCAATTTGATGTGACGAGTGTATTTTTAAGACTAATCACATTTAATCAAAATATATTTTAAATTTCGAAACCCAATATGTGTTCACAGAAATTGGGTTAAGCAGCAAAGATAGTAGTTGTGTTCGTGCCTCGTCTTCATTCACTTAACAGTGTATTTTTAAAAAAGTTATGTTTAAAGACTTAAAAAATTAATATGTAATTGATATAGGATGTACGATGGAATACCAGTATAATGATGTAGATTTCGTACCGCATCTATTTTAATTTGGGTAGAAATGGATATAAATTTAGTAGATAGTACGTGGTGTGTATGTAAAAGTCATATTCATAGTGTATAGTGTGTGGGTGATAGGTTTAAGATCTTACCGTCACGTATCCACTACCTCACATCTATCTGCCCATCTACTCATCATATACATTTTGAACCATTAAGAAGTTTGGTATAATTTCAGAGACTGATCTATAAATCTTAAGATTTTATAGGACATGATTTGTAATTTAATCAAATGTTAGGCTATAAACATTTTTAGAATTGAAGACTTCGTTTCTCCTATCTCAGATTCTCAATTTTAATGTTGTGTAATTTCAAAGACTATTCTATAAATCTTAAAATTTATAGAACATGACTTATAATTTTCGTAAACTATTTTGTATATCTTAATATTACTTGAAATTTGAGAATAGTGTACCATAAAATAAAAATATTATGTGTCTCGTTATGTTCTGAAATTTTAATTATATTTTATTATGGTTTTTATGTATTAAGATCTTGTTTTATTTTAAAATATATGTTAATACTTGACTTAGTTAATTCTTATTTTATTATAATTCTTAATGGATGTGTTCATTTTTTGTTTTATTACTTATATTGTCTACGAGGTTGTTGTCAGGTGAGTATAGACGGGTACATGCATGTATGAGATGAGTAGTGAACATTAAGTTGGGTAGTGGGTGTGGGGTGAATTTGAGAATATACATGCGTGAACGAATAATTTATTCATTATATGTGGTGTGTAGGTGGTGAATACGAAATTATTATGTGGGCATAAGAATGAAGGAAGAAGTATTCGAACTCACCCCACCTGTTTGTCGTCCCTAAATGTATTTCTTTACACTATAAATTTTGTGTTGGTTAGATATTAATTTTTCTGTATTTTATATCAAATAAATAGTATTTTTATATATTTGTTGTAATTAACATAAACAATTACACTCTAAATTAATTAAATATTACTTTTATAATTATAAAAAAGTATATACAAATAATTTTTGTATTCACAATTTTTTTTTCCTAATTTTGCCTAGTGATCATGATCACAATTTACCAGAAAACCACAATAGTATTGCAGAATGCAAGGATGATTAGAAAGGAGGGTCCATACAATGAAAATGCAACAAACTTCCATGGTATTAATGTTACGATATTTCGAGCCATGTGATATGCAGATATGTACCTACAATAATTTGACGTTGAGGAGGTACAACGAGCAAAGGGCAAATAATTAAAATCAACGGGTTGGTTAGATAAATAAATAATTAGATATCGTTTAAATAAATTTCGAGAATTAAAGGATAAGTAGTTAGATATCACTTAAATAAATCTCAAGTTTAAATCTTTTCGTATGCAAAATATCCCGTTGAAAGACTCATTCATCAAAAATAAGTATACAATACAAATCAATTTAAATTAATAAGGAGGAAATTTTAAAATCGAAAGAATATAATAAATAATATATATATATATATATAAGAAAAAACGTAACCATCAAAGCCAGGCTGTAATCCAATAAGGTTCCATCTCTTTAATAGCAGTGTCGTACACGTACCCTAGTAATGGTAAGATTATTTCTATTTATTTATTTTTTTGGTTTTTAATTGGGGATAATTTTGGTGCGACAAACTAAAAAATGGTTAAAATAATGTGTTATCGGTTTTATTATTGTGTTAAATAATAAAAAATTACCGGAAATATTATTAAGCGCTACCAGTTTTGTTATTATTAGGTGTTTTTTACCGAATTTTCGAAAAAAATATCGAAAACATTATTAGGCTTAAAAAATGACCGGATTAACATAATATTTAGGTAATTACCGGAAAATTTTAAGTAATTTTTACTCATTTTATTATTTAAACGATAACAAAACCAATAACACTTTATTTTAACTATTTTTAGACCTACCGCACCGTAGAACTTTCCTTTTTGATTACAAGACCCAACTACCGCTCTCTTAATTTTGTTATACGTTTTGTATTTTTTTCCTACTACTTTTTTTCACAGAAAAAACCTGTTGATATTTTAAATTTTTTTTAAATTAAATGTCAAAAAAAAAATAAAAGTTTAGATACTAAAGCGTACTAAAATTAATAATTTAGGTGCTAAACACATTAAATTTTTAATATTGGGGTGTTAAAATAAAATAAAAAACTCAACACTAGATATGATTTAAAAAAAAAAGTTTAAGTATTAAAATAGATCAAAACTCATAGTTTACGTACTAAATTCATAGTTTACCCTTTTTTTAACGATGTTAATTATGTGTATAATAAAATAATGATTCGAATATTAATAATGGCGAAATCACTCATGGCTGAGGGTGGACACGCGCCCACACACTTACTTTATTGATGGTGTTCACTTTGAAATATAATTTTTCTAAATTTAGTGATGGACAAATTGTGGTGCAAGCCAGCTCAACTCAGGTACATTATTAAAAGCAATTAATTAAATTGAATTTTTTTAAAAAATATATATACTTTTAAGATATAGATCATAATAATTAAATTATCTTTTATTATAAACTTTTTAAATCTAAAGTTTTTGTGCATAAACCAAATTACTTCAGTGATTAAATGAATTGTTATTATTTCTAAAGATTTTAGGTTCGAATACCAACGATTATAGCAAAGATGATTAAGTGTTTATTGTCAAGTAATTTAGAATATTTTGAACACCAATATTTATATTTTATTAATTTGATGATTATAAAAAATATTTATTTGTAATTTTTCTTATCTATTAATAATACACATTCTATATACGTAAGTGTTCAAACTCGAAACTTCTAGAACAATAATCTCTTTTATTATTGAAGTCGTTGAATGAATTAAAATAATATATATAAAGATATAAATATAATTTTTTAATATTATAATAATACCAATACCATGTAAACTAACATTCATCTCTTATTAGTCCCCCTCTTGACTTGAACTTGTTATCGACTGTTTAGAGATATTTATCCATAAAGAAGAGACCTAAATTAGGCAGAGAATTTAGTGTAATACTCCAAAAATCAAAAACAAAGTTTCTACACTTATATGATTTAACATGTCGATTTTCAACACCATTTACTTTATCAACCCACACAAAATCACCCGATAATTTTATATTAAGACTGTCGTACGTAATCATTTTTTAAAGAGATAAGTTTTATAGTACGACACTTTAATATAAGACTAAAATAAAATGTTACCGGTTTTCTCAATAATAAAATCGATAAAAATTACCTAAATTTTTTTTATTTTTACCTAAAACATTAATTTTTTTTAACATATCCAGTAAAATTACTCAACAATAACAAATCCGGTAGAAAAAATAACAAAACATGTAGAGCTTTACAAAATCCGGTAAAACGCCCAATAATAATAAAACTGGTAGCACCTTATAATGTTTCCGGTCATTTTTTACTGAATTTATTATTTAAACAATAATAAATCCGACAATATCTTATTTTAATCGTATATTATTACTGCCACACGTAATCATTTCCTATAGAGTAGACCCACTTGGAGATTTAGACAACACACAAAATCCAGATTTGGAATTTTCATTTAACTTTTAATATATTGATCTAGTAGACTTGATAAAAAAAATTGTTATGTTCATTGTTATTCAAGGCAATAGTCCACGTGCCTACAAATAATAAAATAATTTATACAAATAATAAAATAATTTATAATATATCATTTGATTAATGATAATTATTTTTTTATAAATTCTTAATTAAATTTTTAAATCCAACAAATAATTCTATATCGTGAAGTCAAAATTAAATTATAATTTTCGGGTTAAAATATAATTTTATATTTTTATTGATTTCTAAGTTATAATTATTGAAGGATCTAAAAGTGATTTTACCTTTTTTTGGTGGGTGGGAGTTTAAAGGCTACTACCTGCCTCTGGGCATCATGCCTACATGTCATGATGTTTGTAACCTATAAGTGTTGATATATTTAATAAAATTTGACAATATTTTTGCACATTAAAATAAAATAAAATTCATAATAACTTTCAAATTGTACAAAAATAAGTAAGTGCATATATCTGCTCCATTACCCATGTATAATATTTCAAAAAAATATTTATAAAAATAAAAAGTCTCAAAATTATTTATTAAATAATATTTATTTTTATCATATATATTAAATATATCTTATTAGTTAAATCGTTTGAAAGATATATTTTACGAGATACATTTTTTTATAGTTCTACTACACGGAGGAGAAAATTAATGTTAATCTCGTACGAAGTTTTATCTAAAATATTATTTTATTTATTCTAAAAAAATTAGACAATTAATAAAAATTTCGGTTACAATCGAAAATATTATATTGCGACTCATTTTAATTTAAAATGTTATCATGTCTACCTTAAACTGTTATACAATTGGTAACAATTTTGGTTACAACCGAAAATATTACATGAGTTTATTGACAATAACGTTTTATGTTACAATCATAATATAATTATGCAATTTGCATGATTTATCATGGAGAACATACAATTTTTAATTTCAACCTAAAATATTATTTAATTTACCCTAGAAAATTATGCACTTTGTAAATTTTTTTATTACTACCGATTGTAACATTTTTAATTTTATATTAACCGATTATATTTTAAACTTCCGTTAATTTTTTCCGTTAAATTTTGATTTGAAGCCTAAGTAGATATCAATGCTCCAGATTATGACTTCACATTGTTCGTCTCATATAAAAATGAGAGCTTATATTAAGATTGCTAGATAAAAGATGATCTGAGAAATAAAAAGAAAATAACAATTATTATTATTAAATTGAACAAAGCACATAAGAAAAACAAAATATAATAAGAAACTATTTACTCGTCTGTAACCATGAAATCAGATGTGTAGAGTTCGTTGAGGCCTATTTACACGGTTTCCTTAATATAAACTCATTTGCCCCTACGATACTGAAAAATATTAGTCTATTGTCTTTCAAGATACAACGACGAGATGAGCACAACAATAACACGATTGTAATGATCAATGAACATTAACTTTGTCTTTCTCCATCATCAAAACTCTTTGGAAATAGAGAATTTTTTTATGTCTTAACCTCTCGATTTTATCATGTTCGAATTTGCACCTATTTACACCCCCCTCTGTGCGATCACATGAGTCAGAGTCTTGTCTTGTACATTCTACAACATCTAAGTTAGTTCATTGGATATAAAGTTTCCATTTTTCTCAACATAATTCAAAAGTAGCTTATTTTGAGTATTGTTTTTTCACCAATTACTTAATCATTTTAAGCATATGATATATTGTTGTCAATATCTCATAAAATAAAATATAAAATCGTAATTTTATTATTTAAATCTTTACATTTACCTATTGGAAATATACCTAAGATTTTCTAAGAAATCATTTTTGCAACAAAATTAATTTAGGGTTGTAGACCTAATAAATAGGTTTTTGATTCAGAAAGGATTTTGGATTTTTAAACTGATTTTTATCTAAATATCATTTAAATGAAAATTAGGTAAAAGGGTAAATTTTACCACTGTAACCGACACAATTTGTCATTTTCGCTCCTATCGTATTTTCGCATCAATTTAATCCTCAAAGTTACTCAATTGCACAATTTCATACCTTACCCTTAACTTAAAATCCTAAATTATAAACTTGAGTTAGGGTTTAGGGTTTAGGATTTAGGGTTTATAGGTTATGGGGGTTATGGTTTATACCCTACCTCTAATTTAAAATCCTAAATTATAAACTATTAGTTAAGATTTATATTTAGGGTTTATAGTTTATAGATCATGGGGTTATGATTTATAGTTTAGGGTTTTAAGTTGGGTAAGATATAAAATGATGTAATTGAGTAAATTTTTTTTCTTTGGCAAGAAGAGCCTTTAAAAGTGTTTTTTTTAACATGAAATATCTTTAAAAGCATGTTTTTAGTAAGCACCTTTATATGCGATAATATGGACTCAAGTCGAAATAAAAAGAAGAATTAAAAAAATGAGAAAAAATATACAAATTTTGTTAAAAATAAACACGTATGGAATATGTTAAAGACACATATTTGCATGAAAACGAGCATGAATATGAGTCGACCACTATTTTGTAGATATTTTTCTGATTTATCAATGTTTTGTATTATTTTATAATGATAAATGCTCACAATTATCTCAGATGTATCATGTTTAAGTTATGATAACTTCAATCATCAATATGCTATCATATCTTATTATTGTATTAAGATTGATGATGTTTATTATTAAATGCCAATATTAATTTCTGTGCGTATTTGATTTTTTTCGACTAATTTAGATCGGCAAAAATTATTAGATAATGTGTTAAAAAAGATCGGTTCATTTAGGATGTCGGAATAATTATTTGTTGGACACGGTGTTTGCTACAATAATTTTAGGAAGACGCATGAATCATTTAATATTTTTGATAAGACGTTTGGATCACTCGACGTTTTTGAAAAAACATCTTGATATATTATTTAACAAATTTTGTCAAGTAAGATGGTTATTTTATTTTAAATTATATAAAATTTTTAATTATGAAATTGTGTTGTATTATTTTTTAATAAAATGAATTATACTAAAAAAATATAGAATGAGTTTCTAGACGTAAACGTGTTGAAAACTGATGTACATTTATCTTGATCATATAGCTACGGTTCTTAATCTTGAGGTTGTGGGATTGAGTCTCGAGCATTTCATAATTTAGATATCTCTTACGAAAACTATTCTTAACCTAGTATTGAAGACAGTCTATTATTTTACCTTCTCTTACTCCCATTACATTAAGGAACAAGGGCATTTATTTATATAGCCAAACCATCATTAGACACAGCACGTGTCCTCATCTATTATAAACCAAGATGATCGGAGGGTAGATAAATTTCCACATTCCCATTTCCTCAAGATGCCATCCATCACTATCGTTATTATTGTGATTTGATTTGATATGATGTGAAATACAGAAACAAAACAATGCATGCCCCATGTGCATCTCACATCAAATGTTGGACCCTTTATCTTCACTGTCCAAACAGCGACATGAAGAGTACTTTTCCATGTCCCAAAGTCCCTAAAGTTGGCAAGTTGCATTTTTTTCCCGATTACTAGGTGTTGATTAATTTATATTGATCAACGTCGTACATTTAATTATTGTTAGTGAGTTTTTTAATAATAATTTTTTATATATACGAAGATTTAAATTTAAAAATTTGTTTAATTAATATTAAATTATTTATCACTTTAATTAGTCCTGATCGATTGCACCTTATCTTTTTAATTTGTTTCTTATCATCGCTGTTACAGTTTGATTCAAATTTAAAGTTGCACAAGTTACTTAATATTTAAATTTGAAAAAGTAAAAAATCCTAATTTGATTAAAAATATGGAACTATTAAAGTAAATTTCTTAATTCATATTAGTAAAATTCTTGTTCTCTAATCACAGTTTTTTCCTTTTGAGTTTCTTATATAAATTTGATTATCATATAGTAAATTATTATTTATAAGTCGATAAGATAAATAAATCTGATTATCATATAGTAAATTATTAATGACAACATCAAGTAATTGTAGCACTTTGAATGGTACCAAACTTCGAAGGCCTTGATAGGTGAAGGGTTTTCTCTAAGGGGTGTTTGGATTAAGGAATGTGAGATTTTCATGAGAATGAAATTCACATTCCCATGTTTTGTGACCGGAATCTCATTCCCGGTAATTTTATTACCAATAGTAGATTTTTGGGTTATATTACCGGGAATGTCATTACCTCCATTTCCTTAGGTATTGTTGAATTACCAGTGTTTTGGACAAAATTGTCCTTAAATTTTTTTTTTCTTTCAAAAATATTCTTTTTCTGTCATTGAATAATAAAAATTCTATGAATATTAAATTACAAATTTATCCTTAAACTATTTTAGATTTACAAAAAAATCTATAATTAAAATTTTATATGAAGTTCAAGGTTTAAAATAAAATTTTAAACCTTTTTATATTTTCAACTTTGTAAAAAAATATAAATTTTATGAATTTAAATTTTTTAAAGAAAATATATAAATATTTTCAAATTTATTAAAAAAACAAATATATAATAAAGACAATTTGATCAAATATACATTTCAATAATCTTTTATTCCTTTAATCAAATTCGATAATATTATATTTTTGCTAAACCAACTAAACACAAAATATAATATTTTTAGTAATTTTATTCTCTAATAATCTTATATTCTCACGAATAATCTTATATTTTATGAACCATACGTACTCTGAATGTTTTGATCAATGAGAGAGGTCTAGAGGAGGTACAATAAAATTAAAATTATATTGATATATTTGAAAGCAATGATTTGAATGTCTTGATAGGTGAAGGGTTTCCTCTAAATGTCTTGTCACTTTGAATGGCACCAAACGTCTTTTGCATGGTCTGAGAAAAATAAACATAACAGTGGGCGTATTGTACATAGACTAGGAAGGCATAGGCGTGCATGCCATCGATCATAGAAGCAAGGAGAAGACGTACACTTTTTCATGCATCTTTGTGAAGATGTCATGTGATTCATACGTCTTTTCTATTCAATTATTAATTTATCTTACCCAAAAAAAATAATTTCTCATGCACCTTGAACCAAATTATTTACCACATTATTTGGTCAATTCTATCATATGCATATGATATTTAATTAGACTTACCTATATAACCCATTAACTCCAATTATAATCCTATGTCAAAATTTAATATTAATTTATGAGAAACTTGCCAAGGTTAATACTTTAAAAAGTATAAGTAAGCCTGTACTGAATCGAACGCACACGAACGAATTTTATATGAAGTTCAAAGTTTAAAATAAAATTTTAAACCTTTTTATATTTTCAACTTTGTAAAAAAATATAAATTTTATGAATTTAAATTTTTTAAAGAAATATAAAATTTTCAAATTTGTTAAAAAAAACAAATATATAATAAAGACAATTGATCAAATATACATTTAATAATCTTTTATTCCTTTAACCAAATTCGATAATATTATATTTCTGCTAAACCAACCAAACACAAAATACAATATTCTTAGTAATTTTATTCTCTAATAATCTTATATTCTCACGAATAATCTTATTTTGTGAACCATACGTACTGAATATTTTGATCAAATGAGAGAGGTCTAAAGGAGGTACAATAAAATTAAAATTATATTGATATATTTGAAAGCAATGATTTGAATGTCTGATAGGTGAAGGGTTTCCTCTAAATGTCTGTCACTTTGAATGGCACCAAACGTCTTTTGCATGGTCTGAGAAAAATACACATAACAGTGGGCGTATTGTACATAGACTAGGAAGGCATAGGCGTGCATGCCATCGATCATAGAAGCAAGGAGAAGACGTACACTTTTTCATGCATCTTGTGAAGATGTCATGTGATTCATACGTCTTTTATATTCAATTATTAATTTATCTTACCCCAAAAAAATAATTTCTCATGCACCTTGAACCAAATTATTTACCACATTATTTGGTCAATTCTATCATATGCATATGATATTTAATTAGACTTACATAAACCCATTTACTCAACATTATAATCCTATGTCAAAATTTAATATTAATTTATGAGAAACTTGCCAAGGTTAATACTTTAAAAAGTATAAGTAAGCCTGTAAATGAACCAAACGCACACGAATAGAGGTATGTTCTGTTCGTTCATTTAATAAATAAACGAACATAAACGAACACGAACATAAATGAACAAATTTTTTTTTGTTTATGTTCGTTTATTAAGGAATAACTTGTTCATGTTTGTTCATTAATAAATAAACGAACATAAACAAACACGAACATAAACGAACACGAACATAAATGAACACGAACATAACGAACAAACGTTGGAGACCCTACCTTCCATGTTTTTTCATGAAAAATAGTCGACAATGCAAATCAACCAAATCTACAGTGATAAATAGCGTAAGAGCTGATTAGCAGTGATGAAATGTTTTAAATATATCAAATATTTTATCGATCTTTTTAAAGATATTAAATGATTCACACGACTTTAATTTAAGCTATAACATTATCTTAGTGGTCAATGATTACATATGAACATCATTTTCCGCTATTACACACTTTTTCATAAATTGCATAGAAACCTTGTTTTATTTTTCTGACAAATTCTATATATTTTCTCTTTACTGATGCTCATATACTTCCTATGTTACCTTTATCTTCACATATATTCTAGAAAGAAGTATGATGTTTTATTGAGTTTAGATGTGAAGATACCCGCAATAACTTTCATATCAACTATTAAGCCAAATAAAACAGATAAAGAGAGAAAAACAGACCAGTAAAACTTCATATTGTACTATAATATAACTTGTTTTGAAGCTTTCAGCGATCGTCTCCACTCTCCAGTGAATACTAGGGTTTTGAAAAAAAAGGGACTGAAATAGGTGCGAGCTGCCTCACGGGTTAACATATTGGATTTAATCTCCAAATAAAATTGGGTTAATTATGTTGGTTATCAGAATATCAGATTAATTAATATTTTTAAGATACTTACAAATTGGTCACCAAAATTGATTTAAGAAGATTGGGTTAAACATAAATGAATGAACATAAACGAATATTACCGAATGAACATAAACAAACATAACCGAACAAACATAACCGAACGAACATAACCGAACGTTCATGAACGTAAATAAACGAACGAGACCTATGTTCGTGTTCGTTCATTTAATTAAACGAACAAAAAATCTTTGTTCATGTTCGTTCATTTAATAAATAAACGTACATAAACGACTTCCCGCCGTACGGTTCATGAACGATTCGCTGAACGTTCAGTTCATTTATATGCCTAATAAAGAAAAAAGGCTAAAGGGAATAATAGTTTTTTTTTTTGGGGGTAAATCAAAGGGTATTAGCTTCTTTTTATATGCTAAATTAAAATGAATAATAGCATAATTATGTTAAAAGTGGGATTCTTACTTTAATCCTTATGTTCGAATTCAAGAGTCCCCCAAGATATAAAGAAAATACTATTATTTTCATAATATTTAAGTATTTATTATTAATAATGTTTAATGCACTCCGTTATCTCATAATTTATGTTTTTATTGATTACTTACGTACTTTTAAAGATATATGATCAAGGAAATGATAACGTTATTTTAAAAAGAATGAAAGATATAAAGAAAAAATATAAATTTATTATTGTTTTATGAAGATTTAAATTCCACACTAAATATACTAAAAAATTGAATATTTAATGTTAAAAAGGTTAAAAACCATCTCGAACAAATATTATTTTATATTTACTTTAAATAAATAAAAATAAATAAAAATAGTTTTCTAAACCTCAGAGAAACAGAGAAAATTCAAAATATTTTCATGGGGGAATTCTAAAATCAAAATAATACCCCGAAAGAAAAAGGGCGTCAATTTTCGAATTTCGAATACAGTCCCCATAGTTTTCCTCTTTTTTAATTTTCACCCTAGAATAACTTTCTGCCACCTAATTCCATTCCTACAAAAGCCACATCACCAGCCATTACTACAGGAAAAGTTCAGACTGCAACAAGGTATAGTAATTAGCAGCCTCGTCTTCAAGCTCCCATAACCTATCGCACAAAGCAGACCCATTTCCGCCATTGCAAAACCTTGTTCAACTCAGAACCACCTTCCCTATTAGGAATCCCAAGCTCATCATCAGAGGCTTCAAGCAAATGCCGTATGACCTGCTCTTTATCATCCTGATTCCACCGTCTGCGGCGCCGGTGACGGCGTCGGCCGTCTCTGTTGCGATTGCGGGTCTGGGGTTTTCTTGGTCGGCTTCTAAGGCAAGGATATCATCTAAAACGGTGTCTGAAGAGAGCTCGTGTTGTAAAGCGGTGATTAGAGAAGACAAGTCCTGGTTCGGCTCGTCTTCCTCTGACTCGAGCAAAGAGAGGATGTGATTGTATGATTTATGGCGTTTTGTTTCTTCATCTGGGATCTGGGTTTCTTCTCTTTGGCGCTTTAATGGCGTCTGCTCGTCCATTGGGGAAGTTGAACGTGACAGAGGAGAGAAGTGGAAGGGAAGGATGAGAGGAGAGAGCGAAGGTGGAAAGAGTTAGAAAAAAAGGAAAGTGGAGTTGCCGGTCAAAATGAGTTCATAAAACAATAAAGCAACCAACTATTTTAATGCTAAAAAAAATCTAATACCACTAATTTTATGAAAATGTAAATATTTTATAAATAGTTGTGAGGGTGGGCCAAATCTGTTCAAACTTCGAGTTATACAATTAAATCGGAAAGTCTACTTAAATATGGATAAATTCAACTATTTCTCGTTCGTTTAATAATCTTCTCGCTCTTATTTCAGTCATTTTTATACATTATGACATTTTTATAAACCCTAGACTCAAAACTTAAACACTAAAATCAAACCTTAAACCAAAGCCCTAAATCTCAAATTACAACCTCTACCCTCACCTTCGACGAGGACCTTCATGTCCTACCTCCCTTCATGTGCCTTCAACCTTAACCAACGTGGAGACAATGGCCCAAGGATCAAATTAAAAAAAAAACCATAACCATCAAATAGAATCCATGTTTAAAAACCCCTTGACCGTGAGGGATGTTAGTAAGCTCGACAGGATCGTTATACTCAAACCACGTATTGAGAAATACTTATTGCTCGATGGTGGCTCCAACGACAAGAACTTGTTATAGAGTTTCGAAGACAACTTTGAGCTTGAATAAGTATTAACGCTTTCGTTTCTCATCGATGTCGATGTCGAGCCAACAGGGTATTCATCAGTTTTATAACCCGCAACCGTACCTTCAAACTACATGGCAAGCCATGCACCCCTATGAGGTGTAGCATATGGGAGATGATGTCGTTGAGGGTGAGCGTAGGAAGAGGGTTGCAATTTGAGATTAAAGGTTTGGGTCTAAGGTTTTAGGTTTGATTTTGAGATTTAGGGATATAAGTTGGGATTCTATTTTTTGTTTTAATCCTACTTGAAAAAAAAAAGGAATCTCACATCATTAAAAAATATTAATAACAAATTAGAGTGACTAAAACATGAATAATTTTAAAATTGAGTGAATAAATTGAAAAGTTTTAAACTTTATTAACCAAAATAAAAGTGAGAATATAATTGAGTGATGAACGGATTAGTTTACCCTTCGAATATAGAAAAAAAAGTTATATTTTTAAATCGGGAAGTCTACAAGTGATTTATAATATATTTAAAATACTTTAAAAATTAAAAAATTCTGGAAAAAGTAAAAGTATATATTCTTTTTCCAAATAATATTGTTGTAATCGAAATTTATTTGAATAAAATAACCTAGACTGACTTTATGAGATGGTATATTTTATCTTCAACCGTTGGATTGAGAGTTTTGTGGTTTCGGAAGGAGGATCAAAGGGTTGAAAAAGAAGAAGATGAGGCTGAAATGAAATATATTAAAGCTCAACGATAGAGACAAAGAGATAACAGTGTCTGTACGATGTAATAGTTTTTGATGAAACGAATACGTTCAGTTGTGATCAATAGTTTTAGTCTTTCTCTTTAGAGAAATGTGTAGACGAACTATAGAAAAATATATATTGGCGACCGTTTCCTTCTTCTACAATTATGAGCATGGTATCACATGTATTCAGGAACGAGACATTTGCATTTTATTTCTTACTAAAATAATTTCGATACTAATTTTTTATAAATAATTTTTTATTATGAAATAAATTAAAATAATTTTATACTAAATAGGTGGTTTTGAGTGAAAATCATCGTGAGTTATTAAATTTGTATTTAATAATTGTATAATTATAATTTTATTTATAAATTTAAATATTGATAATGAAAATATTTTTGTAGTTCCAATTGGATGTCTTAATTGAATATAGAAATTATGGCTTGCATCCCACTGATCTAAGTGGTCCATTGGATATATGTCATGTGACTGCGTCTCTTATCTTTTACGTTATTGTGAGTGACATCTGAATAATCGTGTGCTTTGTAGATTTTATTCATACTTTATGATGAGGTAATGAGACGATTTTATTCATCATCGTTGGGCTAAACGTCCTCCAAGACAACATCATCATCCCCGACTAACGCGGGACGAGATAAATAGACGCTTCTAGCACGTCTTTAACAACTATCAGAAATAACATAATTTCCACCATACGGACTGATGTCAATCCCACTGATTTACATGTTGAGCCCGTAAATTTGCATGTCGAGCCTGTTAGGTTACATGTCGAGCCCGTCGAGGCATATGTCGAGCCCCACTCTAAGTATATTATACTCCTACATACTTGATGTTTTTTTATATGTATTGTATCTTAAAGATGGTTCTTTTTCACCAATACCGCCACGGTATGTAACTCAGTCACCGATGTCATTTTTTGTTCATAATATTTACAGTTCTCAGTGAGAGGTGGGATTATTGATCACACACTCCTCATTCGTTATTCCATGGAGATCTTTCTTTGACATCAACTCGACCTAACAATATGAAATTGACGTCGATGAAGATAATGAGAATAAAGATGAAGAGCAACCTATACGAAGAAATCCCACTCAAAATAGATAACCACCGCCCTATTGAATAAATTCACAAAGAAGACATCATTAGTTTATATTGTTTTATCTTTTTAATTCTTATATTAATTTAGTATTTTAAAGTTATAGCTGAATTAACTTTTAGATATTTAATATTATTTGAATTAAATTTTTAGTTATAATCAAATGTTATATTTAATTTATACTATATTTAACATTATATTTTATAAAATATTTATTTTAAAAAAAAATTAAAAAGAGAGACATTATGTAGAAGCCCCTGTCACATAAGCATAAGACATTTTTACAGAATGCACCTTTACTGAGTGAGATGCCACTTGTGCAAAGCGCCTTATTGCCACGTAATATGATTAAGCAAAACAATAAACACATTCATAGGGCAATTTCATCACTTAATAACAAGCTCCATAAAAGCATGTCAAAACACCATATTAACAACATCGACTTATTAAAAAGTACCCCAAATGATTCTATGCCAAATTTCTACTTAATCAAGGTTCTTACTAACGAGAATTGCGAAAATTTTGGGTTTAAGGATTAAATTGTATAACTTTAAAAATTATAATAGTGACTTGAAAATATTAAATCCTTAGTTACAAAGTAAAATTAAACCATTTTTAAAAAAAAAAAAATCCATAAATTTCCTCTCTTAGCTAAAGTTTTAAAAATGAGGATGGATGTCACGACCCGGAACTAGAACTAAAAGTTTTGACAAAATTGTGAAATTTTGATTTTGAGGATTAATTGGATTTGGACTAAATTGTAAAATTTAAAATTTTGGGGTTTTATTTTGGTAATTTTAGAAATTTTAGGGGCTAAATCAAAATAAATGCAAAGTGAGGGAAAATTTGAAATCCTAAAAGTTTTTAGTGGCATTTGCAAAAACCCTAAGGTGGCATTTGGTTCGCTAGAATGTTTATGAGGAATTGAAATATGTGAAGGAATTGGAATCTGTCAGGAATTGGAATCCAATTCCATATTTTTGTTTGGTTCGCAGACATGTTAGATTAATTTGATTTCAACAATGTAAAATGACATGATTGCCCTTCTTATTTTTTTTGCTTAATTTTAGTTTGTTTTATAATTACATGTTATATTATAAAATTTAAAAATATTAAATTTTAATTTTATTAATTGATTATTCATTTCAATAAATTATAAAAATCATGCTAATAAACATCATAAGTTAAAACATCCCAATTAGGGATGGCCATGGGTCGGGTTTTTGGTCCACCCGACCTGACCGATAACAAAGGAACCTCCATCCGAGACCTTACCCGATCAAAATAAAGTTTCACACCGACCCGACCCGAATATATGAATTAAAACCCGACCCGAAAAAATAAAAAAGTATTTTTATTCAATAAAAACAAAGACTTAATTGAAAAAAAATTATATAGAGGGATATTATTGTAATTATTCCTAAATATATAAGGTAAAATTATTTTTTTGGGTCGGGTCGGGTCGGTATTTTTCACCCTAAATCGACCGAATATCACACTTAAAAAACCGACATGATCCGACCAAAATAAAGTTTCACCCCCCGACCTGAAATAATAAAAAAATATTTTATTTAATAAAAACAGTGACTTAATTAAAAAATTATATAGAGGGGTATTATTATATTATTCCTAAATATATAAGGTAAAATTATATATATTTTCGGGTCGGGTCGGGTATTTTTCACCCTAAACCTGAACTCGACCCGACCAGAATATCACACTTAAAAAACTGACCCACCCGACGAAAATAAAGTTTCACCCGATCCGACCCGACCCGAATATGAATTAGAAACCCGACCGAAATAATAAAAAAATATTTTATTCAATAAATGAATAAGTTATCAAAGATTGATGAGGGTAGTATGGTCAAATTTCAATTCCCTTAAACAAAGGAATTGAATTCCATCATAGAATGTATGTAATTCACTTTCCCTCATTTGATGGAAAGTTGAAGTCATGAGGGATTCCAATTCCATTTGAAAACTTGAACCAAACATGGGAAATGGTGGAATTGGATTCCAATTCCCCCTAATTCCAATGAATTCCTGCGAACCAAACGCCACCTAAAGATTTTGGGAATATACCCCAAATCCCCTATTTTATCTTATTATATACATATGTTAAAATGATATGGTCAGCTAGGGTTTTGTGGTGGCCTGCCTAAAACCTTTAAGTGCCACCACAAAACCCTAAAGGAGTATTTAGTTCAAAGATTGTGAGATTCCCATGGGATGAGAATCCCACATTCCCATTTTAGTTGACCGGGAATCCTACATTTCCATGTTTAGTTGATCGGAATCTCATTCCTGGTAATGCTTTATTACCAATAGATATTTTGGGGTATATTACTGGGAATGTCATTACCTCCATTCCCTTAGGTATTGTAACATTACAAGCTTTTTGGACTAAAATGCCCTTAAATTTTTATTTTTTTTCAAAAATATCATTCTTCTGTCATTGAATAATAAAATTCTACGAAAGTTAAATTACAAATTTATCCTTAAATTATTTTAGATTTACAAAAAAGTCTATAATTAAAATTTTATATGAAGTTCAGTGATTAAAAAAACCCCTTTCATTAAACCTTTTTATATTTTAATTTTGTAAAAAATTATATAATATTATGAATTTAATTTTTTAAAGAAAATATATAAATATTTTACAATTGTAATATTATACAAAATATATAAGGACATTTGGTCAAATATACATTCCAATAATCTTTTATTCCTTTAACCAAACACGATAATCTTATATTCCTGCTAAACCAACCAAACACAAAATACAACATTCCCAGTAATCCTATTCCCTGGTAATCTTTTATTCCTACTGATAATCTTACATTCCATGAACTAAACGCACCCTAAGTGATTCTTATAATACTTCCCCATAACCCAAAACTAAACAAGCATTCAAAAGGGAGAAAGTCAAACTCAAAATCCTAATTACATACTCTATACCTTATGTCATATGGAGGATGGATTAGACCAAGGAAAAATACATATAATAAGAAGATAATTATAAGCAAAAGTTTAGTCTATGCTTAAATTTTCTGAAAAATGGAAGGACTTTCCAATGTTGGGATGATTTTATTGAGAAAATATTTGGATGATGTTAATACTTATTATTGATAGTTAAATGTGTAGATATCTATTATTTCAGATTAATTCTAGAGTAAACTACGCATTTAGTATTTACTTAAACTATTAGTTTTGGTCCGTTTAATATCTAAATTTTTATTTTTTCTAAATCATACCTAATGTTTAATTTTTTATATTATTACTCGTCATTAAAAAACTAACACGTTTAGTACCTAAATACCAATTTTGTTTTAGTACCTAAAATTTCAAAAAAAAAATTAAAACTTAACATTAAATTTTGACCAGGGGTATTAAAATGAAATAAAAACTAAACTTTAGATATGTTTTTGAAAAAAATGAAAGTTTAGGTACTAAAATATTTTTTTACAAATTCTAAATCTAATCTTAATCGTAGCTAGAGTTGAGGGAAAGTACTCTAGGAGAAAGAATGAGAGTGCTCTTAGTGGGTTTAAAATTCATGATCTAAGGGAATAAGAGAGATTAAAGATGAACAATTTGATTAACTGACCATATGTGCTTGTTTAACCCAATTAGGGATGGGCACGGGACCCGAATGGGTTTCGACCAGACTCGACTCGATCGAGTTGGATTTTTTTTAATTTCGGATTCGGGTCGAGTTCGGGTTTAAGGCAAAAAAATCCGACCGACCCAAAAAATAATATAAAAATACCTTATATTTTAAGGGATAATTGCAAGAATACCCTCTTTATATATTTTTTCCAATTAAGTCCTTATTTATTAAATAAAATTAATACTTTTATATTATTTTGGGTTGAGTCGGGTTGGAGTCAGTTTTTTTCTCCAAAGTCAGGCCAGATTTCGGGTAGGGTAGAATTACTCTAAACTCGGGTAAGGTTTGGTTTCGGGTGGATGTATAAAATTTTCGGGTCGAATCGGGTTGGTCGGAAACCCGACCCATAAATTAGCTGACCCTTATTCCCATATATAATGGGGTAAGGGGGAGGTAGGATAGTAGGCTGCCCCCAATACCAGGTTGAGAGCAGCTTCCGTAGGAGACCTCCAAATTATGAATTACTCACCGTAGGACTCGATTCCACGACCTCAAGATTAAGAACCTTGTATTCTACCAACTTAGCACCCATCCCTAAACCCAATATAGTATTTAATTTCCTTGTATTATCTAAAGATGATTAATATATACAACCTAGCACACATTTTCTATCCTCAAAAATCAAATGGTAGGCTCATTTGGATTCTAAGGAAAATATTTTTATGTATAAACAATATTATTTCATGATTGGACCATTCAAAACAAGAAAAATAGTTTTTAGATGACAAACGTTGGTTCAAATATCTCATTCAAAACTTTGGAGCATAGTAGACGCCCCTATATGTGCACCAAAACTTAATGACCAAGTAGGGAGAGTTGACATTTTTATTATTCTCCCATTGGTTCATAATTAAGGGATGTTATTAGCAATATTGTCAACTGTTAAAATTTGACTATTTGGAGAATAGAACATGTAATGTAAACCTAAGTTTTTAATTAGTCTGGGTAAATATAAGACATATCTGTTTAAAGATTCTTAATAATTTAACAACGGATATTTATACACGCCTACATAAGCAGTGCATGAATCCGATGTCTACAACAATCCCTTAATTACCGAGGTCACTTAATTCGTACTGTGAACCTAAATTTTAAATATTAAATTTGGGTGAGTTTGACTTTAGAATTGGCAACCTAACATCTTCATAACCTAAATTTGAATCATTTGATTATTTCAATTGACAATAGATGCACATGTAATATGTAATTATATGTCTTGTCTTAATTGACAATGACCTCGAGAAACTTGAATGATAAATTGTCTTTAGAGTTTGTGTCAGATTTTATAGATCATATTAATTTTTTTCTTTGATTTTGTTTAGCCAACAGTGACATCGATTTTGATACTGGTTGTCGATTGTTGATTCTCTTTTCTTTTGTTTTTTTTGTTTTTAATATGAATAATTCTGTCATTAATTAATTTTTTAGTTGCCCTTCGGGATCTAAGGTTTCGCTTTGACTAATCTGGATTAACCCGCGTCACACACCTGACTTTAGTGGGTGAGTCTCCCAACAAGGATTTTCTGCATACTCAAGACTCGAAATCGAGATCTTACTTAAGTGATATCAGCCTGCTTACCACTTGAATCAACCCATGTTAGTGTATTAATTAATCTTTAACTTAATCATAATAACTTCCAATTTAAGGGTTTGGAAGGATTGAACGTAGTTTAGGAATTGTATAACAACATTTCTATTAGATCGATAACCTTTGTTCATATCAGTCAAATGTTGTATCATATTATAATTGATTTTTCTTCTTCTTTTGCATTCGGAATACGTTTTCCTTAACTTAATGAAAACTTTGAATATGTAGCATATATGTATTTCATAATCATTACTTGATTGAAGGTATCAAGGATCCACTCATGAGATACTGCACTCAACATAAAAATGAAATCCGGAGAAGATAAGAACACACTAAAGGGTGAAAGTAAAAGGGTGGAATATGCACTTTACATTGGAGAATCTAATTATGTTATGTTGTCTGTAAGTTTGAAGATGAATTTTAAAGAAATTTAATTTAAAAATTTAGTTAAATAATAATAATGTAATTAAGTATTTATAATTCATCTTCTTGCACCAACCAAACAACCTCAATGATTAACAGATTTATCAGCCCTTGAGGTCCTCGGTCGAACATCACATATGTCATAAATATAAGCGTCAACTGTCAAATGGTTGAGAATCTTTGAACATATGATACTTTGTATTCGCTCCAAGTTTATAAAACAAAATCTCACTTCTTATTTGACGTTTTTTTCTTCTTTTTGAGTGGTCTAGTGTGATTAGGGAGGTAATTTCACCCGCATCTGACGGGTTTCAACCCGATCGGGTTAGATATTTTTAAAAAGAATTTGGGTTAAGGTCCGACCAATTTTTTAAGGGGCGAAGTCAAGTCGGGTCGGGTTCGGGTGGAGGGTGAAAAAATTCTGACACGATCCGAGGATAATAATGTAATTTTTAAAAAAAGATTTATTATTTTTTAAATTAAATTCTTAATTTATACCGTGTCAGGTCGGATCGAGTTGGATTTATACTCTAAAAATTAGGTCGAATCAAATTCAGGTGGAAGATATCTATTTTTCGGGTCAGGTCATGTAGTGAGTGCATATTTTCTGGGTCGAGCTGAGTCAGCCAAAAACCGACCCTAACTCGACCCGTTACCATCCCTAAATATGATTACAAAATAATATATTCAAAATTTTCTTAACACACATCATATAGACGTCTCTACTTAAACTCAAAATCTCTATGAGATGAACATATCTTTACCATTAATGAAATCACGTGATGAGTTCCACTCATTATATTAAGTTATATTTGTTTTCAATATATATATATATATATATATTGAGCCCTTGCTAAAGTCATTACGATATAGGTGAATATTATCTAGCTGTTGCAATTAGTGGAAGATGGACATAAATCACAGGTCATTATTGTTTAGGCATGAAAAGGTATTTTAATCCCCGAATAGTGACCACTAAACTTTTAGCTCCCACTTCACTTTATGCTGCCTTGGGGCCACCAGCAAAAAAAAAAATGCTCGCTAAACAAACAAAAACTTATTTTTCTCCAAATAAATAAATAAAACATAAAAGGTAACATTTTATATATTATTTTCCCCTTGTATCAATAAATTATTTATAATCTTTTAAATCTTCAAATAACAATATTTACATATTTGAGATCCATTAATAGACTATGTGATTGAAGATGTTCATATTATCGTATTGTAACGTCCTAAATCTCGGGTTAGTAGTTTTGGATTGACTCCTAATTTCAAAATATCTTTTCTTCTTCCTCGGAACTTAGAGAAAAGGAAGTAACCTTGTCGCCTTGCAAGCTTAGTTCGAAATACTGAAGGTAAGAATCATAGTTTTCTCCCCTAGGGCTTTTATTCAAGCTCTCAATATCAAGATTTGACCATGGTGACCATTGGTGTGGTTCTAGAAACCCTTGCTAAACCTGTTTGTGTGTTTTTTTATATAGTTTTGAGCCTTAACGAACATTTTTAACTTCGTTTTAGGTTCCCAAGTAAGTTAGTAACTCTGTTACTTGTCTTTGATAAGTGAAAGAAGTTAGAGAAAGTTCCAATAGCAAAGGCATGGAAAAGCTAGCACTTTTGTTGAACCTTGAGTTGTTCCAACAATTTAAGATAAAGGTAACACACTTCTAACTTACCTATACCACTTGTAAATCATTGTATATACTTGGTTAATTTGTACGCGCTTATAGAGCATGTAAGTGCATCCATGGTGGATTGTGGTGTGTGATGTTATACAACATGTAAATTTATCTATCATGACCCCTTTTGACTTACATGAGACTTAAATAACGTTTGAGGGGCCTTATGGAGGCTTAAGGATGAAGTTGGGGTGTCATTTTCAGGTAAAACAAAGAAATTTTATGTTTGAGTCTCGGTACTTGATGATCAATACCGATATTATTCTTTATATAGTCGAAACAAGGGGTTTCTAGCTATATAGTATCGATACTCTATTCATAGAGTATCAATATTGTTCTTTGGTATCTATACCCAAGGACGGGGTATCGGTACCATCATTAAATTATAAATTCCAATAATCATATTTGACATCGATATTTAGGGAGTATCAATACTACTCAAAGAATAAGCATCGATGCCTTAAGTAAGGGTACTGATACATATTTATTTTCTCAAACATCGAATCTCAAATTGGTATTGATACCCTAATAGAGAAGTATCGATATTGTAAGGTCTTATTATATCACAAAATGCAAAATTGGTATCGATGTCAAGGGTGAGTACTGATAATAATAAGAGGCTTAGTATTGGTACTATCACACTAAATTGGGTAAGAAAACCAATTTTAGTTTAAGAATATTATAAAGTAAGATGTCATAGAACTTAAACCCTTGTATGACAATTGGAAAATAACAAGGACAACCGAATTACTTTAACAAGTATGACAATCATCTTGTTTGATTAGAATATCTAGATATATACCAGCTAGTGCCAAGACACTTCAGTTGTTAGGTGGTCGCAGACGCCCTGAGTGCTCATGAGGAGTAAGTTAGTAGGGTGTACATTTTCGATGCAGGAATTCGAGATCTCACCCTAAGTATCTGAGGGTACCATAGGTATGCTAGAGCTGTGTGAGTCCTGAGATGTAGCAAACTCTCCAACCATACTTTGATGCCTACCTCAGCATATGTGTTTAACTGTTTATTATTCTTGTATACTTATGTCTATAGCTACTAGCACGCTCATATGATGAACGCGTGTAGTATAATATAGTTATTAGTGTGACACTAAACTTGTGAGCTCAACATTAGAAATTTATTCCTGTGCGCAAATTATTCTATTCATAAAATTATTATTAAAGAGTAAGAAAAATAAATTAATTTACTTATAAATTTTATTTTTAATTATGTTTAATAAACTATCTAATAAATACAATAATTTGAAATAAAAAATATTAAGAAATTCATTAAACACTCAACTACTCGTACAAAACAAGCATAACCCTCTTCTAAGAGAAAAGGATCAGAGTTTAATTTCATACATCTCCATCTTTTTTAAAAAAAAATAAAAGAATAATTACGTAATAATTAAAAAATAATTAAAATATATCACGTAAATATTTTTTAATTATATATTGATTAAATTTTGGGCCATGGCCAGGGTCCCTCCTATTAAGGCTCATCTACCGTCCTGCCTACATGTATGATCAAAAAGTATATCACATATATATAGTGATGATTGAAAGTATATAGAATTAAAATATATTGACTTTGTTAATTTGAAAATTTATCCGTGACTATATGTTACATTTATATATTTAAATAATTAATAGATTATCATTTTATAATTTATGAAATATTTTTATTTTATTTTTTAAAATTGAATAATCTAGGCTGGTTATAGGACGAAACAAGGATCTCAGCTCGGAAGGGACAAAATGTAAGTTTTTTAAAAGTGAGTGGGACAATATATAATTATCTCGTAAATATTTAAATTTTATATATAAATTAAATGTATTGTTTTTCTTCACGGGTTTGGGGACTATAACAACTCCTTTATGTAACAATATAAATATATCTCCGATGATTACAAGATAATATTTATTTAATAATTTTAATTTATTTTTTATTTTTAATATTTCTATATTTATATTTTAATTATTTGAGTATTTTCATATTTAAATTTTATTTTTTTAAAAACATTATATCTATCCTTTAATTTTCTAAAAAAATCAATCTAACCCCTTAAGCATATTATATGGGCTGTCACGTCAACATATATTATAATAACTAATATTCAATATAATTAGTCAACGAGTTAAATTAATTTTTTTCTTAATTTAAGAGCCACCTTAATCAGAAAAAAAATAGAGGCAAAATTAAAATTTTAAAAGAATTTAAAATCCTAAAAAACTAGCATCTTCAAAGCTAGTTCAACTTGAAATAATATTGCCAAATTTTTAAAAGATAAATTACATTAGGTATGGGAAATTCTTGGATAGAAAGTGGGAGGGTTGGGTTTGGCAATATAATGATGTCATTTTCTTATTTAATAGGCGATTTGACCAAACTGACACACTTTAACCGATTATCTCCTATTATAGCACCCTTTCACTTATATTTTTTTGAAATAGCACCCTTTGTGCTGAGGTGGCGGAAGGCGCATCCCGGGGACGCGCTTTCCATGAATTTATGCCGACTCAGGTGACACGTGTGAAAGGCGCATACCCAGGGACGCGCCTTCATGGGGTTTTGCTGACTCAGGTGACACGGTGGTATGTTTTTAATAATAAAATTTTTATTTTTATTATTATTATAAATTAGTAATATATTATGTAAATTGTTTCGGCTATAATTTAATAATTATTGAATGAATTTTTTTAATGTGTGTTAAAGGTGGAGTGTATTATCCACATTAATCGGATAGAACAATAGATGAAAACTAATTTTTATTTTAGTATAGTTATATGAAAAATGTATAAAATTATTATATTACACGTATGATTATATTATTTTTTTATTTTGATTATCAATCTATTAATTTTATCACTTAATTATTTAAATATTATCAATCTAGTCATCTGTTATTATTATTTAACCAAATATTGATGCCTAAGTTAATAAAATTAGTATAATTACACATTTAATCTGTTATTATTATTATAAATTGAGAAATTATAGTAAATAATTATTGATGATAATATCGCTAAAATGTCTGGAGATATGGTCAGCATCCAATTGCAGCAGCATTTCACTTTCGATTATAACTGTAGACAAAAAAATAATTAGCACAAAAAATAATTAATTAATAAATTTAAATAAATAATAATTTATATAAATATTATTTTAATGAAAAAATATTTATATAATTATATTAATATAAAATATAATAACTATGTAAAAAAATACTATCTTAAAAATAAATTTCTTACCACTAATAAGAAATTTAAAACTCAAAGATTTGAAGAATTTGAATTATATAAGAGAGAAGAAAATGATTTTGGTGTGAAGAATGAGGGGGTTTATATAGGGGGAGGAGGAGGGGTAGTTGGGGAAAAATCGAATGGGCATTAAAGTCATTTAATGAAAGGCGCGTCCCCGGGGATGCGCCTTTCACACGTGTCACCTGAGTCACATAAATTCATGGAAAGCGCGTCCCTGTGGATGCGCCTTCCGCCATCTCAACACAAAGGTGCTATTTCGGGAAATATAGGTGAAAGGGTGCTATAATGGGAGATAATCGATTAAAGGATGTCAGTTTGGTAAAATCACCTATTCAATATGGCCTCTAGAATCTAAATACAAACATTTAGGTCCTACGGGAAAATTAAATTCATCCCAATATTATAAAATTGGGTAATTTTACTTTTATAAGTTTAATTTTAAAATAAATTTATAAGGAAAAAAATATTAATTTACCATGTTCTAAAGTAAGATGAATTATTCTACATCAATTCAAAATATTAATTTACCATGTTTGTATTTTTTATTGAAAATATTTTTTTTATCTCTAAAATTTTATAAGTACAAATTCATCCCTTTATAATTTTATAAATTCAAATTCACCGATCTAACAGAAAATTATGTGTCCGTCTCTGTTACTCGAATCCTTGTGGTGCAGCAAATAAATCGAACAGAACCCTTAAACAAGGGGCACTTTTTCTTTGGTTACTTTTTTTTGGCAGCTCTCATAGCCTAAGGAGATGCCAACAACATGCGTACTGGTCCATAGCTCATTGGTAGCTTTGTGAAATGTCATCTTTATAAAGTAGAGGCATTCAATTGCATCCACTAAAGGGAGTTTACCGTGAGGGAATCTTAACACACAGTTAAACAAAGTCGTTATTGGTTTTATTATTATTATTTAATATTTTTAATAAAAAATTATCTAAAATATTATTATTTTTACATAAAATATTAATGGGTTTTTAATATTTTCAGTAAAGCACCCTTTAATAACAAAATCAGTAGAAAAAAATAATATTTTAGGTAGTGTTTTATCAGATATGTTAACAAAACCGATAAAACGCCTAATAATAATAAAACTGGTAAAAATAATAATGTTTTAGATAATTTTTTATCAGAAATATTAAAAAATAATAACAAAACCGATAACACATTTCCTTAATCGTATATTAAGGCCGCCTTCCCCATTCAATCCAATCCTATGCTAAGAAAAAACTGGATAGGATTCTCTGGTTTTATCTCTTTCATTAAAGCATGCATGAACGTGAAAGAAGGAAACTTCCTGAGAAAAAACTCCATTTGCTGCTTTATTCTGGGAACTGGAAAGACAGTAGGATACCTTTTGTCTTCATTAATAGCCTTGTGTTCTTTATAGTTGACGAAGACATGTTCTCGTATTACAATTCCATTATTTTAAGCACCAAAGTTAGTAATTTATTTTGAATTAATTATTGGTATCTAATCTATTGATTGACTAATCCAAATCGAGTACTGTAGAGACGAGGGCAACCCTCCCAACCCAGTTTGCTCTATTCACAAACGTCAAATTTCGAACATCTGACTTTACTTAAGGGATCTAGTGCCTCTTCCCATTGCTTAAGTGGAACTGCAACTAACTTATTGATTTGTTATATTTTAACAGTAGGTAAACTATACCAGTGATTTCTTAACTGTTTACCCGTTTTGTTTTTACTATCGATCTTTTAAATTTGTCAATCAGACCAATTAACTATTTAATTATATTCAATCAAGTCACTTGCCGTTAGACTTTAACAGAAGTGATGATGTCGCGGTTAAAAAAATCGATATAATTACATATTTGATCCTCGATATTTGTACATTATATCAATTTGGTCTTAATTTTAATTTAATCCTCCAATCAAATGACGACACATGTCACCGTTTAATTGGAGGTTTTTTTTATCATTTAAATTTATTCAATTTGATTATTTTTTTCTTCTGCTCAGATGATGATATTTGTCACGAACAATATGATTTGAAAAAAACAATATACATGTCACCATGTAATTGTAGGGATTTTATTCGTACATTTATATATTTTGTTGTGTCCCTCGACTATTAAATAAATGGTAAATGATCACCTATTTATATGTTCTAAACACATCATTTTTCGTTAAAAAATTGACGATAGTCTGAGCTTAACGTCAACCTGCTAACTATGATATGATAAAATATGATTCTATAATCTCAAATGACTATCATATCCCAGTCATGATGTTAACGTCCATCTCAGATGACCTCTAATTTTTTAACGAAAAATAATCACCCGACTATTTATATGTTCTAATTTTTCATCATTTTCCATTAAAATAGAATTTTTGAAAATCTTTATAACAAATACTATATTGTAATCACTACTTAATTCTATAATTTTTTTGTTATTAATATTTTTATTGAATATTTTATTTTTATTTTTTTTATAAATTTTAATATTTTTAAATTATTTAATAAATAAATAAATTATCAAAATTTCAATTAAAATTAAAATTAATCATATTATTGATCTTAGTAAAAAAATAATTATGCCTTCAAACTTGATCGAAAAATTAAGTAAATCCTCCTACCACGTCATTATTTATATGTGAACTGTCACATTAATATCATAAATTATATTAAGATCATGAACTGTCATGTTAGTATAATAAACGACCATGCCTTTATTATGAACTACATCATCATCGTTAATTATCGCATTAATGTCATAAAAGAAAAATAAAATTGATTTTATCTTTTAAGCAATTGGGCCACGACAACTCACCCATTTGGGCCCTTTGGGATCTTTTAAGCAAAAGCAAATTGGACCGACCATTCACTACGACCTGTCCATCACTATGAGACTCGACCCGACCCGACTCACTTTATTGTTTCCCTTCTAGACAGATGCATTTTGGGAGTTGACAAACTGAAATTTAGATCAAGCGCCAAGAATCTAAAGACTTAGAGAAGAAGAAGAGATGAAGATCTTTTGCTGGGTCTGTTTAGTGTTTGGAATTGTTAGTGTTGGTTCTTTTTCTGAAGAACCCCAGCTCAGCTCTCCTCGAGTTGTTTTCCAGGTTCTTTCTTTGTTGATTTTTTGTTGTTGTTGATGCCAGTAGTTGAAATGTATCTAATTTGTGAGTTGGGTTGATGCTTTTTTGAAGAATTATTCGTTGTAAAATGCAGACAAATTATGGAGATATTGAATTTGGATTTTACCCAAGTGTTGCACCCAAAACTGTTGATCACATTTTTAAGCTTGTGCGTCTTGGTTGCTATAACACCAATCACTTCTTCAGAGTAAGTGTTAAAACTTTAAACCAAAAAAAAAGTTTGGGTTTTGGAATTTGGTTGCTAAGTCAGTTAATTAATGTGATTTTAAGATGCGGGTGTGGATGATATTATTAATTTTGAATTGTTGTAGGTTGATAAGGGTTTTGTTGCCCAAGTGGCCGATGTTGCAGGTGGACGATCAGCTCCCATGAATGAGGAGCAAAGAAGGGAAGCTGAAAAAACGATTGTTGGGGAATTTAGTGATGTGAAACACGTGAGAGGTATTCTTTCTATGGGGAGGTAAAATGACCTTACTAGTTTCAATGTTCATGTTTAATTTAATTTTATACGATTTTCTACGTATTTATATGTCACCGAGTTCTGCTCTGGCGTAGATATTCTGATCCGGACAGTGCACAGTCTTCATTTTCAATACTTCTTGGAGATGCCCCTCATCTTGATGGGCAGGTATTCCAGTCATAATTGCTGATCATCATTGCAATGATTATTTCTGAATCTTATATGACATATAGCCTCAATATTACATACTTTTTTCTGTCTATCTTTTCAGTATGCAATATTTGGTAAGGTTACGAAAGGTGATGAGACTTTGAGAAAGCTCGAGGAACTTCCTACCCGTCGTGAGGGGATCTTTGTAATGGTATAAATATGACTCACTTTCTGTTTTCGTTTGTAATGCAATAGGAAATTCAGGATGTCTTTCCAGGGTTGATCCATTAGTTTCCTTGATGGTTAGCTATCCTTGTTTCACCTTTATGGAACCGTTTCTTTCATTCTCGTAAAGTGGGAATTTGCCTCTTTTTATTTTCAAATAATCCATTAAAGGGGGAAAACAAAAAGATAAAGCAAGAGGGGAGACACTAACATGAGAAAAGTACTGTTTAAATCAGGAACTGGCGGTTACATACTTATATGACTCTCACCTTGATGTATAGAGCTTATGTAGCTAGTTTGGTGATCAGTTATAATCTTCTTATTCAGCACGCTGCACGCATACACAAAAACCTGTTATGTATCTGTCTTTGTTATTCCTTTGTACATGTACCCGTAAATTATGTCTTAAAAGTTTTACCTTTGCTATAATCCTCTATCCAACTAGTCTGATATGAATTTAGAATGCAAGCAATGCTTATTTCAATTTGTGGCTGATTTTAGTCCATGTTATCTGCTGTGAAATATAATTTATTTATTTTTATCTTTTCCAGCCTATGGAGCGCATCACAATTCATTCATCCTACTATTATGGTGAGAATTAAATAGCCTCTTTTTGGCATTTTGTGGCTGATTAGTTTATGATACATTCATGCTTTTACTCATTGCTGCATTATTTCCATGCAGTCATTCCTTACAGTAACATAAACTAATCCATGGACAAAAAATTTAATCACTATTGCATTCGGAAAATATTAGAACTTTAGTTTTACAGGATATTGTCAAGCAAGTGATATAATTTTTTAGAAAAATTTTGATCACTATATTGCATTAAAAAGTTTGAGCACTTTAGCTTTCCAGGATATTGTCAAACAGGTGATATGGTACAGTTATCTGTCTGTTTTTAAAAATGTACAGTTTTAATTCTGTTTACAGCATTGACAAGTTATTAGGCTCACTAATCTGCAACAAAATCACTAAGCTCGGTTTGTTATTTCCCCTTTATATACTTTGGCTAGGTCTGAAATCTATTATTACTCCAACCAGTTGTTACCTTGCACTTGGAAGGAACCAAACATCTGCAATTTACAAAATAATATTGTAGCATAAGATAATCCATTATGGGATCTTCTACTACCAATCCATTATCTTTCTCCCATTGATCCTTTTATTAGCTAAAGAAAGCACAATCACATGCTTCAGGAAGAAACAATATTTGAATGCTAATTTCTGAGATTGGTTCTAGAGAAACAGAGAAAGTTGTGGGACTTCTCGAAATAACTAAGAACAAAGTTCTTGGACCTTTTTGTTAGTGAGAAAAGATAGATTCTCGAGAGATCAGCATGGTTCCATTTGAGGGTTAAAGCTAAAGTGAATATTGAAAAGGCTTGTAGTGTAATGGACTTTTTTTTTATAAGAATTTCAGGCCTCATTAAAAAACCCCTTCTTGATTAATGGAGTTTGTAGGGAAGCTCCTTAATCAGCGGAAGGAGGAAAAGAGTGCCTTGGGATTTTATTGAAACAGAAAATTACATAAGATCCACACAAAATACAACCAAGAAAACACCCCAACAAAACCAAATAAGCTGAAAACACCCATAAAACATCCAAACTAAAAACACAGAAACAGCGAAAACAACAATAGTAACCCCCTAACAAAACACAGAAAAAGAAGAAACAACTCTAAACAACCATCAACAACTTAACTAACTCAGCCTATGCCTTCTTTAGCTAAGGCATCAGCCTCTAAATTGGCTGTCCTATTAACCCATCTAACAACACCTTCAAAGGCCTTAAGCCTATGAACAATATCTTTAATCAAGAAGGCATATACAACAGGACATAATTCAACCCCCTTTATCCAATCCACAGCGACCTTACTATCACTCTCTATAATAAGACGGTCCTTGATCCTCTCTCGATGGGATGCAAAGAAAGACAACCCCATAAGAATAGCCTTTAACTCCATCAACGTAGGAGGTCCCGGACCAGCAGTTTCCTTGAAATAGGCTATAGTAGAACCTGATGAATCTTTTAAAACACCTCCTAGTCCGCTTTTCTTCCAATCCCATGTAGTGGCAACATCAACATTTAATTTAACAAACCTAACGGAGGAGGAGACCAAGGCAAAGAGGAAGTAATCTTACTCGAGTTTATAGAAACTAAGTCCCCAAGAGAAGGATCGGAAATGAGTGAGTCCTTAGGGATAGGAACTTCTTTATACTTTTCTAAGAACCAAGAAGCAAGCCTAAATCTAGCTAAAAAGAAGAATTCTGCCTTATCAAACTTTCCCCCTTCAAACACCACGAAATTCCTCATTTTCCAAGTGGTCCAAAGAATGACCCCTGGAATAAAAGGCCACATCAAAGAGTTTGACTTTAATCCATCCCAAGCTAGAAAGAAACTTTTAGCATCCGCTGGTAAAACAGAACAAATCCTCCAATAACTTAAAAACTTATTCCAAAGGGACCACACCAACGAACAAGAGAAAAACAAATGAGAGGGAGACTCATCCGACATCTTGCATAGGGGACATAATACATCTTCAATTCCCTGAACACCTCTTTTGACAAGTTCAGTCCTAACAGCCAGCTTCCCATGAGCGATCTGCCAAAGAAAACACTCTACTCTTGGAGGCAGTAGGCCTCTCCAAATAAACTTCTTCCAGAAAAGTACCTCATCCAATCCCAAAGTCTCCGATGAACATAGATTAACAGCTGATCTAATAGTAAAAACCCCATCTCCAGCCCCTTTCCAAAGCACACGATCAGGAAAATCCGAAGAGAGCGAAAAATTCGAAATGATAGCCAGCAAGTTAGACCATCGTTCAAGTTCCCAGTCATGAAGAGTTCTTCTAAATTTAACATCCCAAGTCCAAACGGAAGAGATATACTCACCGAATTCAGATAATTTCCCAAACTGATTTAAGGAAATAATAAATAGTCTTGGGAAAATGACAACAAGTGGATAATCCACAGCCCAAATATCTTGCCAAAACCGAATATTTTTACCATCACCAACATGAAAACTACACATGCTTCTAAATTTAGTGCCAAAGAAGTCTTCTTTAAAATAATTATTAAGCAATGATCTCCAAATCCAGGATATTTTAGGAGGTACCTTACTGTCAAGAGTTAAAACTGAAGAATCGAGTCTATATTTGGCACAAACAACTTCCCTCCAAACTGCGTCCCTATCATTGGCAAACCTCCAAGTCCATTTCCCTAAAAGCGCTCTATTCATCAAGTTGAGATTAAGAACTCCTAAGCCCCCTTCACTCTTCGGCTTGCAAACATTGGACCAGCTAACCCAGTGGATTTTTCTAATGCCAGTTCCCCCTCCCCATAGGAAATTTGACATGATAGAGTTAAGGGTTTTTAGAACCGAAGCTGGAATTTTAAATATGGAAAGATAATATGTAGGAAGTGAACAAAGAACCGCCTTGATTAACACTAGCCAAAAGGAAAAACTACCTTGGATGACGGCTATACTGTGACTGGCATAATTGGATGGCCTACACAATGAGTTTTTCACCTCATCCATCCATATAGAATTTAAATTCACATCCAAAATAGTTTACTTTTCACCTTCTTACGAAATACTCAGCTGATGCATTTTAATATTACTAGTTTAATGAGTAGTAATCCTTGAGATAAGTGGCGAATCCAGAAAAATGTTATTGACTGGGCCAATATAAATATAATAAATTTTTTATCTAATATTACTCATATATATAATCTTTCAATATAAAAATTTAATAACAACTAAAATTAGTATAATACATGTTCTAAAAGAACTTTTAAATTTATGTAAAAAATACATGGTTCTAAATATAATATTTTCATCGATTAAGATAACTCTTTTTTTCATAAAACCAAAATCATCTATGATCGACACAAAGAAATATTGAATAATTTTGATCGAGTAAAATAACATATGAGGAATACCTTTTAATTTTTTATTATAATCTTGTAGGTGATGTTGAAAAATTGCTAAACTAAACTCTAATAACACCACAAGTTCATAAGTAATTAATGAACAAAATAATAATAAAGTATGAAAATTCAGAAAAAGTAATAAAAATTTACAGAAAACATCAAAACTTAAAATTTCAGTTAAAATATTCAATTACCTTCAGGCTTTAAAAAGAATTCTTTGAATTTAAACAGCACATAATGAATATAAATAAATAAGAAAGAAAGAGCATCACAATATATACGTTATAAGAAGGTAGCTCTTAGTTTAAGATTATGAAGAGAAAAAATTATAGTTAAATTTGAAATTAAATAAGACTATAATTAGTTTAATTTTGATTAAGTGAAAATATAATTGAAAATTTTAAAAATTATATAATTATTTTTTCCTCTTGGCATTGGGGGCCATGGCCTAGGTAGGCCCAGGACTCCCTCTGCCCCTGCTTGGGATCTAAGGGTATATTGCTAGAAGATTCATTATCATTAAATATTAATGTTTGCCTACACCTAGAAGAATCATAACACTAGGAAATTGCTTAACCTAGTTATTCTTTGTATCTACCATGTGAAACTTTCATTTTCAAACTAGAGTATGTGGATTCTAGAAGTAACTTTATTACCTGGATCAAACCAATCAACTTGCAGGTCTCAAAACAATTCATAGCATGCATGGCTTGAGTTCTTGAATGCAAAATTTTATGAGTTTCACATGATAAATAGGGTTCCAAACTTCCCATACCAGGTCAAAAATTCTGTAAAAAGAAAAGCCTCTCAATGCATGAGGCTCTCACATTGTTGGATTTGGAATTTCCAGTTATTAGAGGTTGTCTCACAACCTGAGTCTGTCACTTCTAGGATCACAATCCTGTAACCTCAGTTATGCATCGAGTTTTACTCTCCTGGTTAGACTTTTTGGTTTGTGTAACAATCGTGTAACCTTACTTTTGTAGCGAAGGTTCACTCTTTAGACCTTGTAGTTTGTGTAACAAGATCTGAAGGTTAACTAGTATCTTTCTTAGCTAGGCTTCATTGACCATCGTCATTCTTGTTCCTTCTTTCCATGTTGTAACCAAAGGTTGGAAGGAACACTTCCCAGAAAGTTGGATAGAGTGCTAGCCAACCCCAGTTGGTATGAGGCATTCCCAACCTCCAAAGTTTCTTTTCTAATCCTTGGTATGTTAGATTATTGTTCGAGTTTACTCAAGTCTGAAGAGTTCTCTCCTCCCAAGCCCTGGTTGATCAACCCGATTGTTTGAAGTTGGTCGAGGAAGTTTGGTCATAGCCTATAAGAGAACCCCCAATGAGTAGGTTTCTATTAATGAAATAAGGCTGGTCCTTAGTTAAATGGTCTTATCAAATAATAAAATCTTAAAATTTCTATTAAAAAATCTTAGAGAGATATAGGCCTTTCTCTAACGAGTCATAATATTTTAGTCTTCCTTTGATGAGTTGAATTATCTATTACAATAAATCATAACGTAGAATGACCTGGGAAGTTATATGCCATTCAAAAGACTGAGGGAGGCCTAGAACTGAGGAATTTTTAGATTTGGGATAAGATCTGTTTATTGGGAATATATACATCGTCTCCTTAGCAGGCTTTCTATTTGTAACATGGGTAGAAAAGTATAATTTAAAAGGGAGAAGCATCTTGGGTATTCCTCCAAGCAAGGATGCAGTTTGTCTTTAAGGGTATTTAGAAATTGGAAGTGTTCCTTCCCCATAACTATACAGGGGACAAGACTAGAAGGGTGCTGGAATGTAACCCACTAGAATTTAGCAGCAATGTGGAACACTTGGCAGCACAAGCAGAAGAAAGTAATTTGGCATAAAATGTAAGAAAGTTTGTAAATTTCTCAGGAAAGGACAAGAAACAAGAGAAAGTATTAAAGATGCAAAGCTATTGATGAATCTGGTTGATTTGCTCTATTCCAATGTACTTAATTGTGTATATATATCAAGCAGCTTCAGCTGTAAACTGTAATCAGCTAACTGCTACTAACGGCATAACCAATTTACAACAAGCTGACTCATTACAACTGCATGTGTTAATACTTAGTTGTCAATTCTAATGATTAACATAAACTGATAAGTTGGTTTAATGTTCCACAAGACTTTTTTTTCTTGGCTTGCACTTCTAGGCAGATTGCCTACTTGAAGCAAACATCAAGGTTGGGGTCTCTCTACTCCTATTGAGTGTCTAATTTGTGGATCCAGCTTGTGAGAAAGTCCTTAATCTCCAAATCTGGAAGGTTGAATTAGCATGGCTGACTGAGAATATTAAGAGCAAATCCCTGAGGTCATTATCCTCAAATTGGATTGGAAATCCTATGGTATTTTGTTTACCAAGAAAAGAATTCTCGATTACATGGGAAGCAGGGCAGGCAGGTTTTAAGTACCGACTAGTTCCTAATCAGATTAATAAAGCTTTACTTATAAAAACAAAAGAAAAGACTCGAATACAACTTGCCAATGGAGAATGTTGCTACAAGTTAACGTAGCCTGCTCATAGTGTTATATCTGCTCAAGCTTGACATGGAAACGAGAATATCATTGATTTTGAAATTCTGTCGTTACACATTTTTAATCTTGCTGTTATTCTAATTGATTTTAGATACCGAGTTGGAGAGCTGCCAAAAGGAAAGGGGTATCTTGAAGCGAAGGCTTGCTGCATCTGCTGTCGAAATTGAACGACAGGTGAGGTGTTTAGGAGTCCTCATTGCTTTGTAATTAAAATCAGTACCATTTAATTTTCTGTCGGTAAGATTCAACTAATACTGTGCCGTTGCAGCGAATGAAATGCTTCCCTTGAACGTCTAAACAACAGGTGGATCGGAAAAGGAAATGGCCAAGACCTTGCTATTGAATAAAGTCAGAGACAGCATTACAGGTACCAATTCTGGTAGAAATTTGTTGACCAGAAAAGTGTTGTATACTTTGCACCTAGCTGGTTCGAAAAGAATGAAAGAAAATGTATCTTGACCTGAATTCCTTTGGTTTTGCTTTTAATTGATCTTGTGCCGAGAGCATGGCGTTGTGAGAAATAATAATTGTTGTTGACCTAGTGAAGTTGTGTCACCATCAGGCACCTACAAGAATACAATGAGGGATTTATGTTTCACAACATGGTTAAGCTTGTAAAAATTAAGTTGATGTGTGAATTTGCATGAACTAAAACTAGCTTAATTTTTATGTAGTATTTCTATTTTATTGAACTTTTTAGAATCTAGGAATAATAAATAGTTTAAATGAATATTTTTTTATTTAGTTAAGGGTATCTTAACCATTAAAAGTTAGAGATGGACTAATTCTGCAACACCCTAGTCCAATTAGATCCGAAGATCCATGAATTATAATGTTATACGGGACTATCGAAATAGTGACCCAAAAATTTTCTTTTAAAATGACTTGTAAATCTCTGAAATTTAGACATCCATAAAGTAATACAAAAACATAATAATAATATGGGATTACAAATAATGAGGTGCTTTCGAAATACATCCGTTACATAATACAAAATACGGAGTTTTAAAAGAGTTGCGACTGAATATATAATAAGGCCCATAACAGTACATACGCGTTAAAGATGATTTAAGATATACTCTGAAAGGTCTCTGAAAATCTAAATATGGAATATCTGAATATAAAATATCTAATAAAAATCAGGATAAGGGTAAGATGGTATTTTAACAAATAGTACTTTTTATCTTTAATTATCATTTTGAAATTTTAGTATTACTTAATACATCACTCTCTTTCACATTTTTAGTAATTTTTTTTTTATAAATTTAGGGTGAATATAAGGTAGTATGTATTCAAATACTGTCAATTATTTAAATGTTCATATATTATATATGGTTTTTAAATTTGGGTCTTAAAAAATAATAACAAATCTCTTAATCATTGACGAAGTCGGTTGGTTTGTACTATAGTTTAGTAATATTTAAATTTAAACAATATAAAAATAAAAGATTTCATTATTTACATATAATAGTTATATAAAATCATTTTATTAAAAAATTACATGGAAATAATGGTAAAAAGAGGAATTTTATCAACAATCAGTTGATCCAGTAGGGTGCCACACCATCATAACCCACGGTGTTCTTCCACGCACTTCTCTTCTCTCCTTCTCCTGGGTTAACTCTTCTTCTCAGGCTCTCAGCTTCAATTCCCGTCTTCTTTATAACATTCCATTCCCATTTTTCATGGGTCTTCTTTGCATATATCCCCATTATCAGAAGCTTACTTATGTAATAATACAGCACCTTTCGTTTTTTATTTTTTTAATTTATTAAGTATTTCCATATCTAAGGGTTTGATGATGTTTCATCAGTAGTAGTAATGCAGACAACAAGGATATGATTCTTGTCATCAGCAGACTTTGTATATTATTCTCATATATTGATATAATAATTGAGCACATTCAATGCTTTTGTTTCCATGAAGAATATGGTTGGTTTATTGATGGTGAGGAGGGTAATAGTGGTCAAAGTTTCGAATTAAGTTGGTATTAAATGTTAATGGATGACTGATTACAAGAAGACACATGATTTTTTATCAGGATCGAACTTAAACTTGTTAAAATCTAGTTATCGGGTGAACTTGAATTTATAGAATTCTAGGGGCACATGAACCAAGCAACTTCAATGGTAAAAGAATTGTTGTTATTCCTTGAGGTCCCATATTCAAGCACGAAGAATGTCAGGGTGTGAGCGTTCAAAATCAAATAGTTGAGAGTTATTTTGTTTCCTTTATATAAGTTATTTTGTTTGAATTCTTCAAAGAGGGAGCAGAGCAGATGTTGGCACGTATGCTCAGTTAAGGCTAAACTGTTCATCTCTTTATTATTTTATATTTTTTTAGGTCATGAGTTTTAAACTCATCAAGAATACTTCTTTTCCTTCCTCTAGAGTTTCGTATTGGGTGTAAACTTTCTGTAAGGGTGTGGTAAAGAGTTGGGATAACATTGTAGGTGTACCATTGAACACAATTAATGTTGTCTGTGCAAACAACAAATTTGAGGGATGAGTTTTGTAATTTTCTCTAAATTGTGAAAGGGTGTTTGCTGTTTTTGTTTTAGGGCACTTCAGTTAAGGATGTCCTCTCTATCTGTTAAGGTGGGCTTCACTCAACATTCTTCTTTTCCTACACAATTGTGACTTGCTTTATTTGAAAGGCCCAAGGTGCCTTTTCTATTTAAGGGTTGGTAAGGGTAAGATTATGGACCAATTTGTCGGGTTTTTGAAAAGTGATTTTTAAAAGTACGACAGAAAATAATTTTTACATGTGTTGTTTAAAATTTAAGTGTTTGAGATTATTGTAAAAAAATGAGTTTGAAAAGATAAAATGTTCATTTTAAATATTATGTTGTAAATTAAAAATATAAAATTTAAATTATATTTACACTTATTAATACTATGATATATAAAATACATCACTCAAACTATAATAAAAATATAAAAAAATATTTTAAGATAACTCATTAATAACATTTTTATAAATAAAATATTTATTAAGAAAAATATATTATCAATACTTTTTAACACATGGATATAAAATATTTTATTAATATTTCAATATATAAACCATGAATTTTATTTACTTTTAAATAATTAAAATAAATTATTAAGTAATAAATTATTTTTTAAGGATGTTAATATTAAATTATTAAAATAAAATGTAAGTGGAGCTCATGCATTAATAAGGGTAAAATTATAATTTGTTCCTAAACACAAAGTTAAAATGAAAAGGCTATAAATTCTAGCTTTTACGGTTGGTTTGAACCTACCGTTTCCATCATAATTTTTTCCCTTTTTTTATCCGTTTGACATTGATTTTGCTATCAAAACAGACTTTTTAGCTAAAAGTCCTTTTAAAAAGTCACACCAAACGGGACCTATGTTCATCCCTCGATTAAAATTGAATTTCATGAAAAATCAATTTTAAAAAAGAAAAAAAAGAATGAGATATGGATATTCTAATATTAATTTTATCGCAAAATATGATCGATGAAAGATAATGTTTGATTGCCGACGACGAACAAAAAACAAAATATTAAAAAATAAAATTATATAAATATTATGCTAAAAATCAATACATATAAAATTTAGAAAAGAAAATTATTTACAAATTATGGTAAATTTGATACACATATAAAGTTTAGTTTACAAAACGATGTTATTTTAGACATCAAAACAATCACATCAAAATGATGTCGTTTGGGGTATGATAAGTAACGTCAGTAATTGTTAGTCATGTCATCTTCTTTTACTTATTTAATGATAAATTGATATAATTGAATGTAGCATAAACCAATTTACCTCAGTGGTTACAATAAATTGTTGTTATTTCTAAAGCTCATGGATTTGAGCAGTTGCAGTAAGGTGATTGAGCGTTCATTGTCCAATGGTAGAAAATATTTAAAATAAATATTACTTTGTAATCACCTTAATTTAATAAAAAAATATAAAACTAAATTTTAATTTTATAATTATTAAAATTTAAATTCAATGATGTACACGAGTCAACGGACAAAGTTCAATTTCAATGATATAAAATAGTTTTTTTTTTCTTTATTTTAAGGTAAATTACATGTTTATTATATAAACTATCAGTTTTGGTCTATTTTAATATCTAAACTTTTAATTTTTTAAATCATACTTAATTTTTAGTTTTTGTTTCTTTTTAGTACCTCGTCGTTAAAAGGTAAAATCTGACACAATATTTTTATGGGTAAATCACATCATTAATATCTCAACTATATTCTCACTCCTATTTTGATATTAAAGTTTAAAAAATTTCAATTTAACCACTCAACTTTCAGATTGCTCCTATTTTAATCACTCTAATTTATTTTATTAATAGTTTTTATGACAAGACATTTCTAATTATTTTATTGATATATAATTAACAATAAAAAATAAATTTGAAAGTAAGAGTTATTAAACTAGGAGTAATTTGAAAGTTAAGTAATTAAATTAAAAAGTAAATTTTAGTGACCAAAATAGAAATTAGAAGATAGTTGAGTGATGAATGATGTAATTTTTCCATATAAAAGGTGTCATGTGCGAATCACCTGTTAAAATTTTAATGACGAAGTACTAAAATGAAAAAAAAACTAATATTAAGTATGGTTTAAAAAAATTGAAAATTTAAGTGTTAAAATAGATCAAAACTGATAGGTTAGATATTAAATACGTAATTTACGCTTTTTTAATTCTAATAAAAGGGGCCAAAACTACCCAAATTAGATATGAAAGTAAGAAGGGGCTAAAAACCGCCTTCAAAACTGAAGCAATCACCAAACCGGCTTCTTCATTCTTCTGATTAGTAAAACCCGAGTCCACGCGCTTCCCCTTTCTTCCTCCTCATTCGAAATCTCAATCTCTCATATCATCAGGTTCGATTTTTTCCCTCAATTATTTACGAAATCAATTGTCTTGTTTTAAAGCTCAATTTTGGTGATCTTTTTGACTAGGTTGAAATCCTGGATCAGCTGTCTTTCTTGTAGAAATGAATGATTTTGGATATACTGTAGAAGTGACTGGCCTGTCTCCCAAAGCTACTGAGAAAGATGTTTATGATTTTTTCGCCTTCTCTGGTGCCATTGAACATGTTGAAATTGTTAGGTCCTTGGATTATTGAATCATATTTAACCGTGTTGTTATATTTATCCTTCCCATTTGCATCTTCTTGAATGTTTTCATTTGGATGTTTTTATGGATGAAAGCAGGTCTGGTGAATATGCGAGTACTGCCTATGTGACATTCGGGAATGCTTATTCTCAGGAGACTGCCATCTTGCTTAGTGTATGCATTCCGATAATTTCATTCAGAAGCTTTAGATTGCCTTTTAGATTCTTGCCTTCACGGCAGCTTTCATCTTTGCATCTATAAATCTACCTATTTTATCATGAAATGTATTGCTGCCGACATCACTTTTCTGGTATAGGTAAAGTTTAACTTTATTTGACTGACTGGTGTAGATTAATTGTGTATGAAATGGATACTATTGAATTGATTATATATGAAGTGAATTCAAGAGAATATATGAGCACTTTATGGGAGGCGTTTTAAAGTATTGAACTTATAATTGTAGTTTTAAAAATCGATATTACATGGCAAATGGATAATAAGTGAATATAAACAATTAAAAGAAGTATTCTACTTTACCAACTACAAGTTGGTATAGGAGGATGAGGCGTTAGGTCCCGGTCAATACTCAATAGTTGTAATCCTGGCATTGAGAATGGAACAAACTGGGTTTAGAGGGTCGCTTATAATGAGTCTCTTCAATACCCAATCTGGATTAGTTGGCCAATATATCAGATACAGGTGATAATACCAAAAGGGAAGAAGTATTCTACTTTGGTTCAATAGTGGGAGTATTACCTTGAACTCAGAATATATGTCCATTCATGTTTTGAGGAAATTGTATTTGGGGGGTTCATAACTTCATATTGGATTGATATAGGTACAGTTTTTTCCTGCAGTTATGATCATGGTGTTCTTTTTAAAACTGACAATTATCCTGTTGATGTGTTCTCTCTTTTGATCTCTTTATTTCTGTATTTTTTTGTTATATCAATCTTTGGGCATTTTTACCTATAACAGCATCAATTAAACTTTTGAATGAAGTATATCTCATTTATCTATTTAGTTCCATTACTTTTCCTATGCTACTATATGTGTTCAATATGAATCTAATTCATGAATTATGATTACCACTCCATCACGATGATTGTATAATCTGTTTGTATTTTTGCTCTTAAAATATCTTATCATTTTAGGGTGCGACACTTCTTGATCAACGCGTATTCATATCTCGCTGGGGGCAATATGAAGAGGAGTTTGATTTTAGTGGCCCTTCAAGAAGCCAAGAAGAGGAAGCAAATTCATGGGTACGTGACTTATCTTTTTTGTGCTCCTGAATTGATCCTTGTGGAAATTTTACTTTAGTAAATGGTATTCTATCTTCTCATTTTTTTGCCCCCTTTTGTAGCAACCTCCACTGAGAAGCCAATTTGTATCTCATGCTGGAGAAGCTGTTTCATTCGCTCAGGATGCTGTGAAAGCCATGTTGGCCAATGGATATGTGTTAGGCAAAGATGCTTTAAGCAAAGCCAAAGCCTTTGATGAATCTCATCAAGTTTCGGAAACCGCTGCAGCTAAAGTTGCTGAATTAAGTGAGAGGATTGGCCTCACAGATAAACTTCGTGCGGGTGTTGGCACTGTTAGATCTGTGGATGAGAAATACCATGTATCAGAGAACACCAAATCCGCCATTTCTGCTGCAGGAAGAACCGCTGCAGCCGCTGGAAAAACTGTAGTCAGCAGCAGCTACTTTCCCAGGGAGCTCTTTGGGTGTCGGGTGCATTAGAACGGGCAGCTAAAGCAGCAGCTGACTTGGGTAATCACAGTGTTCATCAGTAATTTTTTGATAGCAATACATGCATACAGGTCTTGGTATTGTAGATAAGCACCTTTGCATACATGCATACATACATGCATATATATATATATATTTTCTGAAAACAGGACATTAAAAAGGAATGGAGAGAGCTGTACATGTATAATATCCATTTGAAAGTTTGAAAATATATATGCTTTGGTGGGTATCGTATCAAATGCGAGTGGATTTGCACTTACGATTCACAAATCCCTTGCTATGTAGTGGACGACAGGATGGATTACGGAGGAAATGGAATTCCACTATAGTTTGAGATTGATGTGGATAACCTATCATTTACTTTATTGTTAAAATGCTTAAGCTTTAGCTGGTGTTCAAAGTATTTAATTATGATTTATTTGTTCTGTAGCTGTTGAATTTGTGAAGAAAATAAAGAATAGACGCTTTGAAAAAAACAATATTGAGATATGTTGAGAGAAATTGTGAGTCTAATTCTTTTTTCCTAACTTTGTATGATGGTTTATATAAGTTTTTAATAGGATAAACTACGTATTTATTCTAAACTTTTAATTTTTTCAAAATCATATATAATGTTAAGTTTTTATTTTATTTTAGACCCATCGTTAAAAACTTAACGTATATAGTATCTAAATTATAGTTTTGGACCGTTTTAATATCTAAATTTTCAATTTTTTAATATTTAACTTTAAATTTTAAATGAGGTATTAAAATGAAACAAAAAATTAAATTTAGGTATGGTTTAAAAAAATTAAAGTTTAGGTACTAAATAGATCAAAATTGATAATTTAGGTATTAAAAGCATAATTTACCGTTTTTAGGTGTTAGATTTATTGTAATAACAATGATTATTTATAAATTAACAAACTAAATAGACCTGTCATATAATAAATTTAATTCTAATAGGTCACATAAATTAATTAATGATCCTATCAAAGAATGAAAACCGATTAAAGGATATGAAATTTTATAACTTTTTGGAACTTTAAAAACTTTGACAAACGAAAAATTCGCATAATTTTGTGATAAGATAACTTAATTTAAGGTCGAGGAACGATATGTAATAAATTTAACTGAAAATATTAAAGAAAGTATAATATTTTTGATTGACGTAACCTAAAATATATATATATTTTTCTAATATCTACGGTTGAATTGAAAATGTTATGAAAAATAAATATTCTCGATTATTAAAAAAAATGTTAGGAAGAAGTTACCATTTTTTATTACGTCTATTTTTTTTATTTTTAACTTTAAATTAAATTGACGGAAAAAAATAAAAGACGCAATTAACGTGAAGGGTCAAGAAAATACAACAATTGCAGCTATTTGCTACCGTGTCAAATCCAAACGACCAAAGGTACATGTTAAGAGACTATTAGAAAATATGGCGGCTAATAAACCGTTCAATTATGCTCCTGCTTCAAGTAAATATAGCACACGTAGAGTTCTTCACTTATCCACGTGTGTTTATGCTTATTGTTTAAGAAATTCATTTTTAGGATTTTGATAAAAATTCTGCTCATCTTCCATAGGTCCCTTCTAGCAGAGACTACAATAATTAAATAAAGTCCTACAAAAATTCTGCTCATCTTCCATAGGTTCTTTCTTTATTCAACCAATGTGTCAAAAGATGGGGTCGAGACTTGTTTGGGCGATGAGCAACTATACAGTCTTTGTCTGTGTGAGTGTTACAGCTATCATTAGTTTGGTGTCTGTAAGAGAATATTCTCAAGGGATTGAACACGTATTAGGAGGAAGTGGAGCAATCAAGATTGCCGCTTTGATTATATTTGCACTTCTTGGCTTTCCTCTAGCTGTATGTTTCAAATGACTCGCAGTAAATTTCTATATGCTCAAGTGTTTGTTTAAAAATGTTGTATTTTTGCTCATTTATTTGTTCTATTCTTGCAGATTACCTATAGTGTTCCATTTTCTGTTACAGCAGAGTTGACTGCCGATTCTGGTGGTGGCCAAGGTTCGTAAGTCATTTGTTGTCTATAGCAAGTGCTTCTTACCACAGTTGTCAAATTCAGAAAATTGTAACAATTTGTATGTTTGTGCAGGATTGGCAATTGGAGTTCTGAACCTTGCAATTGTTCTTCCACGGGTATGGAATTTGATAAGTCATCATTTTGGCTGAAGAGTAAAACGGCGACAACCACTCTGTATAAGATGCTCAGAAACGTTGAAATGTTACCGTTTAGTTTCAGAAGATGGCTATCGTCATTGGTATGTATAATTTTCTTATCATAAAGAAGATGAGCATTACATATCCATTTTCATTCATCCCCCCCCCCAACCCACTTTTTGTGGATACACGTACTGCATGTAGAGTGTAAATTTCCAATCACTATATTGAAAAGGATATACACATTCACAGCGTGATTGGTGTCTAATTTACTTTGAGAACTCAATTTGTAGAATATCTACCGTTATAAAGATCAATTCTCATTAACATCAAGCATTTGGTATTTAATGACATGGATGATTTAGCAGCATTAGTATATAGCTTGTTGGGTGTTACTTCGGTGAGCATCCATTGGCGTTAGTAGTTTCGAAGCAACTCTTGTTTCAGTATAAGTGGGCAGCATAGCTGTTTTGGGGTTGGTATTTCTGGATGGCATGTGATGATGTGCAGAAACTGTGGGTTTGATTAGGGTCGGATGATGCCTTCATTGTCCATCACTCAAGTAGGTGATTCCTATTTCTATGGTTCGACTGTACTGTAATGTCTGCTAATGCTTCCGCAGCTATCACGGCAAACAGGGTAACATCCTCTACCTGTTCAAAAAGTGTCGAGACGTCTCTCTTACGTCCCGAAACCAACCGAAAGATGGAGTCTCCAATCTAACGAAGTGTCGAAATGTGGATATGCCCTTAATCCTCCGAATGAACCAATGCTTCCAAAAATATCTCTTTCGTTCTCATAAGAGTTGCTCCTACTCCTCTACTGGCGCCAAGATGCCCCCGATATTGAACAAGTTCCGAGTCAAACCAGTTTATGACATTCCCTTGAATAACAGGGGACTTGTTATACCTTTGAAACCTTCGAAGCCTCCTCTCGACATAACCTACAGATTTGCCAATTCTCCGTCACTCAAGGTTTTCACATTGACCCACATCCTTTGGGTATAGGCCCTCATGTCAAACATAGTATATAGACAAGATTTCTGACAAATCCATTAGATTGACCAGAGTGAAATTCAAAATCTGATAATCACATCTATTCACTCTGTTAACCAACATATAGTTATAATTATCCTTTATCCGACAACGCCAGACTAAGTTTACTATAAGGTTACTATACCCCTCAACACTTTCGAGAGAAAGGTTAAAACCATCACAACATATGTATTATCTTTTTCATCTTCCATGACCGACTCTCTTTAAGATAAAAACACTTACCAATGATCATCTTCTCATCGATCACGACTCTCCATCTAAATCAGAAGGGGTAAACCTCCAACAGTCGAGAAACAAACTTGTTTCCATCAATAAATTTTAAGTTCACACTTTATTACATAAAATCTTGCATTCGTCTCTCGTTATTACCCATCAACAAATTTGTTCCAAAAACAAAACACCCGATACTATTTTGTTTCCCGTTGTTACTGTAGTATATTTATTCCATTATAAACTCCAAATAAAAAAGGCTCATGTGATTTGCAGCGAATCCGGACGGTTGCGACCATGCACCTAGAGATGGACGTAAACGTAAGATTTTATGTGGAAACGAATTTGAACTTTTAAAATTTTAAGGGGACGAACTTGAACTTGTAAAATTCTAGGGGGGTACGAAAACATATTTTTAATAAAAAAATAAAAAAATCTAAAATATATAGTAATTTTAAAATTCGGACGACAGTCCCAATCCACCCCTTGGTCCATCCCTGGATCTATCGTTATGAGAAAAAAGTTAAGCACAGGAAATGCAAAAGTGAAGAGTAAGGGAAGGGAAGTAGTGCATCAAGTTGCATATCACATGGCCTCCTCTTCTGTCCCCCTCCCCCCAAACTTTTTTAGTATATTAATTCTCCCTTGGAGAGAGAAAGCATTGGAATGCTAAGTCATTTAAAGGCAAGCAATGGACCCAATCAAACCATCACCAATATGCAGATTGATTGGCAATGGCATCCCTATCTCCTTACGCACATATCCCTCTTTATGAATGGATCGAATGGAACGGATAAAAATATTCACTCCGTACTAAAATTTTATAAGTTCCCTTTAATATAAAATCTTGTGACCGTCTCTGTCTATATGGACCTGAAAACACACCCTAACCAAGTCAAATCCTTCATATCTTTCATATCCTTAACTCATCATGAGTAAGTATAAGGTACCCTATATTCTTGAAAAGATTCAAGGATAATGCATTGGTCCAACACACAACTAGTTCATGCTGGCATATTAAGGCTTGTTCATTCAGTAGTTTTTAGCATTGTAAACTATTGGTTTAAACATCTAGTGTTTACATTCATTGTCGGAACAAGGCTTCTCTAGTTTTGTTTATACAAAATACACTTGCAAGGGAAAGCCCTCAGACCTCATATGAGTGGTGTTTCGAAAAGCTGTTAAAAATGAAAAGTGAGGCAATCATTGTTTTTGTTGCTTTAGATTATCCCCGTAAAATAAATGCGAGTTTGCCCCTTGATTAGTGTTTAAATTATATATTATTTTATGATTAATTATTCATTGATTAGATAATTTTAGTTGCTAATTTGGGTATTTTCATTCATTTTCGATGCAAAACATTGAATTCCAGAAATTATGCTAAGAACAACAAAATCGTATAATTTTTTTTTTTGGATTCATGGTCGGATTAGTGGACACGACTTGGGACATGACACACCCGACATAGCATCTAGTCAGCGGCTGATGTTGTAGCTAATGTGGCGATGATGTGTTAGCTAATGTGGCGATGACGTGGTAGCTGGCGTGGCAGGTGACGTGGTGCTCAGTCAACAGTTTTTAGAAGACCCAGGTAGCGGCTTCTAGATGATCCAATCAATAGTGTCATGGAAAAGGAGACTTAGCCGAATTTTAATTCTAAATTAGAATTTATCTTATTTTTATTTTTAAGAATTATCTTTAGGAGTTATCTTTTTTTAAGTTGTTTTCTAGATTTTTTAAGACTATAAATACCCCATTGGGTAAACCTCAATGCATCGATTTTCGTTCAGAATTCATTCAACTCTTGTTTCTTCCTTCCTTTAAATTTATAAAAGTTTTTCTTTCTTTTTACATTTCAAGTTACTTTAATTTTTTTTTCTACCATGCTTAGCTAAATTTTCTATAGCCAATACTTGATTCTAAGTCGTGAAAATCGAAAAGCGCTTCATACCCTAAAGGGTTACATTTTTAGTTTTCGAAAATCAAAGATCAATAATTGATCATCTTTTTATAATCAAGGCGATTTCATTTCAACTCTCGATTCATTTGGGAGAAAAAAAAGTTATAGGGGTTAGGCAAAAGCTTTAGTTAAAGGCTGATTTTTACCAATTGAATTTTATTTTCTTTATTTACTATTTTGTTTTATTTCGATCAATTTTATTATTTCGCTTTAATTCTGCAAAATTCCCACTCTAATTTCTTTTACAAATCACGCCTAAAGTCAGATCAAAAGCGAAGAAATCATCAAACTTCTAGTCCTTATGGATCGACCCTTACTCTGACTATTCTACTTATTCTTATTCATTTTATTGGGATTAAAACTACTTATTTTGACATCATAAATGATGCGGGTCACCCCTATAAGTGAAGGTGAAGTTGAGGTGATAAACTATGTTAAAGAAGGTATAAGGCTTACAAAAAAGTGTATAGATAGATCAGAGATTTAAATTTTTCGCTGTCAGAATAGTGACCGTTATGTAGAGATAAATATGTCATTTGGAACCGTTATTTTACAACCGTGATACTCGTAACGACCACAATAACATCCACTATTGTTGTAATCACGATAAACGCAACGCGACCGGATTAACAGACGGGTGATCTTTTTTACGTTAATATCGCTTGATTTTTTTTCAGGTTACAAATTCCTAATAGATCAGTGCATAAACCCTTATGACATGGAAAACTGAGATGTTACATTTGGACTCTTTTTCTGAAGATTCTCCTTTATTTCTTTATCGTTAATGTTATCGTATCATCGTTAATTATGATTCTATGTTCAAATTAAAAAAGATGAATCGTATATAACCCATGTGACACATGAAAAAGATGGTGGAACGAAATAAATGGAATGGAGAAAGGGAAGACGACGACAGGACATGAAATGAGGATTGGGATAGAGACGAGGGCTCAAAGACAAAACAGACCAGCTCTTGTTGGGTCCATTTTTGTTTCGGCTTTTCAATTTTGAATGATGTGAAAATTCTCAATCGAAGAGTTCAATATTTAATAAAACAATATATAATATAGTTTGGAATGGATACGCATTCACATACAGAGGACTGAAATTGGGGGGAAAGAGGCCCTGATGATGCCATGATCCCTGTTGGTGGTTAGGTGGCAGTCTCAGTCCCTGCCCTCCCTTGGTCCCATTCCCTAGATTCCTTTACCTACGGTCCGGAATGGATTACCCTACGGGTATGAGTTGTTTTCTTAAAAATTTAAAATTATTATATATTTTATTAATTTTTATTTTATTTTATTAAAATTTTATAAGTTCGTCCTCTTAACATAAAACCTTATCTTTGTTTTTAACTTTAGTCCGTTCTATTCTCTCTTGAGTAACCCTAAACCCGATTAAATTACTCGCATGGGGTGTTGGAAAAAAATAATTGACTAGTATAGGATCTCGTCGGAATTATTTATTGAGATGGTGTGATCACTATAATGTTGGAGAAGACGCCTCATCCTTTTCCATTTTTCACGCAGCTAAAATGCCTAAGATTACCATAAGAACAAAGCAGAAGACGCATTGTGATCGTCGTGTCTTCCCAAAGACGTATTATGTTCCCGACATCCTTCGACCCCTAAACATTACAAAACCCTAAACGCTTGTTACCCGTATGAACACCCTACTTCATTTGGTTAAACAATATAAAATCAGATCCGTTTAGCCCATGTATATTATTACAATATTCCTCTTTCTCCCTCAAAGTCACCCACTTCACATTATTAAAGTATGAAATACGCCATATAGCTATGGATGGAATCAAGCTTCTTGAAAATTTTAACATTTCCTTGTATTTCAAGACAGCTGTCTTGCTTAAGAAAACTCCACTGTTTGTCTCCCAATTGTGGGAAAAGAAAAAGTTAAAAAAATTTAACCATCCTTCCTCTCTCGAGAAATTATACCGTGCGATAATCTTAATATACGGTTAAAGAAAGGTGTTACCAGTTTTATTATTATTTTTTAACGTTTCCTGTAAAAAAATATCTAAAACATTATTATTTATACGTAAAACATTAATGTTTTTTAACATTTTCGGTAAAGTGTCCAATAATAACAAAATCGGTAGAAAAAAAATAATGTTTTAGGTAACACTTTACCGGATATGTTAACAAAACCGGTAAAGCACCCAATAATAACAAAACCGGTAGAAATAATAATGTTTTAGGTAATTTTTTACTTGAAATTTTAAAAAAATAATAATAAAATCGATAACGCATTTCTTTAACCATATATTAAAGCTACCACGTTAGACTTCCCCTCCTCTCTCTTGTGCTAAAAAAGTTAGCTTCTCCCAGCAAAGTCGTATATCTATAAAGAAAATAAACTTAAGGGTATTACTTTTATTCCATTTGATATCTAAACTTTATTTTATTTCAAAATCATACCTAACATTTAGTTTGTATTTCGTTTTGGTATCTTACCGTTAAAAACTTAACAGTAATATTGGCATGCACTAGTGATAATGTCACATCATCATTGAGAAAAATAAAAAAAATTCACATCAGCAGATCTGCTAACTTTTTAACAGTGAGGTACCAAATTGAAACCTAAAATAAATGGGGTAAAGTACATAAATGGTCTCTCGGCTATGCATTATTGCTTTATTAAATCTCTCGATTATGAAAAGTTAAAAAATGATCTTCCTACTATAGAGTGTTGCTTTATTGGATCCCTCGACTATTAAAAGTTACAAAATGGTCACCCGACTATTCATTATAATCCAAACTCGTCCTTTTTCGTTAAGAAATTGGCGGTCGTCTGAGTTGGATGTTAACATAATGAATGGGATATGATAGTTTTTCAGATTTTGGGATTTGATTTTATCATATAACAGTCAGTAGGTTAATGTTCAGCTCAGAATATCGTCAATTTTTTAACGGAAAAGGATGAGTTTGGAACAAAATGAATAATCAGATGACAATTTTATAGCTTTTAATAGTCGAAGGACTCAACAAAGCAACGTTCTTTAATTGGAGGATCATTTTATAACTTTTAATAGTAAAAGAACTTGATAAAGCGGTACCCTATAGTTAAAGGATCATTTGTATACTTTACCCAAATAAATATTAGGCATTATTTAAAATAAAATAAAATTTAGGTACTAAAATGGAACATAAAGTAATAATTTAAGTAATAAACATATAAATTAAAAGTATTTTTTTTTCCTTTTAAATCAAATGAATCGATCCTCATATAAAGAGAAGTGAACTATTAATCATTCATGCATCTCTCTCTCTCTCTCTCAGCATATAAGAAAGAGAGTTTCTTTTCCCTTTGATAAGGTATATAAGCTATCCCCTTTTAACAAATCACTGCATCACCCTTCCAATTCAAGAATTTCCAGTTCCTTTTTCCCCCTTAACATCAAAATCAAATCTATGTTTTGCTTTTCTTGCATTAAACTCCGTGTCCAATCCGAGGATGAATATACAGTTCTGTTAATAGTATTGGAAAAGGCTTATTAGAACCCCCGCCTGCTTGTTCATGTCTTGCAATGGTGGGATGGCTTTTTTCCCAGCAAATTTCATGCTCCAAACCCCTCGGGACGAAGATCATCAACCCTCAACTTCTATCAATCAAATGCTCCCTTCTTGCCCTCCCCAAGACTTCCATGGTATTTGTATACATCTTTCATCTGATACTGATGAAACTATGTATGTGTGTATGTATGTATGTATGCATGTATATGATTGATGATGTGGTTTTGATTTGGTTTAAGGAGTGTCATCGTTTCTGGGGAAGAGATCAATGTCGTTTTCAGGGATAGAAGTGTGTGAAGAAGCAAATGAGGAGGAGGATCTGTCAGATGAGGGTTCACAGGCGGGAGAAAAGAAGAGGAGGCTGAACATGGAACAGGTGAAGACACTTGAGAAGAACTTTGAGCTGGGGAACAAGCTTGAACCCGAGAGAAAAATGCAGCTGGCTCGAGCCCTTGGGCTGCACCCGAGGCAGATAGCCATTTGGTTCCAAAACAGAAGAGCTAGGTGGAAAACCAAGCAACTTGAGAAAGACTATGATCTCCTCAAGAGACAGTACGAAGCCATCAAGGCTGATAATTATGCACTCCAAGCTCAGAACCAAAAGCTCCATGATCAGGTATTATTAATCTTAACCAAAAGTCTTTGTTTTATGTTGAGAAAAAGTCTTCATCTTTGATTGGATGCAGATAATGGCACTGAAAAGCAGGGAACCAACTGAGTCTATCAACCTCAACAAAGAAACCGAAGGTTCTTGCAGTAACAGAAGTGAAAACAGCTCAGATATAAAGCTGGATATCTCTAGGACACCGGCTATTGACAGCCCTTTATCGACTCATCCGACAAGCATAACCTTCTTCCCCACATCCAATGTTAGACCGGCAGGCGGCGGCGGCGGCGGTGGTGCACAACTATTCAGACCTCGTCGTCGAGAATGGATCAAATGGTTAAAGAAGAAAGCCTCAGCAACATGTTCTGCAACATTGAAGATCAAACCGGGTTTTGGCCATGGCTTGAGCAACAACATTTCAATTGATCATGGTGCCTGCCCTATATAGTTATAATATCGATGTTTTGGTACCTTGAGAGTGGTGTATAAAACTTGAATTATATCCAGTTAAAAACTTTTGGTGTGAAAAGATAGTTATGGAAGGAATAAAAATGTTTGAGATTTGCATTGAAAGAGAGCCCTTCGTGATGGTTTTACAGATTTCATCCTTCAGTGAACAAAATATATACCCAAAAGTTAATTATATCAAACTATTATATCCCTTTTCATTGTTAAGAAAAGGGGTGGGAAATGAAGAAGAAAGAGCGTATCCTACACACATTTCAAGGGGAGAAGAAGACAAAGAGATGAAGAGAAGAAAAAAAACAAGTTGGAAAATGGTGCATCCTCGTGAAGGGGACGTAGGCAAGGGCAAATCCTGTGCTGGCAAACAAGGGGAATGGCATCCAAATGCCATACTTTTTTGAGCGTTTGATTGCTGCAGCAAACCAAAATAATCTAAACTATCCGTTTTATCTCAACTTTTTTTTAAACATATCTGGTTTGGTTTATATTTCATTTTTGTACTCCACCGCTAAAAATTTAATAGATGAGTTGACGTGGCATAGTTTTGGTCGACAGATGACCAATCCGAGTGGTGGACCACGAGAGAATTATGAGTCGACCAACATAGTCTAGTTTCAGGCCCATCAGACAATGGACCATGGAGATCGGAGGATGAAGAAATCGAAGAGTCCATCATCGATTTGGAGAGTTTGAGACGTTTCCCGGTGAAATGAAGACTTGAATCACATTCAGGGGTCAAAAAGGTGTGGGATGAAAAAGTTCGGGCTTCATCTACCGACAAATATGACGGGCGACGACTGTAAACGCAGTGGTCAACAGGCCTGCACATCCATTAAGCTTTAACCGCATGTACTAAAATAAAATAAAACTAAACATTAAGTATGATTTTAAAAAAGATAAAAGTTTAAGTACTAAAATAGACAAAAACTGATAATTTAGATATTAAACGCATAATTTACCCTAATAAATAATAATAATTTGAGTCATGTAACCCACTCACTGTTACCCCCCCCCTACAATCCAACACAGTCCTCCTTTACCTCCACTTTCATGATTCTCCTTTTTTCTTCCTTTGCTTTTCTTATTTTACGTTCTACTACTTTCATTTTCTTCTTTAATTTTCAGTGACAGATGCAAAGTATTTGTTCAATTGAATCACTTTTTTTTTCCAGCTAATTTCATCCAAATCAATAATGTTCATTTACAGTCTAGTCCATGTGTTTACCACCTAATTAGGTTCTGAGTTCAAATACCATGAATATAAAATAATTATAAAACAAAGAATATCAACACGAATCAAGCGATCTCAGCATTAAAACAATTGTTGTTATTCCTTGAAGTTCGGAGTTTAACCACGAAGAATGTCACTGGTTAGTCAAACTACATCCAAACTCTAATTTATATATGTATGTGTGTATATATATTATATGTGGAAAAGATAACTTGTTGGAGTTTGTCACTGTACAGTCCCATTGCTTTCAGTTTGTGATTTGGACACGGTTTTTATAAGTTAGTGCCGATGGAATAGGATGGATGATCTGTATATGTCAGGCTACTACAGTCATATTAAACAAATGATTTATATATATATATTATTTGGGGTTGCCCACAATGTACACATGGAAACAAGCAAAGTGCAACTAGGGTTTCTGTTCTTGCTTGCTAGCCCACCCTTGCATAGGATCATTTCCTTTGTATTTATATAAGTTAAAAACCTATAATGCAGATTAGCTGTGGATATTAATCAATGTAATTTCATTTGGTGGACTCCATAAACAAATACGTTTACAGATGGATCAGAAAATCATGCAAATAAACTTGGATTTTGGGGCTACAATTAGCCAATAATCCAATTAGATATGTAGAAAACTCTTTACTTTTAAAATAGTTTAGGGTAAGTTACCTGCATATTCTCTTGATTATATTTTCCCGTTTTATTCACCCGCCATTAAAAATTTAACGACGGGTGACAAATGAAAGTAAAATATAATTGTTATGTCATGTTTTTAAAAAAAATAGTTGAATAATTAAAACGAAACTGTGAGAATATGTGAAAGACTAGATACATAGTTTACCCGATAGTTTATTTGAAAAATAATAAATATATGTTTTATGGGATCATGTGAAGACATTTGAGGTAATATTCGTAGGGCAACATGTCTAGAAACCTTGGCATTTGGTTAATGGGGTTTTAAAATGCCAACATGGATTAGTGGTTTTAAATTATGTTTAGTGACAAAAAGGAGAATAATTAAGAAATGGGGTAATGCTAGTTGAGTAGAGCTTTGTTTCCTGGGCACATGCATGCTGGTTTTAAATTTAATTTCTTTGGTTTGAGGAATGATTTTTTTTTCCGAACAATGGGAACTGAATTTTATTATTAACATAATGGAAGGAATCAAAATTATAATGCATCTAGAGAGAAAATTAAAGACAATAGTCATCAGAAAACTCATAATAAAACAAAAAATATTAAACACAAAGATACGAAAAAAAACGAAACCTTCCATTGAGAATGTCCAACATCAAAAGAACTCAATAACCTTTATAAAACTTCTTATCTCTGTTGAACGAGATGCTTTACGAAATGATAAATGAGTGCTGAGCTAACCAAACCACTTGACAGACTGTTTCGCTACACAATTCTGTTCATATCAACAAATAACCTTTTACCAAAGAAGGGATCTGACAATACGTGACCACATACAAACCAATTATAAAACAAATGTCGTGAGAATCTTTGTGCAAGCACCAAATGACCACATATGTATTCGAAAAGCTTATCGAAAGCTATAAGGAACGTGCCACAAAAGTAGAGAAAAAACGTGCCACAAGAGCAAAGAAAAGTGTGTAACAAGGACAAAAATTCTTATTTAAAATTTAAAAAAAAACTCAAGAGAAATAAAAAGAAAACAAATGACATAGAATCAAAAATAATAATCATCGGTGGTCGATAACTAATATTAAAATTAATATTATTGATGGCTAAATAAAATCAAAAAAAAAGAGAGGAACGAGACAAAAAAAATAGTGAGAAAATTTAAATTAAAGAAAAAGAGAGAAGCCTTACATATTGAGGAAAGGTTAATTTAAGGAGTCCAACTTCTATATGTTACTAAATAAAAGAAATGAAATTTATCAAATAATAGTATTTACAAATATATTTCAGTTATAATATTTGCACAAATATTATAAAACAAATGTGTAAAAACATAAAATGGGATTTTTTAAGTTTTGTATTTTATTTGCATAAATTAAGCGATTTCTGTGGTCAAAAGAATGATTGTAAATTTTGAAGGTTTTGGTTAGAGCATCGAACATTGTATATGATATTTGAGCGTTCATTGTCAGATGGTTAAGAGTCTTTTAAACGTATATTATTACTTGTAACACTCTAAATTAATAAATAAAAGTTTTATATTTTATTTGGACTATAGATTTTCATGGAAAGTCTGATTTAAAAAAAATCTAACTCACTCAGGCCCAAATTATGATCTGATTTTCAGGCCCAAATTTATTTAAATCATATTTGTACAAAATTTTGGGTAAGCCACCCAATGTATAGGCTGGTCTAATAAGGAAAGATTAAGATGGAAAACAATAAATTTTGAAGATAAAATGAAAAATGAAAAAAAAATTATTTTGGGATCTACGAGAATTTCTATAATACACATGGAACTCGTCATCTCGAGGTGACGAGTTTTGAATGATATTGTTTTTATATTATGTGATTATTATTTAATTAATTTCTAAGGAACTCGTCACCTCAAGGTAACGAGTTTTATTAAAATAATATTATTTTTAACAGTTATTTACTTGAAATAAAAAATGAAAAAAATTGAATCTCGGTAACAAGTTCTTCTAGGTTTAAATATATAATCGTTTAGAAATAATTGAAAAACTTGTATATTAGCCCTTTTCATTATTCAAGCTTCCAAAATGATCGTCAAGTCACATAAAACACTTCAAATATTCATTCTAGACCATAGGAAATTTTTTCAATATTTTCCTCCTAATTAATCCCCTATGGCCAAATGCTCCAAGTTTCCCATGGTGACTTTTTGTTCAATTCTAAGCATGAATTCAACCTCCTATGATTAAATTCATGCATTTCCAATCATCACAACATCAAAATAAACCAAAACCAAACAATCTTCTAAAACCCGAAGTATGGCCAAACCTTGTATAAGTTTGTACAAATAATTATAATCATCATACATGCTTTAGAATTGATCTCCAACCTTAAAAACATAAAAATCTTTAATCAATTATTCAAAACCACCGACCCTACATAAACCCTAATGACCCAAATCTCAACACACAAGCATCTTTATCAAGCAATATTTATACTGATTGATAGAAAATTTCATGTAAAATAATTCTCTATTTCACAATATAGTCCAAAAATCATTCAAAAAGCTTTAAAAATTAAAACAAAGTTTTCTCACCTTGAACAACAGAGCTTTCGGCCATAGAGAGAAAGGTAGCTGAAATTGTAAAGATTTCTCAATATTCTAGTGTAATTTAATCTTACACTTGGCTTAAAAACTAATTTAATTGAATTTTTAATTCAACTTTTGAGAAATTCCATTTTGGCCATTAATGAATCCTAAATATTACCATTTGACATTTCCATTTTCCCCATTAAAATATTCCTTAGTAAAAAATATATTAACTTGGCTTGTTTTTCCACTTTGGAAATACAATTTTCAAAAATTGCATTTTAGTCACTAAAATTCCACTGTTCGGCCAAATCTATAAAATTACACTAATTTGAGCTAAATTTATCTGATATAAAATATGGAAATAATATTTTCAATCATTTTATAACATCCTTCAAATTTTCGTGAAATTCCGACTCGATCCGATTATTTGATTCCCTTACCGAACTTTATTTCTTTATAATTTTTTCTACTCATCCAGAATCGAAATCTGAATTTCATGAAAACTCCATATTTAAGGATAAACTATTCATTTATGAAATAATTTTTTGGGAAAATTATCTCTTTAGTCCTTGAACGTTTCCAATTTTATACTTTGATCAATAAACTTTCAAAACTTACAATTTAGTCGGTAGTCAAAATTTGGGGTATTATAGTAATTATTTTAACAACACTTAGCCTTTGTTTTTTCCAAATAAAAGTGAAACAGGTCGTTTTGTGCCATTGTTAGTAGGGGTGTTCAAATCCGGATACCCGGGTCTTCGGGTACTAAAATTTTCGGATAGTATCCCGACCCGGGTAATGTGGGTACCCGGATACCCGGTTCCTTTTGTTTTCAATTTTGAAAATATTAATTAAAAAACACAAATTTAAATGTCTAATTACATAGTCCAACTTCCAAACATAGAATTTAAAAGTTCAAAATATAAAATTCAATAATCCATAATATAAATAAAACATAAAAAAGATTCAACTTAATAATTAATAAGTCTATACATAACAAAGAAGAAATATAAACTACGAGAGAAAAAACATAATTATCGCATTGGCTCTAATCTAGTTTACCATATCCTAAAAGGTCAATAAGACTTTAGCAGGACAATAAATTTCAAAGAAAGCAAAAATAAACTCAGCAACACAATTCAATGACAGTAAAAACTCACAAGTTCCATTAAAATCAACATCCACAGAGGTCAGACTTCAGAGTAAAAAAGTAAACAAATATAAAAATTATCTATCTTAAACAACAAATTCATCACATTATCATCTACATGTCAAAGCCTTTTACATTCATTAAGCATATCATTAAAAAGTGGAATCAAAAGCAATGAGATTGACATGAATCAATATGAACCACTAAGGATATGACGTACTTTATTCTAAGATACTGGACAGGAGAAATACTACCTAAGGTTAAACAAGAAAAGAGTTATAATGCTTTCAAAGCAGAGGAATTGAAGGCAAATATATTACGCATTTAAAGTAGAAAGTTGCACCTTGTTCTCAGTGAGGCTTCAGAGATTCCATCTTGCAACAGAAAAACAAATTGCATGCATGATATGGTAAGTGAGATTGACATAGTTTATAAGATTAATGAAGCTAGAGACTCAAAGAACACATCTAATGATGCCATAGTAAGACAGCATCACCCTTCCAAACTGTAATTATTAATGGTAAAATAACAGGAAAAAAATCCACCTTGTGATTGTGTGTGTGAGGGGGGGGGGATATGTTACCTGAACCGAGTAGCGAACGACCAGTGAGATTGACTTGGGAAGAGGGACGACGGGTCTGTATTAGGTGGTTCTGCAAGGGCCGAGCGGCGCTGCAAGGGAAGAGTGCTGGAAAGGTGGAGAGTGGAGACCGTGAGCGTGCGTGAGGAAGGAAGAAATGCTTTAGGGATTTTAATTTTGGGAATGGGTGAAAGTTGTCTATTAATTAGTTTAATTTAATATATAAATTTATTAATAATTAAATAAGTAAATATTATATTATTATTATTATTATTATATAAAAAAGTAACCGGGTATCGAGTCATCGGGTACCTGAAAAAAAATCTGATTTTGTGATTCGGGCCCGACCCAAGAAATATTGTGTCAGGTACCTGACTCTGAACTTCAATTTTTTAAAACAAAATACCCGATTTTTTTATTTCAAATTGTCGGGTCGGATTAACCTGATCAGATATTTTTGAACACCGTCAGGGATACCCTTACCTAATTTATGACATATGGGACTCCATTGAGTTCATTATTTACATCTAATCAACCTTTAACTTTCCATAGTTAACTTCTTAACCTTGAATTTACAACATATTGTTGACATACAAAATCAAGATGGTCAAACTGTTGAGTTGACTCGGGCTGAACATGTCCAACAAAGCCCAAAGAGAAATAGTGAAGAAGACCCCATATTTGTACTGGTTTTGTCCAAGGATTAGACCAATCCCGGTCCATATTTATCATGACAAGAGACACACATGGGGTTGGAGCCTCGGAGCCTCGGAGCCCTCGTATCGGGTGGTGCAATGGGGTCCCCTTAAGGGCTTTCAAAGTGAATCATTCAGTTATAAAAAAATAAAACTTTGAAAAGATTGCTGCTCCAAACTAATGAGATTTACTCATTAGAATCTGACATATAAATGTGAAAAAAAGTAAGCAATCGTGCAAAAGAGTAAGACAGAACAATTAATTCACCACATTCACAGTGAGCATGCTTAAATACTTGAAAGGGCATTGAATTATCATACCCGTGGAACATAGTAAAATGTAAAGCATGTGGGGGGACAGATTGTTGCTACCTACAGGCTACAGTATCAGCATCATATGTACATAAACAATTGTAACAGTGACAGATTATAATGATCGAAGCATACGACTACTGTTAGCTACAACATCAACATCATATACTATTATATACAAACAATACTAACAGTGACAGATATCTTAATAATGACAAGGAAAGAAAGGGTTTAGTGTATGCATGGAGATGGTTCAAGTGGATGGGGTAGCACAGAGTTTTGATAGGCATTTTTACTTTGGTTATAGGCTCCAAAGTTGATGACTAGCTAGCCCCATGCTTTGGTTATCAAATGTAGGGATCCCTACTTCACTCGGGCAGAGTTAAAGGAGGAAAAAAAAATGGCCCATCCTCTCTTAAGGCTGGGGTTATCAATTCATTAGAGATGAGTATACTTTTGACCAAGTTTCAGTACTCACCCAAAACTTCTTTTTCAGTCCCTATTTGTTTATATAAAATCTCTTCAATTTTGTGTATGGCGAGCTTGTTCTATACAACACATCTTTATTGGAAGTAGGTAAAGAGTGAGACATCAGTTCAGAGTGACAATGTAAGCTCATCTGCAATTCCCACTTTGCAGGCATAAAATTGAATATGTATCCCTTATTTTTTGGGTATTCTCAACAGTGATACCATCTAATGAATGTAACAGTGCAAACATATTTATGTGATTGGGACTTGGGAGATTGGCACTTGCATTCATTTACAATATTAATATATCTAATAGTTTTAGTTTAATTTTTATATATATTTGAACTCATGCACCCACCTTCCAATCTAGGATATTCATTTGGAATTTCAGCCCTCAACCATCCAGGCAAATCCTTGATATCACAATTTTAGTTTAATAATAATATATGTAAATTTTAGTGAATCTAGAGTGAATATAAAATAGTATCGGTTCAAAGACTCTTAATCAATAGACAATGAACGTTCCTACCTTTGCTGATGCTTGAATCCGGAAACTCTAGGAATAATAACATACCTCTTAATCCCCAGTCCAAGGCTAGGGCATACCTAATACCCAATTGAGATTTACATAGAAATTTACAGATTGTCCATCAAGAGTGATGGTAATAAGATTCGAACATAGCCTTACAAACTCAAATTCTTGAATCCCGACCACTTATATCAACATTGGTCGGCATCTTAACATTTATATTACATTAATCATATATATTTTGAAGCAGCTCTTTAATTATATGCAAAACAGGAAGTTAATTTAATTTTCACGTGACACACTGAAACTGGATGACAGTGTTATGCAAGATTAAGTGAGTCAAATGCTATGTATGACCACATAAGTGCCCTTATTCATGCTGACACTTTGTCATTTAATCATCTTGCTTTACAAATAACAAAGGGTAAACTATCTATGTGGCACCTCACCTATTCCAATGTTTATATTTTAATCATCCAATTAGTCTTTTTTTTTTCAAAATCATACTTGATGTTACATTTTGTTTCTGTTTTAATTATTGTCATTAAGTTTGACCATTGACTAAACTAAAATGATGATTTGACATAGTATAGTAACAGTTTTAGTCCTCAAAACTTACACATTTTATCAAATTGGTTCTAATTTAAAATAATTCAATAAAATTTTAATATCTAGTGTAGTTTATGAATAAAAAATCAAAAAATATTAATAACTCGAATTGGGCTCGAGCTTTGTTTTCAAATTAAAAATGTTATTGCCATTCAAATAAGTTCTCATGGAGGCATGGAAAGTAAAATTTGGAACGATGAATTAAGCTTTTTCTTGATCCTAACTAGCTAAGTTTGAAGGGGGGGGGGGACACATAACATGCATATGAGAACCTAGCTAAGCTAGGCATATCAAAAAGGGTAAACTCATAAGAAGCAAATTTATTTATTATCACAATAAATAATTTAAATTCAAATTTGTAAATAAGAACAATATTGAACCTCAAATATAAATGATAAATCAGATATAAAATTAAAATTCAAAAGTAAAGATAAAAATATATTAGAGGTCCCTGTACTTTTGAAAAAAAACCAATATGACCATCTAACTCAGAAAACAAACTCATCTAACTCAGAAAACAAACTCAATGTGACCCTTTGATCAACGTTTTTTTCATTGACCGTTGTAGTGCTGGAGTGCCAGTTCACGGTGCCGACGTGACGGTTCACGATGCTGACATGGCAGTCTATAGGCCATGTTTGAGTTACCGATTTAGTTAATTTGTCATGTCATCCGCCACGTTAATCTATCACTCTGGACTGTCATTTCAGCACCATAAATTGTCACATCAGCACCTTAATGGTCAACAATAAAAAAAACGTTGGTCAAAGTACCACATTGAGTTTATTTTCTGAGCTAGAAAGCTACATTGAGAGGAAAAATAACAGAACTATATTGGGTTCCCCCCCCCCCCAAGTACAAGATCTATGATGTTTTTTTGTCAAAAATAAATAATTGGTGATAAATATAGGAAGATACATGACGATGGAGGGCATAGGATTCGAAAACCCTTTTTTCCTTTAACAAGAGCCAGCGTGCTTTAATATACATAGAAAAGATGAGTGAAGTGAAGATCGGGGCTAGGGTTGAAAAGGTGGCTCAAATATCAAACAAAGGTGCCCCACAAACACGTAGGAATCCCAAGCAAAAGGGAGCCCTCAACATGCACATAAAGCTATATATAGATAAAAACTAGTGCTGCATATGCTCCAAATTTTGTTCCACACGTGGGGACCTTTCCACTTCCTTTTTTTATTTTCCTTTTAAATGGGATTAAAGACTATATTCTCCCACTCAGGAATAAGGTTAAACAAGAACAAGATTTGTGTACCTCGACTATGTCACGTTTTAACCCCATGCTTCGTTTTAAGCTCAAGAATCTCTTGACCAACGAAGCTGATATTCAAATGCACTTTTGTCAAGCCTAGTTGGTTGAAGACTCGAAATATGATTGCATATGCCAATGAAGTGCTTGTTTTTATATGGATAAATGATTGGTATAACAAGAAATAGGGAAAAGCTTCAATGTAGACTAATATTGCATAAATAATTTGGTGTACCATCTCTATATCTCCTTTGTAAGATTATTTTCCACTCATAATCTCCACAGGGTTCCTACACAATTGAGACCCAAGTAGAGCATCTTCGGGCATAATACTTTCAGAGTTTTGCACTCCTTAAAAAGTCACGACTCTTAGAGTCAAAATCAATTAACAACTAATCACATCAACTAGATGTGTGAACCTAAGAGTAGTCATAATAATCCTACGTATCACACTCGTATTAGGAGTCGCTATAAAACTTCTCGACAAAGACTAAAAAAGGGGATTGGAGATTCATTATTCATTGATGCCCTTATAAGGAGAAACAAAGTATATTGATACCGACCTATCATCATTTAAGTATCGATTGTGGCTCTTCATCTAAATCAGAAGAGGTGAACTGTCAACAATCGATCTAACCCGTTTGTTCCACCAACGTAACTAAACATTTACTTAACCATTTTATCATAGGGGGGGAACTGTCATAACACCAAAACCAAAGGAAATTGATATTTATTGAGAAAGAAACAAGAAATATTAAATAAAACCGTGAGTTAATTAGAGATACTAAGACTATAAATCTTTAAGAATAATGATAAAGATTAAGATAAAAATGGTAGAAAGTGGTGTGTACTCTTTGTCTAATTTTTTTTTGTAGGGTAAAAACTCACTTTTTCCAGCCTACTTTCTCCACCTTCATGTCTACCTTTTACTAAGTCTTAGCTTTGAATAATGAAGGGGGAGCGCTAAGCAAATCCCAAATTTGGGACCCTTAGAACAAAAAGGAGAGATAATTCTAGTGAAATTTGCTTATCAATTGGCATACATTATGACACACTGCACAAACAACTAGACAAATTAGGAACTACTTAGCTGAAAAAATAAAATTAAACCCAACTTTGCATTGTATTCTATCAAAAAGGCACCTCCGGGTAAAGTTGCCCCATTAACAAATTGCTTTCTCCTTTACGGAAAATAGTATGACCAAGCAACAATGGGAGGAATAATATATGCATATTTATTAATCGATTAATCCAGTTTAGGTATTATAGAGGTCTATTGTAGGAACGACTCTTTTAGTCTCAACCCAGTTTGTTTCATTCACATCTGAATTAAGTTAAGTGCGTGGTATCACTTGATTCAAATGAATTAAACAAAACTTAAATTATGGTTAGAAGTATGATAGACAAGGCGATTCCATTTTGTTGCTCGGTAAAATATGTTTTATTAATCAAAATCTAGATTAAGAGTCTCATTAAAAACCTCCCTAGACGTAAATGTAGAAAAAGAGTACTCTTAACTAGGGAGAAAACAACACCAAAACACGCTAATGATTCAAAAGTAGCCACCACTACACAACATCCGAACCATACCATACCCAAGCCAAAAGCATACATCAACCCGGTCCCTTGAAATCCCACAATACACCAAGAAAAAAAAAAACCACAAACAAATAACAATCTCCAAGCATGGACTATCTTTTTTCCTTCCTTTAACTTTAAAATTGGGTCTCCCTTTAATTTCTTTTTGTGATATGGCCTTAAAAAATTGAAACTTAAAATGATCGGTCATGGACCCTTGCAATTGGAAAATTAGGTCGTAAAAGTGAGACTTTCCATCCATGTATAAGGGAAAAAAGAGGGGGTATTAGGAAATGTACCCTAATTTCATTACATGGCCCCAAAGTAAACCAAATTTCTCAAAGATTGTAGGCTCCTAATTACAACTTTTGAAATGATCACTACTCAATTTATATTAAAGCTAAAAACTTAAAATACTCTTTTCTTTGTTTTTCCCGCATCCCACATCCAATATTATTGCTTAATATTGAAAAATAAGTATACTATAATATAATAATATATTTATCAATGAGTATTGATACAAGTGGTTGAGACTCAGGAATTTGCATTTGTAATGCCAAGTTTAAATCCTAACGCTGTCACTCTTGGTAAGCAATCTGTAAATTCTTTTCTAAATCTCAATTGGGTCTTAGATATGTCTGACCTTAAACTAGAGAGCCACCCATTAATTTTAACTAAAAAATAATATAATAATATATCTAAGATTCAAATTTCAAGATAAAAGACCTAATATATAAAAAGACCTAATATATATATAAAAAGACCTAATATCTAAATTAGGGTATATCCAAGTAATGAAGTAGCTATATAGAGCCCATTGATTAAGCACTACTTAGGTTATTAATGATTAAGCACTACTTAGGTTATTAATAGGGTAAAGCAAAGCAACAAAAAACATGTAATGATAAGAGGATTGAATATTTTTGTACTTAAATCATTTTTACAATTCCTTTATGGGGAGCTTATAAAAGGCCCACGTGCTTTTAAATTTACCCTGTTATTAGATCAAAAAGAAAGAAGAGAGAGAGAGAGAGAGAGAGAGAGAGAGGAGCGTATGGGACACATGGCTCGCGGCAATTGCTTGTGAGAGCGCTCTACTTGACCATGATGAGAGAGTTCATCAAAAGAAAATAGAAAAAAAATACAAGACCCACACATATCAATCTCTTTCGGAACTTGGGCCTCTCCTCTCAATTCATCGTCCACTCATTTTGATTTTCATTCAAGAGATTAGTGCAAATTATCATTACATCTTCAACGAAGAGTCGCGGTCGTTTATACGAAGAACACTAGAGAAAAAAATTGAAAAAGATGATGAATGGTAGCTGTGAGGTTAAAGATCCTTTCTTTCAACTTTGTTTGGGGAGGTATATAATGTCTCAGACACTAGACAGTAGATTGGTTGGTGTCAATCCTATGATGGTTATTGATAGACTAATAGGCATGTGGATGTGATTTGTCAGATAATAATAAATTTAGTTGATGATAGGATTGAAAAACGATCTTGTAACCAAATAAAAAAATAAAGGATTATTTTCGAATGCATCTTAGAAAGAATTTGAAGTCATGACTCCTTGTACGAGTGACAATGGAGGCATACGAGGAGATACAACACCTCTTGTTAGGGACCCCTATTGCCTTTAGTAACGCCAATATGTTGAGAGTACCAATAATTCCCTCATGGCCGACCAAGTTTTTATTATACACAAGTAATCAAGACGACATCGAACAAAATCTCTCTACCATCACATTCTGGGGATTGGAGCTTTGGCCCTCTCCTCTACCTGGTTAATCAATTTCATGAATAGAAATATATAAAACAAAACGATGATCATTAAGCACACAAGAGTGATCTATAAAGTGAAATGCAAATATTTATATATAGGTATAAGTGTCGAGCCAAGACAAATCCACATGACCAAAGGTTAATATTTTCATTCTGTCAATGGAGCCGAAAACTGACAACTTTAAGGCCTAATGGGAGGATAAAGAAGGAAGGAGTGAGATTTCTTTTCTCTTCTTCTTTTTGAAAATAACAAGGGGCTATATAGTCTATGGGAGGGGTGTGTGTGTATATATTATTGCTTTGTGGGGGTTTCTTTTTTAAAAGTTTGTATTTTTTTTTATAAAGAGGGGGTTTTAAGAGAGGTATTTAGCAATTGAAACTTTTACATAGGGTTCCACAAGGTCGGTCTTTTTTGGGTCGTCTTGCCCTTTGATGACTGCCTGTGGGACAAATATATATCACCCCTCCACTTCCCCTACCTTTCTTTACGTATTATCATTCTCATATTCTTTCCAACACTATTGAAATAACCTTAAACAGCTCTTGGTAGCCTTAATAGTTGTTGATAGTAAAATGCATATCGCAATGGCAATAAATGATTCATCCTTTTTGATTTTGACATAAAATCATAAAATCGGTGATTCTGTGTATATTGAAAGAGAAAATGAACGGGCTGGATAAGATAATGAACAATAGTTTTAGAATTTGAGTAGGAGGGAGATTAAAAATTCTAGGGAGAGAGCCCCTTCAATTTTACATAAAAAATTATGTACGAGCCCTTAATGTTCGTGTTAAACTTAAGGTGATGACTGTTATTTATAGGTCGATAAAGTAAATAAATCTGACCCTCAAGTAATAAACTTTATTGGTGAAGAGTTGACATCGGTCAAGTCAAAAGACTACAGTGTTCCATGGTATATAGATTCTATAGGTCTCTTAAAACTTCGAAGATCCCGAAAAACAAAGAACTATTAGTAGAAAATCATATTAACACCTCGATATATTGATAAGATGGACTGTGTTAAGTCAACAAGCCCAACTATACAAGTGCTTAGTATTTATATCTAATACTTTATGACATGATGAATATAAATTTGAAATGTGGCATCTTATATGTTGTCTTTCGGCTTCGAATCGTCCATATATAAGATAAAACATGGACTAACGTAAGCAGGGCTGCCTTGCTTGAACCGATACGTCGTTTTTGGCGGGAGATTTCGCCATCAAGAAAGAGACCGATGCAAATCGCAATTTGTGAATGTTTTGTCTGCGACCAGTGTTGGCTCCCACCACTCCATCAATGATTTTTAAAGGTTTGAAGTTAGATAAGATGGCTCGATCCACATGTCATGCAATTCCCATGTCCACGTGTCTATGAAAAAAATAAACAGATGAACTCATTTAGTTTAAGTTTAATTTTGATATCTCATTCTCAAAAGTTTAACAGACCCGTTGTAACATTCATTGATGATATGTCATTATTTTACAATAACACGTCAACAATTCTGTTAAGTTTTTAACGATGACTTAGGGTTCATATATTTGAGAGTTTTTATAATGAAATATGAACACATCTTAAAAAGATTGTTTTTATTTTTATTTTTATAATAATAAAAAGAGATTGGCCGGCTAAGCTAAGGCCCACACGGTTTATTGTTAATATATTTCAACTTAATCAGCTTCATAAAGTTGAAAATTTAAGGAATAGGATTGGATATAGTTAGGTTTGGGTCACTCCATAGAGAAAGACAATTATCTCGGGGTAAATCGAGTCGAAATACATTGAATTCCCTGAACGAAGACGAATGGGCCACTTTATTACAAGAACGGATATAAACTGAACAATATATGACCCTCATTATTATCAAAAAGCTGCCGAGCATCACGGAGATGAAAGCCTAATGTTGAAATATCAGCTTCAGCACGATTGGCTTCGTTAGCGAGCATAGCAAAGTCAGCTTCAAAGATCACTTGTTGCCAAGAACCATCCCTTAGTAGGCGGAGACCGACAATAAAAGCATGAATCTCAGCAGGACTTACTTCTTCACGACCGGGATTAGCCGATGCAAGACCTCCCAAATCTTCCTGAATGAATGACGAGTAACCACTCCTATCGCAGTCAACCGAGGAATCACGAGCAACTTCTTTGCATTGTTATTTTTCCAACAATACAGATCGTACCTTCATTCGTTAATTAGCCATTCATTTATATACTTTAACATACAAAAATAAAGTTGGTTCTTTTAATTAATTAGATTGTTCAAGGTAAAAATGTTCCATTTACCAACAACCAGTTGATCTAGTGGGATGAGACACTATGTCCCTTAAGCAAGGTCAAGGGTTCGAATACCGACGTTTGCGAATGGAGCAAACTGGGTTGAGAAGGTTGCCCTTATCTCTGCAGTACCCGATCTAGATTAATCTGTCGATAGATCAGATATCAATGATTAATTCAAAAAATTATTCTATTTGGAATCTATATTGTCATTTTCTTGGGTATATAGAGGTCTAAAAAAAGACAAAAGATGTTTGTATTTATTTTGTGTAATATTTTCAATATCCAAAACAAGAAGCAACGAGAGAAGTTTCCTAGTAACATCTAAATGGAATTTATATGCTTCACATGATCAAACTAACTAACAAAATATGACCATATTCCCATATGCAATGGGGTGATGTAAAGTAGTAGGCTGCCCCCAACGTCAGGTTGAGAGCAACTTCCGTGAAAAACCTCCCGCAGTCATAATTATAAATTGCGTATTCAGTACCTAAACTATCAATTTTAGTCTATTTTAGTATTTTAATTTTTAATTTTTTTTCAAAATCATATTTAATATTTAGTTTTTGTTTTATTTTAGTAACCCGCAATTAAAAATTTAACGCGCTTAGTACCTAAACTTTTAATTTTTTAGAATTTAACATTAAGTTTTTAACGGGTGTACTATAATGAAACAAAAACTAAACTTTAAATATGGTTTTAGTTTAGGTACTAAAACAGATAAAAATTAATAGTTTAAGTACTAAATACGTAATTTATCCAAAAACTAATCGTGTCAGAAAATTGGCAACATGGCAAAGAGTTCACGTGGACTACACTACCCAATGAAGACCTGCAACGTTGACCGACACATCGGCTTTAAATCCAATAAACGCACGCGTTTGCTTCACGTGAATGTCTTGCGCCTGGTAATCGTTTACAATTTTGAAAATTACCCTCTAAAATTAGAAAACGAATGAACTTAAATGGAAAATATAATAATTTTTTTAAAAGTGTGGGAAAGATGAAATTCATGCATGTCCTCTAAAATCATCACAATTGATAATTATCAAAGGATAAACTATATATTTAGTACTTAAATTATTAATTTTAGTTCATTTTACTACCTAATTTCACTTTTTTCAAAACAGTACCTAACGTTTAATTGTTTTTTCATTTGAGCACCCACTGTTAAAAACTCAACTCGTTTAATGCTTAAATTATTAGTTTTGACCCGTTTTAGTACCTAAATTTTTAATTTTAAAAAAAAATTAACGTTATCTTTTGAATAGGAATACTAAAATGAATCAAAAACTAACTTTTATATATGATTTTGAAAAAATAAAAAAAAATTGAGTACTAAAACAGAACAATAAAAATTAACAACAGTGTCATGAAATTCGGGGCTATTTATTATTTATTTTTCTCTTTTTAATATTTTCAAACTCTCCTCGTACCCGCGCACTAAAGCAAGAATCCGTTGGTTTAAATTAATATTCTAACCCTATTTTTCCATTTTTCAACAAGTTTTTTTTTCTGTCCAAAAAACGTTTATTTCATTAGGACAGATCTTTTCATTTTTCCTTATTTTTCTCTTCAAAGTTTGAATCTTTTATCCATTTTAGATCTACCCTCTTTCGATTGTACGCTTATACATGTACTTTTGAATTCCCAAAGGTCGAGCTTTTTAGTCAGCATTTAACTGGTGAAGACGTTGAGATCCTGTTTTCTAAGTACTAGCATCCGAGGAATAGAAATGCAGTAGTAGAAGAGGAAAACCAAGCATAGAGTTATGGATTCCGTTTGAACCCAACAGTGAGTTTTGTTGTTAAAAAAAGGATAAAAGAGAGGGAAGTGGAAGTGTATATTTTTTTTTTATAAAGGGTTTGCAAAAGGGTTGGCTTTTTTAGTATACGCCACTTGTGTTTTAATAAAAGGGAAGGGAGCGTCAAGGATTGGGAAACTCGGAGCTTTGAGTGAAATAAAAAATATGCAGGAAACAAGGAAGAAGAAGAATGGTGGAGCGGGTGGCAATGAAGATTCCAAGAAGAAGGAGCGTCATATTGTGACGTGGACTCAAGAGGTTTTCTCTTCTTCTTCTTAAATGATTTTCTTCTTCTTCGATGAACCCTCTGTTTTGTTTATTGATTGATTCTTTGTTTTGTTTTTTCGGGGGTTCTCTTGTTACTTTGATGGATTGCAGGAAGATGATATACTTCGTGAACAAATCAGTTTACATGGAACTCAAAAGTGAGACTTTTGTTTCCTTCATTTCAAAGTGTTCGCCATTTTTTTAACCATGAAATGAAATTGAAGGGGTTTGTCTACGTTTTTAATCTTTGAGTGCAGCTGGGCGATCATTGCCTCTAAATTCAAGGACAAAACCACGAGGCAGTGCAGAAGAAGGTTGGTGAAAGTGAAGCCATGATGATTCCAAAAAGTTCATTGATCATCCTTTTGTTTTTGATTCTTTTTGTTAATCTAATCTGATGTCTTTGTCACAATGAAAACGCAGATGGTACACATACTTGAATTCTGATTTCAAGAAAGGAGGATGGTCACCAGAGGAAGATGTGCTTTTATGTGAGGTAATCAATAAGTTTATGCCCTCCATTTTCCTTCAAGTTTAAATGGAGCCACTGTTTTTTTTTCTTCTTCCCATAAGTAAAACTTCAAATGAATTTTTCAACAACTTATTTTCTGGTGATATATTTGGAGGAAATGTTGCTTTAATTGATCAGTTGTATCAGGCTAAGTTGGACTTAGTTTCAGTTGGGAAAAGTGTTTCTGTAGATCCTTGAATGTGGCTTTTGAGCTGATGACTTAAGGTGATTTGCAGGCTCAAAAATATTTGGCAATAGATGGACAGAAATAGCAAAGGTGGTTTCAGGCAGGTATATATATATATATATATATATATATATATATATATAGACATATATTATGTATATGGCTTTTGTGGAAAAAGTAGTATCTTTTCTGCTATCATTTTTCCATTTTCTGTTGTAGATTGTGTTAACTTTTACTGATCATGTCATTAATGCAGAACCGATAACGCCGTTAAGAATCGATTCTCCACACTGTGCAAGAAGAGAGCCAAATATGAAGCCTTAGCCAAAGAGAACAGTAATTCATGTATGAATCCAAATAACAAAAGAACTTTACTCGAAATCGGGTTCAATACAGATGGAACAACTGATTGTACTGCTCCTGTTAAGAGAATGAGGTACCATAACATAATGTACAAATGTATCGACATAGGACTCGTAACTATTGCTCGAGTAGAAACCTTTTCTTTTTTCCATTCCAGGAGATCTCACATTCCCAATCTCGGTGAAAGTTGCAACTTTGGAGATAGAGCACATAGGGTATCTGGGACAATAATCAACCAGCAGCTAAGACATCCATTTGCTGTATTGGGTCAAAATATCCACAATGCTAATAACTTGGTGGTGCAATCACAAGTCAACAAGGTCAATGTGGTCTCTAATGATGGTAAATCACCTGCAAAGACGGATTTTACGATAGTTAATCGTTTTTCACTCTAGCCAAAACCGTATATTCGGTCTTCTATTATTTTGTATCCTTCATAATATAACACATACATTCTTTTTCTTCGTTCTTCATTCGCAGCTCAGAATTATAGAATTCAAGGAACATATCTCAAAAAGGATGATCCTAAGATAACTGCTTTGATGCAGCAAGCAGAGCTGCTCAGCTCACTCGCATTGAAGGTTAATATAGACAATACAGACCAAAGTCTGGAAAATGCTTGGAAGGTGAGATATAATTTGAGTTTCTATATTGTTTTCGGTTAATCAACAATTCAACATACAATACTATCAACATGTAGCTTCTTAATATTGCTAAATCTTAAGTATCGCAGGGCTTATATAGTCCAGTAGGACGTCCCTAACCTTCACCCTAAAAAATATGTATATTCAGGTCCTCCAAGATTTTTTGAATCAGAGTAAAGAAAATGACACCTTGAGATATACAATCTCTGATATCGATTTTCAAATCGAAGATTTCAAAGACTTGCTAGAGGACTTAAGGAGTAGTAATGAGGGAAGTCAAACATCTTGGAGGTAAGAGATAAATCAGTTGATTGAAGTTCAGATTTAGTAAGACTCCTTACACAATACGAACCGACGATTGATATTTTGTAGGCAACCTGATCTCTATGAGGTGTCTCCATCCAGCTCTGAGTATAGCACTGGGTCAACACAGATGCCTCATCCGGCTGGGGAAAGCAGAGAAAAAACTCAATCGAAAATAAATGCACTGCACCCGGATATAATGTCAAATCATATTGGAGAGCAGAGGCGCGGGACTGAGGAGGAAAAAAGGGCTCTTTCCAGTGCAAACACAGATCATGGTAATGAAATTCTAACTCTGGTATAAAGGCCTAGGAATCCCTTGTTTATCACCGTACAATGGTTAAATAACCCGAATGATGTTTCTAACTAAATGTGTTTATGTTTCAACAGTTGAGATAATCACATCCTCTGATGTCCAAACAAACATGATAGTTGCTTCTACCTCATCGAGCGCAGAGTTCAGTTCCCCAGTTCAAGTTAACCCCATTTTCAGATCCCTGGCAGCAGGAATTCCCAGCCCAAAATTTTCAGAAAGTGTAAGTTACCTTCAACTCTTTGGAATACCAACTATAGATCCATTTAGTAGTAGGAGCGGTGGCATCAATAGAATTTGCAGTGGCAGGTAGTAGCTCTTATTATCTTTCTCAATACCGTGGTTCCGTCGGCAGTTTTAGTAGAGTTGTGACCTTATGTAGTTAAAGGACGCAACAATCAATTAACTAATCATTAAAATTTAATTGACAGATGAATATTTTATACTTCAAGCTCATCCGGAAATTTCTGAGTTATTGTCTAGATCTCATCATCTATAAATACAATGGCCTGTCTAAGTTCTAAGAAAAATGCTAAGAAACTAAGTGAAGATCTTGGTCATTGCCTAAGTAAGCTTTGATCATAATGCTCCTTGATAGTTATAAAAAGAAAAAGAGTTAATTGAATCATACTTCATACAAGTTATAGTCTGGATTGTAGTTTTTGTAAGTAATTACTTCAAAAAATATGTTTTAGGATCTTGTTAATGCTCATCATCTTTACCTGTATTGTTTCTTCTTTTCTATAATCTAAACTAGACATGAAAGCATAAACAAGCATATAAGCATGTCATATGAAACTACAATACATACTGACCACCAAGTTTTTGTTTCATTTTCAGGAAAGGAACTTCCTGCTTAAGACACTCGGAATGGAGTCCCCTTCTCCGAATCCGGTAAATAATCCTTCACAGCCACCGCCTTGCAAACGAGCCCTCCTCCATAGTCTATAAAAAACTATGATTTTCTCTTATACAGCAATCATATCAGTCTATAGTCCACATATCTCATCATTTACTCCCATGAGCAACATAGCTCATTTTGAGTTTTCATCCATTTTTTTCAGTCCAAGCATTGCAGCCATCTTGGCCTAGAATTTTACTAGGCCTTTAATGATCTGCATATCTAGAAACCTTGGCTAGAATGTTTTGGTGCATTCTAGCTTCTCATACACATCCAGTAAGATGTCACGAGTCTCATTAATTTTTCCCTCTAATTTCCTAGAGAGTACTACCTTAATACTCACATTAAAACCAGTGTGTGCTTGTTAGTGTGCGTCGATTCTTTCGTTTTTCATCTCATCCGAGTGGTTTCGGGTGCCGTTTATCGCATCTTTCAGCTCCATTTTTTGTTCTTGTCTTGTAATCATGTACAGAACCTACTATATGAAATCCTTAAGAGTGTAAGTAATACATTGGCGAGTTGCCAACATATGATAAAGAACAGATGGGGGGGGGAACAGAAAATGAGGGTTAAGCCCTTGATGTTTTGGGGTGTGCAGAGCCAGCCAGAGGGTACAGAATAAGTTTTTAATTTGTGGTTTTTCTATTCTGATTTCAAATGTAATGGAACTCCATATGATTTGAGTGAAGATGTGTTTTGGCTTTTGGTGTGGAAGTAAGCTCTTGGCTTTCGTATATAAGCTCTTCTCTTTGAATTCATGCACCATGAAATCGGAAGTTACACAGCTGAAAACATCGTGCAGTCAGAGACGAATGCAAGATTTTATATCGAATATATAAAATGTTAGAAAGCGAAAACGGATTATAGGTAGAAAATATCTAAAGCATACGATAATTTGAAATTTTCAAGTGACGCCCGCAGCAGTTGGCGATGCAAAGTGTAAGGCAGCATACTTACAGAGAATGCAGAAGAACATCAATCCTGTCTGGCCAAACATGAAAACCAATCTACCCTTTCATTCACTAGCAGAGACGAGGAGGAAGAAGAGAGTTTTGAAAACTCTGTTATTAAGATGAAAAATGGGGGTTGGAAGGTAGAAGGGATAGTGGTGGACAACCATAATGATGAGCAAAGCAAAAAAAGAAAGGGGAGGGAACCTCATACAAAAATAAAGTGAAGTTCAACTTTTTGTTTTTCAATGGAAGGTGTGGTTTGGACTGCTTTGACCCATCATGCAAATAAATAAAACCAGTATGTATGACATGTATGTATGAGCAACAACAAGCATGAATCATCTCAACATATGTCTCTTGGTAACATATCATGATATGAACATCACACGACACAAAATAGCAGAGTTTGATCATAGGGTCCGGTCCACTAGACCAATGATCCATACAAATGTCCAGTCCACATAGCATCAAGTATTAGAACAGAATGGTGTCCGATCCGCAAAACATTAGACAATAGAGTGGTATGTTGTTTGGTCCAAATAACATCAAACAACCCTCGCATGACTCCCCATATAGTGTTAACCTGGTCCACATAACATGTCTCGGGTGGACACATGTCCACATTGTAATCCACATTGGAATCCGAATTTTTTTTATATTAGTGTTTTATTTAATTATTGGTGTCCACCCTGAAGTTTTATTTATGTCCACCTCATACGAAAAATTCCAATAATTAATGTGTCTGTCAACCTAAAAAAATATTTCTGGATATGTCACTGTATACGATCACTTACCCTACATAATTGTCATCTCTATCCATAATGGCAAAATTGATAATAGATCCCAACATATTCAAAAAAATATTGTAACATTCATTATATTTATCTAAACAATTTCCTATTATGAATTATCCATACTTCCCAATTAATATCTTTCACAGATTTCCCCCCCACTTTGCTGGTTATGTATTCAATCGGGCCATAGGCAAGCCCATGAAAATGATGAAACTTGGATTTCAGGTTGAATAGATAAGTGTAAGAGCAGGTTTTTTTATGGATACGGCAGTCCGAAAATAAAATTTGTAAAATAAAATTGTCAAATATTATTATAGTGTTTAAGGAATTCGTCATGTCGAGTTGACGAATTTATCTAAGTAATATTTTTTATTTAAATTTATCACCTCGAGATGATAAATTTTAATAAAATATAATTTTTATCGCGTCAGAAGTTAAAAAAAATATTTTTATTAAAACCCGTCACGTTAAAATGACGAAATCTATATACCGTAAGACCGGTACTCTACTTTATTGTGAGCCAATAATAGGACCAAAACAATGAGACAGACCAAACCCACCCGAACTTTAAAACATACAAATTCCAAATTCAATGATTAGGAATAAATAAAATTTGATTCCATTTAATCATTTAAATTTTTTGATTTAACATGAAAATATTCGAATCGATTTGATTAATTCGTGATTTCATAAATTTATCTCGATTAAAAATATTTAAACTTGTGCCGAGTTATAAAATAAAACATGAATAATTTAAAATTTTAATAATTAGTAAATTGATTTTTAAGTTTAAGTCAAATCTCCTGACTCCGTATGATATATGTATATTTATTTCACATAATATATATATATATATAACTATTTAAATTGCCATTAAATAGTATTATAATATTAAAAATATTTATAAATAAATTCAAATAAAAACTTAAATAACTCGACTCGATTAAAAAATTTAAATAAAATAAAGACAAAAAGACATCAGAGGTCGCTATACTTTAAAAAAAATCAATGTTACAATCATATTATTTTTTCTCTCAATGTGACCCTTCAACTCAGAAAGTTAGTCTAATGTGGCCCTCTGACTAATGTTTTTTATCGTTGATCGTTACAGTGCTAACGTGACAGTTCATAACGTTAACACGATGGTTTACGGTATACAATGTTGAAGTGACAATCTACAATGGTTGATAATGAGACGTATACATGGCAGATAGGCTAAATTGGTAACGCAAATATGATAGATGGACTGTCATGTTAGTATCATGGACCGCCATGTCAATACCATCAACTGTCACATTAATACGGTAACGGTCAAATGACGAAAAACGTTGATCAAAAGGTCACATTGAGTTTATTTTATGAGTTGGAGGTCACATTAAGAGAAAAAAATAATACGATGACCACATTAATTTTTTTAAAAATACAAAAAATTATGATAACTTTTTATAAAAAATTATAAAATAAAATTCGTTAACCAAATAACTTAAAAAACATTTAATTGACTCAATAAATGTATACCCATCATTGCTCATTACCAATAAGATTTTGACTTCCCACACCAAGCTTTTATCCCTTTGTTTTCCCTCACAATTGACACTTGACAGGATCCCCTCCCTCAAAAACTTCAATCACATACATTGTCCCATCTATTATGAATTATTATTGTTGGGATGTTTAAGGTAGTGCAGATTTAATATAAGATTAAATAAATATGTTATGTAACACCCCAATTTAGGGGTTAAATTTTAGAAATTATAAAGTATTGGATTTAATTGGTATTTTGAAAGAAATGGTGGATTAAATTGTAAAATTTAAAAGTTAGTAGACCGTTTTAAGAAGTACAGGAAATTTAATGGCTAAACTCATAGTTTAACCATTTTTATTTATGAGAAAATTTATAACCCCCTTCCCGTGCTCTGTACCCGGAATGTTTCCCATTTTCCTCCTCTGGTCAACCTACTTTCAACTCCGATCTACTAGTCGTTTGATCTCCGATCGACGAATCGAAACCACCATCGTGTTCCTTGTCGACCGAAGAACAAAACCCCTCAGACGTTTCGTTATGAATCGACGTCATTTGTCGTTAATTTCATTCGGAAGTATCGTCGGTGATAACTCGATTTTCGTTGGTTTTTCATCGATTTACGTCGATTCGGCCATCCGTTTACGACACCTCCTGCACCATCGTGTTCCTTGCATCGTTCCACATCCACCAGTATCCTCCGTTTCTCTGTCATCGGCGGCGCGTGGAGGGATGAGACCGTCAAAGTTTCTGACGTTTAGGAATCAAGCTCTCCGCCGTTCAAAATTGTGAACCGAGCTTGGTAATTGTCTCAAAATGCCTTAAAATAATTTTTAATAATTTTTTTGGGAAATTTCCGACACCTTATCACTGTTCACGCACCGCACACGCCACCTCCCGAGAGTGGGCATCGTCTGGCCACAGGGTGTTAGCTTTGTAATTAATTTATGTTTTGGTGCTAATTGTGTAAAATTCGAGTGTTAGTTTTGTAAATAATTGTATAAGGTGGATAATTTTATAATTAATTTCTATTAGGGTGATATTTGTGTAAAATGATCGACTATTGACCTTAACAGTTTACCAGCGTTGACCATTGTTGATCAGAACTTTGACCGGCGTTGACCGGGCATTAAACGACTTTTGACTTCGACCGAGTATACCTATCCTGACGTTTTTCGACGTCCTGAATCCGAATCCGAAGTTTGTTTCTCCAAATTCGAACCCGGTAAGCTATTTTTCACTGATTTATCATCCGATTCGATCCGTTTTTATGTAATTTCTATTGATATGGATCCGAGGAAATATATGAAGTTGAATTAAAGATCAAAGGCGTTCGAATGGAATTTATATGGTCGATCGATATGACATAGAAATCGAGGCAATACTTTACTACCTCTTTATGCTTTATAGAACATGTTAATATTGGTAAATGCATGAATAAGATAATGTTGGTCTCAATTGTGTAATTAATTAATTTCTACACTCGATTCGAATATAGTAGAAATTTGGTAACTGATTATGGTTCAGAGGACTTTTATAAGAATTGAGGAATTGCTAGAATTAAATTTCAAGTTCTATGTTTGGTAATAAAGAAATCAACGTGTATCTGTATCTTATAATTTATTTCATCAAAGGTCAAATGTTAAAGGTACTTGGATGGGAAAATTATGAGAATACTCCGGTAAGGTAAAAATTATGAAAATACCCTTATGTTATAAAAAGACAAGATTTGACTATGGAAGTTGGATAAGAGGTTTTTGATCTGATGAAACTACTGATGTGCATAAGAAATGCTAGTTTTGCTTGAAAAATATAGATAACCGGTTTTAACCCAAGAGGATTTGAGCAATAATCTAGGAGTCTGTTAAGGGAATCATTTCAAGATCAGAGAATGTTCGGGAAAACAATTAATCATAATATCTCTAAATTATATTATTTTTGTTAAGAGTTAATACATAAATTATCTGGTTAAAAAATTATGAAAATTCCCTTGAGAGGTAAAAATAGTCTGAGTTGACCCTGAATGAGAAAGTACTTTGAGAATTCGTACTTAACTCGATTAAGTACGTATTTAATTGTTAAGATCCTAACTTAGTGCAGAAAAATTCCTTATATTCCGTTTGTAAAATATGAGAAGGCACTTGACCCAAAAATATCCGAGTTATAAGTAAATACCGGAAGAATGATTTATCAATGGTGCTCTTTTGTCAGAATTATTTGAAAGGACTGAAGTAAATGATAAGTTTGAATTTAATAATAAGATCGGATGGAAGGAAATGATTGTAATACAATGGATCTGTGAAATGACCAAAATATCCATGGTTCTGTGAAATGACCAAAATACCCCTGGTATGGAAATAACCAAGAATATCACCAAACTCAGGAATGATTGGATATCCCCAAGCTCTGAAATTAATGGAATAAAATTGAGCACCAGAATGACCAAAATACCCTTATGACCTAGACTAAGTAGAGGTATTGGACTAATTAAGGAATTCAAATAAACATAGGTGTTGTACTACCCTTAAAAGTAATAGAATATAATTTAAGTGAGTAGATCAACCCTAAAGCTATATCAATACCTGAATGACATAGATATTACTTGAATGCGTGTTCATCTTCTCAAGTTTGGCTCGATGATAATTTTGGAAGTATTCAGCTCAGCTCAGCTCTAAATCGCATTCAGTACTAAGAATTGAACGTTTGTTCGACAAATCAACCAAGAAAACCAAATTGAATGGAACGGAAGTACAATATGTATCTGAAATTCAGGAACGTTTGAATTACTCTGGAAAATCCTGAAGTAACTGGAATGGACTTGAATGCTAAATGAACTAAGTAACCTCAATGACTGAGGATTGAGTAAGTGATTAGGATAAGCCTGAAAATTCGGATGAACTTACATGATGTATCATCCCTATAGATTATAAACCACAAATCAAGTACGTCAGCATTTCATAGTATCGTGGAAGCATGAAAATGAAATAAAGACAATTAGAATATATGTTCGTCTCCTTAAGATATGTTCAGTGATGACTCAAAAGTTGATTTATGGACAATAATTGTTGGTATTAAAGAGTGAATACCTGGTAGGACAAAGAATGGACCGGTCAACATGCATTAGTTTTGGGAGTTGTTAAACTTGAGTTATTTCAATAATCCGATAGATCGACATCGACTGTAAATGTCCTTAATCTTCATTTCTTCCTTATCAGCTCAAGTTATATTCTGAATAACTGGTGATTCCGTTAGTTATTGAACTATTCCTATAGTGATTCTAAATTTCGACATTCTATTGGTATACTGAAGATCTATATTCCTCTACCTGTTAAGATTATCCAATATCTTTGAATAATATCTATAAATTCTGGTGTATTCCCTACTCACATGAATATTTTATCTGATTTTCGATTTGAATTCTGATCTGATACTTGACATGGATTCTGATATGATATCTGACATGGATTTTGATGTGATACTTGACTTGGATTCTGATCTGATACTTGACATGGATTTTGATGTGATACTTGACATGAATTATGTTTTGGTTTTTGATATATCCGTTTACGGACGAAACATGTTTTATTTGGGGGTATTGCTGGAGGAAGAATACATGGATGCTCCTCGGCTTTGTGCTCAGGGCCTTACTTGCAGGCACAACCTCCTCGGCTGTGTGCTCAAGGCCTTATTGGACGTGACGGGGTTGTATGGTTCTGGGGAACCTACACATTTTGTTCGTGACGGATGGGGGTATATATATATATGTTTTAAAAAATATGTATCTTTTTACTGGTTTTACGTGAACATACTAGAAAACCTATTCTGATCTCCTGAACCTAGACATCTGAAATATTTTCATATGAACTGAATACTATTTGTTACTACCTGCGATATCAATGGACCTCAGCTCAGCCTAAAAATCTGTAGATATTTGAACCAATAAGGAAATGTATGTTTATTTGTATCTGCACGTTCTTCAGCATAATCTGGTAGTTATGTATTACTGAGCTTTCCGAAGCTCACTCTATTACTCAACATTGCAGGTTAAAAAGATTGTACCAGTACAGCTATCGACATCAGTAAGAGAGTTCTTCCGACGTTGTTTTCAGAGTATGATACACGTGATTAGGGGGCATGTAATTGTATTTTGTTTTAATATTTAATTCTAAAAATTTGTTTTATTTCTGTGTACTGATAAATCATTTTATAAGTTACATGTTTTAATAAAAGTTTTTAAATTTTCCGCTACTTTTACAGTGGGTCGCTCCGGTGGCCATAATGTAACACTCCAGATCGGATCAGGTTACCCGCATTGGTCTGAGGGGGTTACATGTTATCGAAAATATTAATATTTTTTTAATATTTTTAATAAAATGTTATTTAAAATATTATTTTTTCTACCATAAATGTTAATATTAGACGTTTCTTAAATTATTTAACATTTTCTATAAAGCACTTACTAAAATATTATTTTCTCCACCGAAACTATTTATATTGAGCGATACCTAAAATGTTATTTTTTTTACCGGAAATAAGGTAGCGAAATTAACATTTCTTATAAAAAAAACAATATTTTATGTAGTGTTTTACCAAAAATATTAAAAAAATATTAATATTTTTAATAAGACATTTTTATTAGTCATATATTAATGCTGGCATAACTACCCTTATTCTTGGCCATTATTACTATACAATTAGTATATTAATTGTATTAATATTCTTGTTTCTTAATAAGAAAACAACCCTTGCCTTCTTCTGTATAGAAGTTAGGATCCCATAAAAACTGAAGACTTTACCGTCCCCCCATGGTTAATCTAAAAGAAATTGCATCTTCTCCAAGGCATTCCATGTGCATCGTTTTTCCTGCTATGTTAAACTACCCTTCCCCTTATACTTTATTACCACATTACCATGTGTCAGCAACCAAAATTTCATTAGAGGTAACTGTACTTTTAAAAAAAATCAATGTGACCCTCTTATTATTTTTCCCCTTCAATGTGGTCTTCTAACACAAAAAATAAATCTTATGCCATCCTTTCATCAATGTCTTTTTGTCATTGATCATTACGGTGCTGATATTGCAGTTTACGGTGCTGATATAGCAGTCACGATTCTGACATGGCAGTCTAGGGTGATAGATTAACATAGCGGGTGATATGACAGATCAATTAAATTGTTAACTCAAACATAACAAACGGACTGTCATATCAGTACAG